>NC_142065.1:156758753-157081253 GCF_059756535.1 Pantherophis guttatus
CAAAGTAGTTTCATATTGTTCTGTTAAGCCTTCGCAGCTCAGAATCTCTTCCTTGCTAACAGATGACAATCACCACTTAAGTTTTAAAGCAGCCCGCATACCGGTTTCCTCTGCCTTCCGCCTCTAAAGACAGATTTCACTTTTTCTCTTGCTGACTGACTATATTGACCGTAACTACTGCTATCTGTCAGGCTAATGGCAACGTGAATTTCAGAAAGACAGATAAGAGGGAAAACAACAAACTCTTCACACACAGAAAAAGGAGACTAGGCTGAAATTAGACAGTGGTCAGACTTTTCCGAGAATCTCACAACTTGGATTTTCTGACAGTTGAAAGGATGGAGAGACCCAAAAGCAAACAATGTCAACTCCATCAATGTTTTTTTTTTTTTTTTTAAAAAGGCCTTTTTTGTGAAAAGAATTCTTTTTAACCAACACGTTTACAAGGTGCTTGCCTCTGCTCTTCTTGTTACAATAGCTGGACTCCGACAGATGCGTTAAAAACTGCATGTTGATATATCGTTCGAGTGCTAAATGGAAACCACAGGACTTTTCCCCACCAAGAACAACATAAAAATATAGGGACCTCTCACCAAGGCTGTGTTATGAGCAGAAGGGTTGGCTGCATTATTTGACAGGATAAGCTGACAGCCTCAAGCAACTGATCTGAGATATCATGAAAGGGAAGCAAGGGTTAGCTTCATTTAATTTAGGGCTGTCCTTCCGTGTGTTTATTCGGGAATAGGGGGGGGGAGTATTTGTGTATTTTTTCTACTTTACAGAGCAAAATAATTTGATCGACATTAAGTTTCATGCACCTTGGGTTTGGGTACAGAACCCAATTTACATTTCTGCTTTAGACAGTAAAATGTCTTCAGCCAGCTCAGGGCATATAATTATCCATATTTTTTTCTTAATCTCGGTTATTCATACGTTCAGCTGCGAGCTGTGCTGAAATGCTGTGATATGCTTGGGTGAATGGGAAGAGAATGATGCAGCCCCTCTGAGTAATAATGGGCTAATGCGCGGGGCTACTTCATGCTGGGAATCTTCTACAAAGTGGAGGCAAGAGACTGGTGCCCTGTATTACTAGGGTAACTCTGCTGAAAGAAATGATCGGTATTTCGTTTCCTTTTCAAAACTATGCTGCAGAACTTCCAATTAATATTTAAACTCCATAATTTGTTTTCCCTAAGAAAAGGGAAAAAGCTGTATTGTTTCTGCATCCAGAAAGAAATTACCCAAAGTACACATAGAGGGAGTTAACTTGCTGTGCCCGGAAAAAAATTTTTTTTTGTGTGATTATGAAATATACAATTAGGCAGGAATCCTTATGTACAAATGAGAAAGAGAAATCTAAGCAACTTTTAATACAAGTCTTTGTGTAAGGAATCACTCTACCTCTGTCATGGTAATAGCCTGAAGTGTCCTAATAGACAACGTACTGTTAACTATTAACAACTGTATGGCTTTGATTATTTGTAGATTTCTCCATTTTCATTACAAATGGATAACTTTCTCAAACTCAGGAAAACCAACACTTTTGTTGAAATATAGCTTTAAAATGAAACATGTTTGGGTGAAGAGAAATTTGTTATTTTAGGTGTAAATCCCCATTTAATAGTTGATCAATTTAATATGCTCTGGTACTATGCAAACAAGCAATTTATAAGAATAGGGTTGGAAGGGAATAATAGGTTCAATTTAGCACCTTGTTGAGAATGTTTTCAGATCTGTCCCCCTCCCCTCAATTGGGCTCACTTTGCTATATCAAGTGTGCTGATTGGATACAAATGCAGCCATGTGCAACAGTGGCATGATTTTATGAGTCTAGAAGTACACGGAGAAAATGAGAGGGGGGGAAATTATACCATAGTTCCTAATCAAGAAACAAAATATTTGATTTCTTCACTATGATCAATAACACATGTATCTATTACAAAGTACAGAATTGCAAGGCAAATCAGAATTCTTTACTCAAAGTTCTGGAGGACTAAGCTCTTATATACTAACGTTGTTTTCCATATGCTATCTACAGAAAGATTCAGCACAGTATTACTTAGCTAAAGGAAATATTCCCTTTATTCCTTGGGTATACAATTCCCCTTCTTCACTTTGTTGGGAAGATTTATAATTAATGTAAGACGAAAAACAGAAGAAGATGAAAAGATCTTGATTGTAATGTGATTGCTGCTTGCTTCTTTACAGTATTTTGTCAAATTTATTGCTTGTCAATTAAATTGCTGTGTGATTTTTGTCTTCCAGAAAAATTACATGATTGTTCTCTTTCTCCAACTGTTTTGATAACCCAGTGGCAGAAAAGTGGGGAGGATTTGAAATTAAGTCATTCATGCAATTCTCTATAGCAAAACCTAAAAAGATTCTATTTCTATTTATTACCCTTCTAATTTGTTCAATAATCCAAATATTCAGGCAGGTTATAAAGTTGTTTAAACAGTAAAAACAACATGAAAAATAAATAGAGCAATATATTCATAAGTTGAACTGGAAGGATGTAAAGATAAAACTATGTATGAAATAAATTTGCTTCCTTGTTAATTACATCACAAATACTTAGAAATTTAAGTTTCTTTCCCTTCCCATATCCAGCCCCACAAATACCACTATATAAAACAAACTTGTCCTAATCATAAATCTTATGTTTTGTAACCATTTTCCTGAACTTTTATGCAACGCTATTTATTTATTTATTTATTTATTTATTTATTTATTTATTGGCTTACTTCCTTGTTAAAAGCACACAACTCTCCAAATCTCAAGCCCTGGATCATTTTCTATTTTCTCTTTCTTGTCTATCTGAAGAGCTAGGATTACATTTACTGAAAGTAACCACTTCTTGTTTAAATTGATCATTTTAAAACCTTTTAAAACCACTTATCATCTTTAGCCCTAAATTCACGTTTTTTTAATTTGCTTTGATCCTTTCTAGATCCTACACATCACAGATGCTGCAAGGGGCATATAATCAGCTGTTTTGTGCAAAAAGTTATCCACTGAAGATAAAAAGGCAATGAAAATGGTTTTAACTGAATAGAATTTCATTGTAGTTTCCTGTTCAACACAGGTGAATTACTTAATGGCCAAAACAGGAAAAAAAACAAGAGCTGGTTGGTTCTGTAACTACTAGCCCCTACATAGCCCCTCTACCCATATCTCGTGCAAAGGGAACCAGAGTTGCCTGGCATATTGAGAACCTGAAGGCAACATCTGAGAAAGCTTTTCACCATAACCAAAACTAAGATGGAAATGGAAAAGAGAAGATGTTACACACAGGAAGTAGTTAGAGACCACTTTCCAAGACCTTTTCATTCCTTTCTTTTATTTCTCACAAGACTCACATCACTTTACAACTTGAAAACAACTGGGAAACTATTGGTTTTTGGTTGTTGTTATAAAACGATAAAATGCCATAGTGGAGATTCAACCAAATTCTCAAATATATAAAACCGAAGTTATGGTTCTTTGCACTACTGTGCATGACTATTTCATCTGCTTCCCCCTCAAACTTTTTTCTTTGTTAGAATGTTTTTATCATTCCTGCCATTTTTTAAAAAATATCAAAGTACTTAGGTAGCAATCGCATCCGACTTCTTAAGCAGTGCCCTTGAAAGTCAGGGGCAAATGTTGAAACACAGTAAGCCAACTGGTACCTTTTGCTGACTTAATTTGGGCAGTGCAAATTTCAGGACTAGATGTTTAAAAATGAGAACTTAAATATAATGCTTGTGTAGTAAGTACACTGTAACTATCTTTAGATATACCCATAAATTAGAGATGGGCAATGATTCATTTACTATGCTGCCTGGGTCAGGCACTTAAAAAAATAGGCAGGGTACCATATAGCACATCCTTCTTCTAAATACTTGCCAATGAACATGTTATCTAAAGTGTGTAGCATTTTCCAGCCAAGGATCCTGACTCTTTTTATCAGATCAATGTTTAATCTGATGGGGAAAGAATGCAGAACAAAATGGAGCATAAATTCAGCCAAGTCCACAAAAACAGTCTAAATTGTTACCTGTTCCACCACTGAAACGTACTATCAGTATTTTGTACAACTGAATAGATAATACATTTTTTCTTGGAGAAAAGGAAGAGAAATCTCATCTTCCTGGAATAAGAATACCTAATTACAATAAATTTTATTGCAATGGCAACCGAGTAAGCTATTTATTAACAATCATTTCTATTTTATTAAATACTAGACATGTTCCTTGCAACAATTTGTTTCTATGATTCAGTAATGTATTCTGTTTTTCAGAACCATTCTTGTACACACACACACACACACACACACACACACACACACACACACACACAAGAAATGCCTTTAGAAGACACAGTACTTGTTCTAGGTGGCACATATATCACAATCACACAGCTACGTGCATCTTTATAATTGCAGTTTGAAAGTGCATTGCATTGGATTATATATAGTGGAGGTATAAGAATAAATCACCAGTAGTGTCCTTAACTCAAATACAAACATATATTCAGCTAAGTATGTACTCTTCATATCTTTTCACTTCAGCAAGTCCAACAAAAGCACTGTCATAACTCAACTGAAGTAGAGGTGGATAAAAATACGCTTTTCATACAGCATTACAACTAGGAGTTGGCCTTGACTTTTCTGCTTCATTTGCCAAACTGGACACTAGTGAAGCATACTGATAGCTATTCAATAGGAAGATCTTTATGGCACTTCTGCAGCTCTGCTCATGTCTTAAACGAAAACCAATTCATGTCAGCCCACCCTCCAAAAACTCTGCATCCTTACACAGCAACTAACATTAGATGTAGCAGAAACAGCAACAGATGATCAGACAACAGTAAAGTATATTAAAATGGTACTCTGCATTAGAGAACTACTGGATTATATCTATTTTGAGGAAGCTAACTTTTGCTACAAAATAGAACTCCCTATTGTTCCCTTTGCCATCCCTAAATATTACAGAGGTTCTACAGCAGAGACAACAGAGTCCACAATCCATTCAACTAAAAAAACAATATCATCAGCGGGGAAAAATAATAGTACTATACGGGAAACAGAGTCCAGTTTATTTTCCATCATTAGCACACACAAAAGAGAAAGCAAACTACTTTACACATATCGTCTTAGCATGTGTACTTCACAACATTTCTAAAAAAATAATCAAAATATGACTTAATGAAATATATTATTATCAGTATGGTATTTTTCCTTTGTTGACTATGAGCCAAATTATCATTGGCGCTACTCTATGGGTGCCCTCTCTGTACTGTGAATATTTCAGATTATTGAAGCCACAGAAAGTCTTGTTTTACTTTGTTGCTTCAGCATTGTTTTATTTGGATACAGCTGTGGATATGATGTGTGTAATTAATTTTTCAGTCAAAAATGTGATTCCATGCTACATTTGATTATTTAAATATAAAACAGCTTTAGTTCTCTGAGCCAACCAAAAATAGTGATTTTAATTTATTCCTGCTGCCTGCAATTACTCACAACCATGTATTTTTAAATATTTCCAGCCTATAAAAATTACTAATTTTTGCCACTTGTGTTTATCTGCCTTTAGACTTTGATTTGGATAAATTAAGCTCTCAAGTGTTCCTTGCTTTATGAAACGCTGCATGTTGTACACTTCAACACAAATAAATGACTTCTACCATTAGAGGTTTAAATAATGTAATGTATTTCATGCTCAGCCTGAAGCGGGATTCCAATGAAGTTGCTAATGCACGTAATGATTAAGTGTAACTCAAATACTAACTGTGTTGTTGAAAACATGACAGGCAATAATTTGGTCTATTATATTCTGCCATTTAATTGCCTAGTACAGACATTCTCTGACACTTTATGAAGCAATGATTTACAATTATTCAAGCTGCAAAGGTCAGAAAGTGACATTATAATCATCTACACAGAGATCCCTTCTAAAGCACAAAAAAATAGGTAACACCACACAAAAATAGTTTTAACTGAAGTTTCAACTTTCTATTTAAAGATTTTTCATAGCCTTAGAACAAACCGTTCACTTACAATACCATTAAGACATATTTAAAATCCAAATGCACATCTCCCACTCTTCCCAATATTGTTTAAAAAATAATACTCTTTGTTCTTCAAAGACAACACTAAACATGCTTTTTTCTTATTATTTTGTTGATCTATGGATCCACAGCCAAAGAATCTGAAACTAATTCTAAAAACATGACAAAACAAAGAGTGAGAGCAAAATGCATAACCCTGTGGGGAGGAAATGTTTTCACCTCTCTTTCAGGCAAGTTCTTTAATTTTCTATGTCATTCCTAGGAATCATTTAAAAATAAATACTATAAATGGCACATTAATAAATACACTGGCAAAACTGCTACCATCAAAATTCAAGTGAAGTTTAATGTTTAAAAATACTTCTCTAGAAGATATGTGAGATAATGCACAATAGGTAATACACAAACACAATAGAAATGGAAATCACAGGCATGTTACAAAAAATGGGAAATCTATGTGCTTCAACTAATGTTCAAAATCTATAACCATTCCTTAATCAAATATGCATTTCCACACATTACAAGAATGTATAAGGTAAGCATGTAGGTTGATTTCAAATTATTAACATGTTTTAATTTTAATTTTTTTCTAACTTTTTCACCTTCTGATTTATTTATCTCACTTTAATAAAACTCTTAGAAGTGAAGGAGAAAAAAATTGTCAGGAGCCTTATATTTCAAGGAAAAGTATGAAATAGTAGATGCATTTTTAGGTATGCTGCCCGTAAATTTGTTTAAAATCTGAAATCATGAGCAATTCATTGCTTTTAAAATCTCAAAACTGCAAGCTAAGCCTTTTCTGTCGTTCCAATGCACAAGTTTTGCAAACATAACTATCTGAAAACCAGTTTGAGTTTGCTAATCTTAGTAAATCAACAACTTCATGCCCAGACTTCTGAAAATTAAATTTAAATAGGTAGCAGTTGGATATGCGCTGAAAACAGATCCCTTCTCAAATCAGGGATGCATTTTTCATTCATGAACATAATGCAAAGGAAAACAATCACCACACATCTGCTGACAAGGAAATGAGTAGCAGACGGTTTATTTCAAATGCTGAAAGATTAGTAGCTTCCAATCTCTATAGCAAAGTATTTCTACTGTGCAGCTGGAAAAAATTAAATTTAGATTTGAAACAATAAAAGCAACATGCAAAAGCAATGCTGTGTGTTCCTCCATCTTTTATGTTAACTACACAGTGTATAAAATCTCTTAATTTTTACCATCACTTCTCCAAAATTTTTCACCTTCCGATTCAGCTCAGCATTATATTTCAAGGCAATCAAGTGATATCTTCCATTTGTAATGATTCATAGTCTTGCACTGACAAGTCACATGTCCAAACAGATTATGTAACAACTGGAAAAATTATTTAACCTTCTACCTAATAGAAAGCTTGTCCGATGAATCTAAATGACAGGACAGAATTTTAACTACTGAAGAAAAGAAAACACAGTATAGGACCTTCTGTTTGTGACAAAATTACCAAGTTAATGTTCCTGAAAGATCACTTCACCTCTTAAAACATGATTTTTTAAAAAGGTAAATTTATAGCAATTAAAGCTAATGAAGGAATGAAGCATGAGCTGCTTATGTTCGGGAACTAATAGGTCCACTGAGCATTTCTAAGATTATTTAGCTATCAATGATAATGAATTGACATTGTCAGTAGTTTTACTGTACTAGCTCTAAACTGCTGCTAATATGCTATTCATTCCTAGATTTTTTTATACTGTCATTTTTTAATCTACATATTAGCCTATTTTTATGGCAAAAATAAAGCACATGCTTCCTTCTTGCCATACACTCAAATACACTAATAGTGGCAGAGTTATTTAGTGAAAGTTCAAACACCCTAGTCCTCTCTTTTTCAAAACCCATTATACTTTATTATACTTTATTGCTAATCCACTCACTGTTAATGGACTAACATTTATGGTGTATCTTGGACTAAACTGTATTATTTTAATTGCAACTGAAGACATTGCTGAAGTAGATTTTGGAGTATCTTTCTCATTAAATATGTAAGGCTACTTTGACAACTTTGACATGTATTTAAGTGTCCAAAAACAATAAAACAATAAAAAGCAGTTTATTTTAAGATATTCACAATGTACTCCTTCACATACGAGTCAGCTAATTACTAAGAGTTGCAACCACAATTTAAAATGGTTTGCCAATTCTGATCCACCATTCCCGCTATCCATACACAAGCAAATCCAAGTTCCATTTTTCACATGCCCATTAAATATCAGACAAATGGTGGCTTAGTCCCAGACCCTGTATGCACAGAACTACTAATCATATCACAAAATAGATAGCTGCCCACATGCAGTATTATTTGTTGTCCAAAGACCAGAGGATAGTCCTCTGTTACTTTACAGTGACAATTTTCGTATCAACTTCCAGCGTGCTTGCAAGTAATTTGGTCAGCAACTGTCCAGTGCTTCTTCCCGTCAGATAATCACACCACTCTTGTCAGTTTAATGTGCTATTTTTGTGAGAAACATTTGCCTCAGTGAAAAGCATTCTAATTTTCTTTTGAATATTGCACTCACTTTGTTCTGCTAAGAGGTTTAATTGCAAGAGCTGACATGACCAAACTCCAGCTGAAAAATATCCTTAACCACTCACTTTATCATTTTGGTGGGCATTGGGTTTAATTCACTGAACCAATCCTAAACTTTACACTAACCATCAGGCCTCTCCAGCAACTTAAAATGTTTTGAAAAAAGCATTTCATGTGTCACATATATTAGCTAATTTTTTTTAGCATAATAACACTAAAATACACTTTTAATAAGAGTGCAGTATTAAAACCCACCTCTGAATGTCCTACGCCATACTATATATGCCATGGCATTTGGAAACCTTTTAAACATTTCTGCTAAATTAATTAGCTTTGGATTAAAGAGTTTCAGGATCCGCCATTTTAAATGCAATATAGTTGAAGTTCAATTAAACATTATGAATGGTCCATGTGATGAAATAACCATTAAGAAAAAAAGGAAAATGGGAGGCATTTCTATGTGTGGCAATAGATAAAAAACCTTTATAAAGTTTTCTTTTATCTCCTGTAATACAAAAAGCTTATAGCAGCACATAGTTCCAGAATCAAGCAATACATAACGCAAACATGGATGGGCACAGGAAAACACAGACTACACTGAAGACTATATTTTTTAAACACATATGCACATACTTTACATGTGTATTTCTCTCTCTTGCTCTCTCTCTTTCTCTCTCTCACACACACACTCATACACATACCTTTAAAAGGAAATTTACAGTTCTCCCTGGCAATGTGAATGAACATCCTATAATTTAGTCAATTTACAGATTACAGGTTCAAATTGACCTTGTAGCCCATAAAATTGCTCATCTGCGGTACTGGATTAGAAGTAGGAAAAGAATGTCATAACTGTATTTAAGGAATTTACCATAACAATGGGAAGGAGGATATGCATGCATAATTTTAGCCTCTCTTGCTCACATTCCCTCTTTGAACGCTGAAACAATGCATAGCCTGCACTCCTTTCCTGCTAACCAAAGGAGGAACTATTTCAATTTACTCACCCACAGATATGACACTTGTATTCCCTCATCCCAAGGTGCCTCTTGACATGGTTTCTGGCATCTCCTAGTTGAGCTGTTGCAAAGTGGCAAATCTTGCACTTGAATGGCTTTGATCCTGAGTAAAATTTAGCATAAAGAAAATTAGAAGCTGAATTAGAATATTATATTACCCTTGGATAAAGAAATCACCATCTGCAGGAGACAAAGCCATTAAAAAAAAAACCTTTAAAGGTAAGTGTAGAAACCACCACCCCATATTTAATCTGTTTTAAGAATCTTTCTTAGCCCCTCAAAGAAAAATGCCTATTGCATACATTTATAACTCCAGGGATACTATTAGGATATTTCTCATTAAGTATACTCGCCAAGAGTTCAAATACAAAAGTTAAGCAAGAAAGGGGTTTCATTAACAGACACAGTATCAATAATTAGAAGATGAGATGCTCTGAAACATTAAAATGAAACAAAAGTTGTTGCACAGAAATTGTCCATTATGAAATGGCCTGGATTTCAGATATCTCCAGCTGAAGCTTGACACAGTTCATTTCAGTAGGCTCTAATTACAATTTCTACAGAACTGTACAAATCTCATTATTATTATTAAGGTGGAAGACTTAAAAATATCTCAAAAATGCTCAAGTAGCTTAACTAGCCTGCTATAGCAATTCCCAGAAATCCGAGCCAAGATGGCTACATGACTGCACTCCAAATACAACTGAAGGACATTTGGTTGGGAAGGGCTGATTTGGACTAATAAGTAGAACTATCTGAAGTTCTAATACACAGAGAGGTTTTGACAGTCAAAGCAAATTGTAAAAATGGCCTTTAAAGGGTTCAAAATAATTATGTGAATCAGCACTTACAGAACATCCATATGTTCATCTGATTATTTCAATTCAAATTAGAAATCAAATGTCTTTTTTTTCCTCCTGAAGGCTACAACTGTTGCTAAAATATAGTAGGTGGAGGAATATAGTAGGTGTTTCTTCAAGGTGTTGATGTCCAGTGTATCTCAAGTTTTCCTAATATGCAAATGCCATTTTTAGACTTGACTATGTTCCATGAGCTTTTTTTGTGGCACAATGTGGCCCTGTTGAAGGTTATCATGAAAACTTTGGCCATGCCTATAGCATATCAAAGACTATATGGAATAGTTGCAACTAATAACAGAGGGGTTTTTTTAATTCTTAAAACATATTTAAGTAATTACAGTATTTTTCTGTGTCCTTCTTTCTGGCACAAAATAACATCTTAATATTGCTATTCTTGCAGAGGGAAGAGCCACAGGAAGAATGACGTGTTTCTATTGCAATGGCATGAAGTATATGAATATATAGTGAATAAAATATTATACCTTGATGACTTTTATAGTCTGAATTTATGATTATTCTGAAAACTGGAAGTATTGACATTTGGGCTATTATTTATTTTAGGAACAAACTTTAACTGGCTAGAACAGATATCCATCACGACACCCATACAAACAGGCAAAACTGTCTTGTTCTTTTGTAAAGCAATCAGTCCAAGTAAAAAATAAAATAAAATAAAATTGCACATTGTAACTTAAGATGGCTTTCCAACCAAACTGAGGCAATTATGTTACCACAAAAAAGCAGTCATTAAACCTGGCAGGTGTCAGTACTGCAATACTAAGTGGTAACACATTATTTTAAAGTATTCTTTGACCCTTTCCAACTTTTAAAAGAGCAGCTGATCTCTCTATCCATAAATCCCAGAATTGAAGTTAAGTGTAAGTGCAATATGCTCACAGATACTTCATATTATGTTTGGGATATGTTTTGTGAAGAACTTCTTCCAATATAGTTAAGCATAATATGAAATATGGGATCTTTAATAAATATACATAAGAGTTCGGGTAAGAAAAATGTTACAGTACATCATACTTGATCAATGATCCCTTCTGTGCCCTTGAACACACAATAGCCCCAAAGAAGACATTGTTTAAATTGAGGATCTCGGTTAAAAAAAATTTGAAGTCTTAAATTTCAATTTAATTCTCAAAAGCTGACAAAAAATGAAGCATTTAATTTTAATCTTCTCACAGAAATAAAAAAAGTCAACAGGACTAGGCACAGGCAGACAAGGTTGAATATTTCACAGTTCAATGACAATGAAGCCAGATCTCTTAATACTTCCATTTCGACTGTTCAAAGTAGATGTAAAATATATTTAGCACCTGAACAGTTATATCTAGTCAGCTTTATATGTTTAAATGTCAAAAGCAAGTTGAGTCTGCAGGGAGCAGGAATCACACTGAATCAATCACGTCAGAACATCAAGTTTATTTAAATTGTAATGATAAAATTGATTTAACCATTAATTTGCTAGCATTTTGTATCATCAATGCATCCTGTAAAGAGGCCAGTGAAAATAAAACAATTTAATTTTCTGTGCCCATATTAAATAAAATTTAACAGTTTAATTTACCAGTTAGATTTAATAGACTATATAATGCTAAAATTGTAAGCAACAATGCAGATGTTCATTTTGTTTCATTAAAAAATATTTGTAGATGTGATCCCATGTTCTTTTGCTTATTTCTCTCATTACACAAAAGTAGACCTCATTTTGGGGCTAATAGGCACAATACTGAATATTGAAGGTATATCATGCCTGTTCATAAAAAGATTGCCCACGCAGTGCAACTTTGACACTCACAAAATGGCCACTGTGGGATCTGTCAAGCCTCTGTACCCTGGATGACTGGGAAACCTCATCTCTCAGTTCCACTTTCCCAACAATATACCAGCAATTTGTTAAGTAATTTGACTGCAAGAATTGGACAGCCAATAATAGTAAGACATTTTGCATCTAACAGCACATAAGAAACCTGACCTGTTCATCAATCCTAAAGTTCAAATCCTCAACCTCCATCCCCTGCCTTTCCAAGTCAAAAGATTGAATAATAATTCATTAAATGTATATGCTGCTCAATTCAAGGAGATTCAGAAGTGTTACAGTTATTAAAAACATTTAAACGTTTACTGAGGTGCTGGAATTGTACAGGAAGAAAATATGGAGGGAGGGCAGCTGAGCTTGCCATCATGAGGCATCCCAAGGGAGACAATTATGGTGGTGGGTTTTTGTTTTACTGTTTTATTGTTTTTGTTGTTTTATTATTGTTTCATCTATTGGTTTTATTGTTATTGCAAATTGACCAGAGTGGCTTAAGATGGGCAGTCATGTAAACCTTTTAAACAAATTAATAAAAACCAAGAGTGATACTCAAATCACAATAACAGCACAAGACAAATGAACAATGATGGAAAAGAAAACAAGTCCAGACCGAAGCAAAAAGAAAGGCACGTCAAAGGCCTGGGTGAAGAGACAACTCTTTAAAGGCCTTCAAAATATCAATAGGCTGGGAGCCATTTAAATTTCAGGGGGGAACCACATTCCAGGTGGTAGGCACTGCTACAGAGAAGGCATACTGCAGGGCTCCCAATAGACACCACTGTTGGATTGATGGGACCTGGAGCATGCCAACCCCACCAGATCAAATTGGCCAGGCAGATACTATGCGAGATAGATGATCCCTCAAGTAACCAAGCCCTATCTCATGTAAAACCTGTGTGTGTGTGTTTGTGTGTGTGTGTGTGTAGACAAAGGTAGAGACGATAGAGATCGAGATGATAGATAGAAATATAGAGATACAGATATAGAGCTATATAGATTCCCACAATATATAAATTTTATAGAGATATAGCTAGACAATAAACATCTACCACAAAATAAGCTGATGATGTTCTTCCCATCCAATTCCTCTAAGCTTTCTAGATGCTTTTTCATCACCTTTTTTTTCTGCTCAGGTATATGCACTGAACATTGGGAATTCACTATTCTTCCTCCAAGGTTTGCAAAGCTCCCCTCGCACGATTTTTAGACGATTTTAAATATAGTTTTATTTCAACTCTGGGTTTTATTGGCATCCATCTCAGGAGAGGAATTGATTTATTTTTCTGGATTTACTCTTACTATTGTTTTGTTATCGTTTCATTTTTACTGTCGCACTTACAATTTTAACTTAGTTTAACCTCTTGAGTTTAGGGGGAGTATAAAAATTGTCAAATCACTTCCACCCAATGCACCAAGCTGCAGCTTTTCATTGTTTTCCTCTTGTATGCTTCTGTCATCCAGAGGTTTTAAGTAAAAGCAATGCTAGGGGATGACATTTTGCTTTTCTTTCCGTTGTAGGAGCCAGGTGGGTGCCAAAGAAGATAGCAGTGGGGCACAGAGATGTCCAGATACATTGTACTACCCATTTATGGACATTTATTGTTCAGCTTTTTACCCATATGGTATTCCCTTAAGGGACTGCTTTCCCCAGAGCATCATTTTTCCATTCAACTGGTAGGCTTAAAGTGCCAAGAAGTTGGGTATAAAGATGGACAACAGAAAACAGGGATCTGCCAACAATGTTGTAGTATCTAAAATAAATAAATAAATAATGTAAACCTTCCTTATTAATGGTAGTGATTGATCTTCATTATTAAGGTGCAGTGCTGATCTATCTTTTATTTATTGAACAGAATCAGAATATCGATGGAAATGCTTCCAGAAAAGCAAAATGGATTCATTTTTTTCTTCAGATAAAAGTCCAGGATGTTATATGACTAACCACTGCTGAAAGTAATAGGATTTTCAGACTGGATATATAAAATCCCAGGGACCAAATGCTTACAAAAAAGCATAAATATTGCATTGTATAAATAATCCTACAGTATAAATCTTTGCCATGACTGGTATTCAAAATGCATATATGGTGAAAACTCAACTGTGGTTGATCATTTACATTATCTGTTCCTTGCTGTAGTTTACTCCCATGTCTTCTCACCTCTTAAATCAAGCCAAAATCCTTTTGTTCATGTTTCTCTCTTATCTCTTAGATAGCATGCCTTCTAACTGAACTCATTGGATCAATACCATTCAATTCAACACTCCTTTCCAGTCCAAAAGGAAAACCCAATTTTTGCACTAAGTCTTAGGAAAACCATTATAATCCATTTTTCCATGCTACTTTCTCCCTACCATCATTTTTGTTTTGGCATTCTCTTTATATTTTAGCTTATCTACACAACCTCAATGCTAGACTTAGATAACTCCAGCTTTAATAGCCAAATTATTAACATTTGCTAAGTAGGTACTAAGTGTAAGTGTAAGTGTTGCATCTCAATGGCAGTTCTTAATATTTGGTAAAATCCAAATCCTTGCTAAATTACAGGCTCAGTCATTCTATACTTCCCTCATGAGAATATGCATTTCTAAAAACTTTGAAGACTGGTCCAAAGTCTTCTTTGTCAGATGCACTCCAAACTGGACAAAGTCTAGTTCTACTTAGCAGGAAAGATGATTGTTATAAGGAAATGAAGGCATAAAGTTCTTGTTTTAATACTTAACACCCCCAAATCAAAAATGGGAGGTGCCATTTTGTATTCTTGCCTTATAATATAATGCAAATAATAATAAATGATCAGTTGACTGAGTTTCATGTTTAATGAATGAAAGAAAATAATATTTGCATAGAATCTTGTGATGTGTTTGACATTCAAAATAAAATTCATGCTCAAATAAAAAAATATGTAACAAATCAATCCAGACCTCCATGAAGAAAATAAATCCATAAGATTCTCTCATTTGTACAGAAGCACCTCTGTTCCAATACCAGCCAAAGTGATTATAGATCATCCTATACAAAGGATGAACTTGTATTTGAAGCTCTGTCAAAGGATAATCCTCTAATTGGCAATGTCCTCTGTCTGAAGGGCTTTCTGGTCCAAATTTATTTAAAAGAATCCATTAGCAAGGATTCTTTTACTGTCCACTGAAGATACTTGGACAGGAAATTGGCCTGGCACACTATGATAAAGCATATAATTTAAATTAGAATTATAGTAATTATTTGCATGTGTGCATTATTTGAACGTGTGCATGCAGAGAGAGGGAGGGAGGGAGGGAGAGAAGGCAGTGTGATATTGTGATGAAGGTGATGGAATGGGAAGACCCACAGTTTCCCCTTAGTCATACAAACAGATTGGATAACTGGACTGGGAAATTGAAAAACTTCTACTTACCAACCGGGTTGGACCAGCATGGTAGATTACAGTCTACAGTTTTCATTGAAAAGGACTTCATCTTGTAGTGGATTGATTTGGCCTGATGACAATAAGTATGCACAGCAATACTATAGATATCATACAAAAACGTTTTGCCTTTTTTGTGCATGTGATTTCTTTCCTCTTTTTCACAAAAGAGGACTGTGATATCACCGAGGAAAGAAATACCAGACCGGGGGGAGGGGGGAGGGGGGGAAATGTCCCGAGATAAAACCAGAAGTGTGTTTAGTCAATCATCTCAATAATGTGGGAGCCACTTTCATCCAGCTATCCAGGTATAATGACATCTTCCTATCTATGTATGGAATACATGACTACCTTCCTATCAGACAATTAAATGGAGACAAAAGCCCAACAGGGTATTGTCGTCAGGATTTTCTTGGCCTATGCTACAAGTCTCTCAGCAGTGATTTACGGATGTAATTCTTTGAAAAGTATGCACATGACAAGAACTATGAAAGAAATCCAGCAATGGCCCTCTGCAAGCCTTGTTTAAAGTATTTAAATTCAAAGATTTATTTAAATTAAATACTTATTTAAAGTAGAACCCAGGTTCAATTCTTTCAATTCTCCTTCCTCTTTCTCCTGCCTTGAGAAGCAACACGTCGGGGGCCTCATCCTTGTAGCAAGGAGTGATAGCTAACTCCCTGTTCCTTTTTTTTTTTTTTTTTGTATTTGTCTCCTCTCAGGCTGTTTGCTTCTAGCCTTGCCAGATCCAGTCTTCACATTTACAGAGTCTTGGGAACGGGATCCCAACCAGAGAGCTTAAGAGAAGAAAGAGCTCCTACATAAAAGGGAGGGAGGGAAATGGCTCTTCTATAAAGGCTGCTCTGAAGGAAAGTAAAAGGCATGTCAGTAATTATTTTCTTCACTCGGTTCTTAATTGTTTTGGTTAGTGTTCATGGGTACAGTAGCAATAAAATCTCCACTAGAGCCATGCCAGACTTTTTGAATAAGCATTCATCGTGAATGCCACTTGTAGCCTGGCATCTCAAATTCATCAATCAGATTCCCTGTAATGAAGGGTTTTATTTATTTATTTTCCTTAGTTCAATCCCCACCTGCAGTATAACTATAAAGCGATCACATCGTGGGGACAATCAACAATTTAGAAAATGTGGCTACTGTGCTAAAATGGGCTTTTATTCATAAGTCTTTATCGCAAGAGATTTCTGGGCCCCAAATAATTGTGTTTTGAAATTACCGACTGCCAAACATACAACTTAAAGAGATGAATCTTCATCGCATTAATATTTCTCCTCAGAACAGCCATAATCTATTTGTGGCTCCAGAGGATAAAGTAAATGGGGAGGACACAGGGATTCATGACTGCATTTGCAGAATACGATTGTTAATTAGACATACGTGACTTGTTTGAATTGGAAGTTTAAAAGTCTTCCACCTGTAATAGTTACTTTGCTTTTCTCTACATTTTCTCATTTTCACTTGTCTAATGAGTAATGGACTTCTTTGTTACCTAGTACTATACTCGTACAGATGACTTCCAAATCTAATGCTGGTATTTTAATCCATACTGGTGCGTAACATTCTCTTTTGGTGTCTCAATTTTAGTGACCAAAATCGATTTCTTTCTTTATAGAACTGCATTCAGCATGTCGAAGATGGAAAGAAACACTACACAAAGTATTCAGCAAATTAAAAAAACCTTGGCATTGTGACCTGGAAAGGGTGGGGGAAGAATGTTTTGTGCTGGTTCTCCTCTTTCCTTTGGAACCAGTCCCAACTGGTATGGAGCAAGACGTCCAGTCCATTACCCTGTTTTGTGGAGTGCCACAGGGCTCGGTACTCTCTCTGCTCCTTTTTCACATCTACATGAAGCCCCTGAATGAGATCATTCATTGCCATAGGTTGAGATATCATCACTATGTACCCAGGTTCATCCTGGGTGAAGTAACTGATGCTGCACCTTCCAAGGTGGTTGAAGGCTGTGGGGGTCTAAATGGAGAACAACAGGCTTCAACTGAATCCTGATAACATGGCGTGGTTTTTGCTAAGAGGTTCCTCTGTATCTGGGTATTCACCAGCCTTCCTCTTGGATGGGGGAGGGAGCATTATTTGGGGAGCCTCCTGGACTCATGACTCCTGCTTGAGGAAAAGGTAGCAGTCGTAGCTAGGAAGGTCTTTGCTCAATTTATGCATCAGTTATACCCTTTCCTGGATCAAGAACCTCTTTTTCAGTTACTGATGCCCTGGTCATCTCCTGTATTGACTACTGCAACATGCTCTACATACGGGTGCCCCTAAAAAGTATATGAAAGCTGCAATTAGTGCAGAATGCAACAACACAAGCAGTCTTGGATGCCTCTAGGGTTGAACATGTAACAATTCTGTCAATTTCCTTCTGAGTCAAACTTCATGGCATGGGGCCAGATTATCTGTGGAACCATCTCATCCCAATTACATTGACTCATGCCACCCAATGAGGCAGGGAAAGTGTGTTGCAGATCCCAACAATTAAATACTTTTGAAGGGTGGGAAAGAAGGAAGAGAATTACTCTGCCATTGCCTTCCCCCCTGGAAAATCTTACCCCTAGATGTAAAGCCTCACTCTTCTGGCCTTCTGGAAGGATGTCAAAACTGTGTCTAAGAATGATATGCAACCTTAGAAATGATTAGTGGCTTGAGAGCTTATTATTATCTTCATTTTAACCACCTCTTTTTTCCTGTTTTTAACTAAGTTTTATATTATTTTATGTTTTAGTTATAAACCACCCACAGGCACTTAAGTGAGATGGGTGGTGTAGAAAGCTGATAAATAAATAATCAAATAAATAAAAAGAAAAACACAGGAATTGGAATAATAAAAACTTTTCCCCGTTAACTATTAATAAAAACGTTAGGACTACTATTTAATGTGCAAAAGCAACATTATCAGAAAAGCCATTCATTTTAGGGTAAAGTGAGAGTAGATTAAAACCTCCTTTGCAATTCTTCCTTCTTCGGTCCAAAAATAACTTGCAAAGTGAAATAGCAGATCTCATTTATTGTCTGCCCACTACCCAAAAATGTATTTTGTGATATACTCACATCTACTGCAAAGCACAGTAAAAATACAGTGATAAGACATACACAAGACATTAAAAACTGAGCTAACTTTTACTAAATGTTACAATCAATGATGTAACTTATGTAAGTAGGGTTGCTTTGTCATATATTGATAGTTACCTCACTTTCACATCCACATTAACTTGATTTTAAATGCAATTAATACATATAGTCAAGGAAGACTAATGGACTACATTCTGCACTTAACCTGGTGGACATTTTCAAATGGCACAAGTGACCAGTGCAAACCTATTTTGCATTGTAAACGACTAAATAAATCTTAATGGATTAAGAATGATCAGCTATCAACACACAAGGGAAATTAAGTGCTGAAATGCCTACATTGATTATTTTAAATTATTAGCCTTACTCTGTTCTTGAATTTGTATGCTTTTAGTGAGCTTTAACACATTTACAAGACTTATTGACTATAATTACAAGAGAATTCAAGTAATGGACACATCAATTATAAGCAACATGTCCTGACCAGACAGTTGCATAAAGAATTCTAAAGAGACCTCCATTAGCATCTTCTCTGCAGTTTTATTCCATTTTATCTGCCTTAAGAGGGCATATTAAGGGCTCATAAAAACACGTGAACAAGTTGGTGCTTCCTAAAAACCCAACAGTTGCAAAATCAAATTGTTTCCTGAAAATGTTTCCTATGCACAAATCTAGCAATAGCAGACATTTAAAACAGCCAGAATTCCAAAATAAGAATTTGCAAGAATACTTTAGTTTTAGTAAAGATTCCTGATGACAATATTCCTCATCTGAATCTTAAGCATATTGCCCAACCATTATTTCGTCTTCTTGGAGAAAAGGAATCATTTCAGGATAGCACCAAGGATATTAATATTTTTGCAAAACCCTGAAAATCTCTTTATCTTTCCATTTTCTTTCTAGAAACTGCACCAAGTTTCAACTACTGCATGAATTTAAACCAGAGCTTCTACAGTATAATAACCCATTATTTAAAAGTACAGTAAAATAAACCTTACAGTTTTAATGAAAATATGTTCATTGAAATGTGAATTTATTATTCAAATCCAGTCATAAATTTAACCAGAGAGACACCACTTGTCTAAGCAGAGCCCAGTGATTTAGAAAAGCTGTCTATTTAAAATAAAGAATGTATGGCAGGTTTATAGAAACACAGCAGTGAATTTTTACATAAATTTAGAACTGCAGCTTATGCATTTTTGGCAAAAGTGTTGTTTTAAATTTTTCCACTTAATATAAAGCATAAAAAGAGAATGGAAAAGGTGGAACTGCATAGGGTCTAAATGATCTGATCCAAATATCACAGGTACTGCATTACCATTAATAATGTTTTCTAAAATGATGGCCAACTCCAAATATCATGATAATCATATGCACTTGTATCCCAAAATCAGCATATTTCACAAGTTAAAAAAAACAAACACCAAATACCCATCATTCAACCACTAAATGTAATTAGTGGATTCTGTATCCAAGAGGCAGAAAAACTACCTAAGACAGTAAGTTAAGATCATCTTCTGGTGAGTATTCTACCAGTCTGGCAACTGCTCAATATCTTGGGAAGTTATTTTAGCCCAGTTAAAAAGTAAATAAAAAGCCGTACTGTAATCCTATCTATCTGCAGAATTAAACTACAAATTAAGGTTGCGCATGTTTCCAAAACTATTCAAATGTGCTTTAGATCCTGAACAAGTGCCTCACTGCTGTTTATTAAAGCAGGTCTTCCTTTTCAGTTCTGCACTTGAATTCAAGGAATTGAAAGAACTCTGCTCATTCAGACTTTAGATAAGTGTTTCCCAACCTTGGCAGCTTTAAGATGGGTGGACTTCAACTCCCAGAATTCCCCAGCCAGAATGACTGGCTGAGGAATTCTGGAAATTGAATCCACAAGTCTTAAAGTTGCCAAGGTTGGGAAACACTGCTTTAGATGGAACAAACTAGGGTCAAAAAATTTCTCAAAAAGAGGTAAATATATTTCCGGCGTATAAGACGACTTTTTAACACAGAAAAATCATCTCAAAAGTCGGGGGTCATCTTATACGCCGGGTACCCGAATCTGAGTTGCTGGCGCTGACCGATGACGCTACGAGAGCGCCGACAACATTGAGGGGAAGCTGTGCCGATCTCTTCAAGGCTGCATGCCGCTGAATGCTGAACCCAGCTGGTTGCTACGTGGAGCTTCCCCCGCCGTCCCAGGCATCCAGGGGGATATTACCGACCCCCAGTGATGGCGAGCCCCACCTGTCTGGGGAAGTCGGAGTGTCGGTAATATCCCCCTGGATGCCTGGGTGAAGTTCCGTGCAGCAACCAGCTCGTTCCAGCATTGAGCAGCATGCAGCCTTGACGAGATCGGCACAGCTTCCCGAATCTGAGTTGCTGGCGCTGACTGATGACGCTACGGGAACGCCGACAACATTGACAGGAAGCTGTGCCGATCTTGTCAAGGCTGCATGCCGCTCAATGCTGGACCCAGCTGGTTGCTGCACGGAGCTTCACCCAGGCATCCGGGGGATATTACCGACGCGCCGACTTCCCCAGCTGAACCCCAGTGATGGCGAGCCCCAGCTGGGACTGAGTGAAGCTCCGCGCAGCAACCAGCTGGTTTCAGCATTGAGCGGCATGCAGCCTTGACGAGATCGGCACAGCTTCCTGTCAATGTTGTCGCCGCTCCCGTAGCGTCATCAGTCAGCGCCAGCAACTCAGATTCGGGAAGCTGTGCCGATCTCGTCAAGGCTGCATGCCACTCAATGCTGGACCCAGCTGGTTGCTGCGCAGAGCTTCACAGCAGAGAGAAGAAGCTGGATTTTGCTTTCCATTGCAGACACCAGATCGGCCCCCTGCAAGCTCTCGTCTCTGGAGGAGCCCGACCAAAGTTTCCAGTGCTTCAGGGAGCGCTCCTCGAAAGATGAGATCTTGCAGGGAGCTGATCTGGCATCCGCAATAGAGAGCAAAATCCAGCTGCTCCCTGGACCAGTCACCATTTACCGCTCTGAGTCCCAAGCAGCAGGAAACGAAGGCTGCCTTGCGCCATAAATATACCAAGGCAGAATCCTGATGCTGCACTTTCAGCAGAGAGATGAGGGCTGCCTTGGCCATCGGCTGGCGCAAATATACCAAGGCGAATGCTCATGCCGCACAAGTTCAAGTAGTGCTTCGCTCCCACACTTCTTCCGGCCCTCAGTCTCTCAGGAAGATGCTTGACTTCCTCTCAGCCCCAAGACACTGGCTAGCCCATGAGATGAGAGAGAGAGAGAATGAGAGAGAAAGAGAATCAGAATGAGACAGAGAGAGAAAGAGACAAAGAATGAAAGAGAGAATGAGAGAGAGAGAATCAGAATGAGACAGAGAGAGAAAGAGACAAAGAATGAAAGAGAGAGAAAGACAGAATGAAAGAGAATGAGAGAAAGAGACAGAGAGAATCAGAGTGAGAGAGTGAGAGAGAGAATGAGAGACAGAGAAAGAGACAGAGAATGAAAGAGAGAGAATCAAAGAATCAGAGAGAGAATGAGAGAGAGAGAGACAAAATGAAAGAGAATCAGAATGAGAGAGAGAAAGTGGGGGGAGAGAGAGAAAGGGGGACAGAGAGAAAGAGAGAATGAGAGAGTGGGGGGAGAGAGAAGGGGAGAGAGAAAGAGAGAAAGGGAGAGTGGGAGAAAGAGAGAGAGAAAGAGGGTGGAGAAAGAATGAGAGAAAGAGTGGGAGAGAGAGAGAAAGAGAGAATGAGAGAGTGGGGGAGAGAGAGTGGGAGAGAGAGAGAGAATGAGAAAGAGTGGGAGAGAAAGAAAGAGAGGGAGAGAGAGAGAGAGAAAGCGAAAATGAGAGAGAGAGAAAGAGAGAATAAGAGAGAAAGAGTGGGAGACAGAGAGAGAGAGACAGAGAGGAGGGAGAGTGTCTGAAGGACCCCATCCCGTACTGGGAGTCCAGGTGCTTCAGCAAGTGGCGCACTGGATTCGTATTAGTGGTCCACGAAATTTAAAATTATGAAGTTGGTGGTCCCTGAGGTCCAAAAGGTTGGGGACCCTTGGCCTAAGACCATCGGAAAACACATATTTTTGATGGTTTTAGGAATAACTTTATCGTTGGGGGTCACCACAACATGAGGAACTGTATTAAAGGGTCACGGTATTAGGAAGGTTGAGAACCACTGCCTTAGCTGCTTGCCTTGCTTCGCTTGCCTGAATCCATTCCATCAGCAAGCAACTCCCTGCCTGCAATCAAGCAGGCAGGGAGTTCTGGACTTCAACTCCCAGAATTCCTCAGCCAGCAAAACAAAGCTGGCTGAGGAATTCTGGGAGTTGAAGTCTACAAGTCTTAAAGTTGCCAAGGTTGGAGACCCCTATTCTATTGGGTAAGTTTTTTTCCCCTTTGGGATCTTTAAAAAAAATAGTTAATTGGGGGTTTTTTTAGTTGTTCTTTTTTAGACCTAGCCATTTAAAGTTTAGAAAGTTTTAAATTTAGCTTTCATATAAAAATAAAAATAAAATAAAATAATATTTGTGCAGCTTTCTGAGATTTAGTGTGTTTTTGTAGTGTTTCACTCTAACTACACAAACACACAAAATCTCACAAAGCTGTATGTGGAATTTTGTGTGTGTAAAGTGTGAAAGTTGGGTTTTGGGGCTTTTTGTGGCTGTGTGAGGTTCCTGTTTGTTTCAGGGGCCATTTTGGGTCTAGCACAGCTGCTTTTACATTGTGGGCGAGCCAGTTGTGTTGTGTTGTGTTGTGTGTGTGTAAAGTGTGTGAAAGTTGTTTTTTTGGGCTTTTTGTGGCTGTGTGAGGTTCCTGCTTGTTTCAGGGGCCATTTTGGGTCTAGCACAGCTGCTTTTACATTGTGGGTGTTAATTTTTATTTGGTGTGCGTTGGAAGAGGGGTAGTCTTATACGGTGAGTATAGCCCAAACCCTATATTTTAACAGGAAAATTCGGGGGTCGTCTTATACGCCGGAAAATACGGTACTTCCAATATATCCCTAGGAATCAAAAAGTAAATAAACAGAAAAGATGCCTGAACCGATCTGGAGAAATGTTCAAAGGTAGATCCCAACTTGTAGAATACCTCCTATGCACAGCCATTTTCCTCAAGCATACTAATACTGCACAGCGACTCAAATACAGGTAGTCCTCGACTTACGATCACAATTGAGCCCAAAATTTCTGTTGCTGAAACATTTGTTAAGAGAGTTTTGCCCCATTCTACGACATATCTTGCCATAGTTGTCAAGTGAATCACTGCAGTTGTTAAGTTAAAAACATGGTTGCTAAGTGAATCTGGTTTCCCATTTGACTTTGCTTGTTAGACGGTTACAACAGGTGATCACATTGCCCTGGGACACTGCAACCGTCATAAATCTGAGTCCGTTGCCAAGCATTTGAATTTGGATCATGGGGATGCCATAATGGTCATAAGTGTGAAAAATTGTCATAAACCACTTTTTCAAATGCTGTTGTAACTTTGAGCGGTCACTAAATGAATTGTTGTAAGTTGAGGACTACCCGTAACAGACAATAACATGGATTTACTTTTGAAATACCAATCTTAAAATGAACACAGAGAAAGAAAGAAAGAAAGAAAGAAAGAAAGAAAGAAAGGAAGGAAGGAAGGAAGGAAGGAAGGAAGGAAGGAAGGAAGGAGGGAGGGAGGGAGGGAGGGAGGGAGGGAGGGAGGGAGGGAGGAAAACCAGAAAGAAAGAAAAGCAGAAAGAAAATAAGGGGGGAGAGGGATCAGAAAGCTACTTGTTGTGTGTCCTAACGTTTCCCAACTTGGTGTGATTTTTTTTCCTTTTTCTACTTCTTTGTATTGGGAGTCAGTATTTGGGCAATTGCCTGAACAGATCCTGTAAATTTTCTTGGCAACATTTTCAGAAGTGATTTACCACTGCCAACTTCCTAGGGATGAGACAGAATGACTGGTCCAAGTCATCTAGTTGGCTTTGTGCCTAAGGTGGAACTAGAATTCATGGGCCCCCGTTTCAAACCTGGTAGCTTTTACATTGAACTAGCTCTCTTGGTGTGAGTCCACTGAGCTGATCATTGCCAGAAATGGTGACCCAAGAAATGAACCATCCCCAAATTTCTTGGTGATCAATACCTTCAGATCTCAGTTACCCAACTCTGTTTCATTTTATTTGTGCTCTCTTTAAACTCCAGTCCTCTCCTTTGGTTTAATATCTTTATCCATCCAATAAATAATCTCAGATAGGGATTTATACAAACTCAATTAGTGGAAGACCAGCTAGAGCCATACCAATATGGCATCAACAGAAGCATCAGCAAAGCTAAAATGTTGTTGTTATATGTGTTCATAGATAAAGGAAACATTTAGTCTGTTCTTTGGCTTCTAAAAACTATTCCTAAAAGCTAACATCTCAATCTTTAATCAATGAACATGGAAATCATATATTGTCAGAATAGAGTATTAGAAGGACTGATTTACAAGTTTCAGAAGGGGAAGGGGGAGAAGGAGAGGGAAGGAGGAATCTTAATTAAATTTCAGCCACAAAACACTAATTGTACAACTCATTAATACGTACCTGTATGAGTACGTATATGAGCTAAGAAAGCCATTGAATTACTACTTCTGCATATCTTCCCACAATATTTGCAAATATTGCCTTTATTTTCTTCTCGCTCTCGGACAATTTGTTCAGTATCTTCAACAATATACTTATTGACTTCCCGGAGCAGTTCTTCATGTTGTTCTTTTATGTGAAGGAATAAATTTTGTTCAGAATCAAAAGGTTCTGTGCATTTCACACATTTAAAGGTGGCACCCCCTTCTGGCAACTCTTCGACACTTGCTTGTTCATTTCTCATATGGCCAGCACTAGCCAGATGCTGATGAAGGCTGCTCTCGGTGTAGAACGATTTTCCACATAGCAAGCAATGGAAATGCTTCTCCTTTGATGGATGCTTCATGGCTATGTGAACATTTAGTCCACTTAAACCATCTGCTAAAAAACCACAGTCATCACAACAAATTCGTGGAGATTCTCTCACAGGATGGCCTTCTATCTTCTTCTTTTTTCCTTCATTCCGTGGGCAATCCACTTTTACAGCTCTATCCCAACTTTTTTGCTTATTCGGATTCTGGCCGTCAACTGGGCGATCGACTTGTTCAGAACCATTTTCATGGTTTATTTTCACTATTGAAGAATCAAATTGACCAGAGTTTTGAATCTCTGTTCCATCTACTATTTTGCCATCAACACTGTTTAAAGCATCCAAAACTATATCATTTTTGTCCATGACTTCAGCTACTGAACTATCTGAACCCCAAATATTATTCAAAGATACTCCTGTTTCCTGGTGTGCATCTATCAAGGTATCCTCTTCTTCCACTGTAGGACATTGCTTAGGGTTTATTTGTTGCTGTAAAATTTGGATGTTTTTAAAATTTTCAGTACTTTCACTAATGCTTTCCTGCTCCAGTGCACTACCAGTGTCTGAAACTATCGACAAATGGGTTTCATCTGCTTTCACTTCTTCAGTAGCTACTTCTGAACTTTGGTATCTTTTTTCAGAATCATCCTGCAGTTTGTTCTCATTTTTCATTAAATCTGGAGAACTTTCATCAAAAGCCATGTTTTTATCTCCAGGTTCTGTTGTCAAATGAATGCTTACTTTTCCTATTTCTTGATTTTGATGCAGAACAGAATCAATTGTTTCCTTAAGTTCAACCATCTCGTTGAGTTTAAGACCTCCGTTCTGATCATTTTCTTCACCACTTGTATTTTCTCTGCCTTGTTCAGATCCATCTTCAGTTTCAGCATCTACAGCCTCAAGAATGCAATCTTTAGAAACCTTTGAAGCAACACTATCTTCTAATGCCAGATAGGTAGGTGACTTATTCACTTTATGCATGACCTGATTGTCTGGCCTTTCCTCTTCAATATTACTTCTGGACTTTGTTTCATCTAATGTAATCTGAAGATCTTCCACATTTTTTTGCTCCTCTTCAGAAACAGTAGCAGTTTTTTTGGCAATACTTGCTATGTCTGCCTCCTCTCCAGAAGCACATATATACGACTGTCTCTTAATTTTATGCTTTTCTGTTGCTGCATGTCTAATCATCTCTCGGCGAGTAACTGCATAATAGTCACAGGCCATGCAGTAGTATTCAAATTCTTTAGTGTGCTTGCGTTTTATATGTACTTCCAAGGAAGAAAAAGAGTGTGCAATGAAGGTACAATGAGCACACTTGTTATCATTTTCAGTTGCTAGTCTTGTTTGAACCAGCACATTTTTATCTTGGTTAATGTTACTCGATTCTGCAATTTTACGTTGTGTTTCAGAAAAGTTTCTACCTCTATCTATTTTGGGAAGTTGAATTATATTTTTGACACTTAACTGGATGGTACTGTCCTGTTCATCTGCCTTGTTTTCCAAAATAGGTTGGTCTGTCTCTGAAGGCTGATCATTAGAAACTATGAATTCTTTTGAAAGGCTTCCTGGATTGTCTGTTTTCTTCACGTTGGCTTCAATATGATCATTTTCTGGGCAAACAATAAACTCAACATTTTTCTCTCCACTGGCTTCCAAGCGGCTTTTATGCTTCTTTGTAGCACAATGACGTTCCATATCACCTTTAGTTACAGTATAGTAATTGCATACTTTGCATAAATAGCTGTATTGGTGGCTATGCTTGCGGCGAATGTGAACAGTCAAGTTTGTTACACTAGATGCCAATAGGCCACAATGAGGACATGTCCGGGAAATCGTCCCTTTAGGTCTACCTCTCTTTTGCAGGCTGCCAAGAATCAACTCACTATCTTTAATTGTTTCATTTGATGGGTACAACTCTTTATTTATCGATACTTTCTGCAGGGAAGAGAATGGTGCATGTATGCTCTCATTTTCTAGCACTGTCTTTAAACTTCCACAAATAGGGCCTTCAGTTCCTTTTTTACCATCTGTTCCACCTACACATATCTTTTCAATACATTCCTCAAATCGTAAGCCAATGTTATTTTTTCTGGCATTTTCAAGATGTTTACTTCGCTTTATGTGTTTTTCCATTCCTTCTTTGCTTAATGAATAAAGGTTACATGCTTTACAAAGGAAATGGTATTCCTGAGCATGGCGAAGTTTTATGTGCCTCGTAAGCACAGAAGATGATCTTGTTTTATAAAAACATTTTTTACACTGAAATTGACTTCTGCTCAGAGCAGACTCCTTGAACTCGCTACCAGGTTGTAATACTGAGAGCTTGAGGTCTTCCTGTTGTGCTTTCAATTCTACAACCTTGGGAAGTTCACCTGAAGGGCAAGATGGTGAATGCACAGCCAGATCACTCTTAAGCGACTGAATGGTATTTCCTTGAGACAATAACTCACTATGATGCTCAGTTGCATCATGAGCTGCTACTTCTTCTTCGGTTAGAAAATATTTGCAGCAAGCAGAACAAGAGAAAGCCATGCTATGCTCATCGAACATGTGTTTCCCAAGGCTTATGTCATTTGGGGCAAGAAATGAACATTTAGGGCAATTTATCTTGCAATTGTCTATATGATTATTCTTTTGATGACATTCCAGGTCCTTGCTGTCAGAGGAATATCCATATATTTGACAATGGACTTTAAATTCACCTTGAGTTTTACCAGCATCCAATTTCAGGCCTTCTTTATTTGACAAGGTAGATCCACCACAGTTACCAGGATCTAGTGTTCTCTGCTCATCAACTTCCTTTTCTGATGTACTTTTATGCTCCAGTATATTTTTTTCATCTTGATGTATTGCTGCTCTTTTGGGGATATCCACGTAGAAATCTTTGCCGTCACCTTCACTTTGTAAAACTTTGGCCTGTGATAAATCACCCTGATGCAACCCTCCCTGAATGCTATGCTTCGCTATAAAATCAAGCTTGCTTTTTTTACCAATACCTAAAAGTTTGTATCTTCTTTTAATCTGTTGGTTTAGTCTGAAAAAAGTACTTTGCCTGAAAGTCATTCCTCGTGATAGGATTCTTCGTTTTTTGTGGAAACTACCTAATACGCCTGTGTTGCTAGCTATGACTTGACTACTTTCAGCAGATTTCAATAAACGTGGATTGCATTCTGAAGACTCCGATACATCTGATTTTTCAGGTAGAATTACACCGTTTTCATCCACTTTCCACAATAAGGCCTCTTCCTTAGTAATACATTCTGTTGTTTCAGTGGATGGTATCATTTCAGCTAAATCTTGACAATTTTCTTTCAGGTTCTCTATCTTATTGCTTGAAATTCTTAAATGATCTGAAAGCTGATCTCTTATTTTTTGTTTATTAGATGCCAATTTCATTCTGACATTCTTTTCTTTGATTGGAAACCGCTGTTTTTTACAAAAGGATTTTTTGGTTAACATCTTTACAAATCCACCACGGGCAACCAGATTTTGTCGTCGGAGGTGTGTCTTGCCAAGAAAATGAGCTTGTAGAAGAGCTTCCTTAAAAGTCTGATAACCACATAGATCACAAAAATAGATAAGTTGGCCAGAAGTTTGCTTAACATGCACTTCCAAAGATGAAGTATGTTCTGATTTAGAAGTATAATACAAACTCCCTTTTTCTTTTGATTGCTTAAGGTGATGTTCCTGAATATGGTTTTCTAAATCAAGAGCAGAGGAAAAAATCTCTTTACAGGTATTGCATTTTGAAACATTCTTAATACTACTCATTGTATAATTAATGTCAGTTGAATCATCTAAGATAGATGATTTGCATTCTGGAAGTAATGTGTCATTCTCTTGAGAACATTCACTTTCCATAGGTGCTAACTGTACAGTGTTATCTTCGGGCACAAATTCATGCTGAATGCATGAAGAATTTGATGAAAATGAACATCTACTTGGAGAGGTGTTTATAGTCACTTTTCCTACTGATTTATTTGTCCCATCAACATAATATTCATATGATGTAGCATCAGAAGAGTTTCCTTCATTCTCTTTTGCAGGTTTTGTACTAACCAGCTTTAATCTTTTCGAGACAGGTTCATTTTCAATTATAGTTGTTTCATTAAGTTCCTGATCGGTTGTTTGGGATAATGGTCGTTTAGCTAAGCCATTTTCTTCTGGGTTTTTCAATTGATTTTTCTGTTCTTTCATCAGAAGCATTTTTGAGTTAGAAAGAGATTCACTGGGAGTTTTTCCTGCTAAAATATTTTTAGCGCTGTCTTCTAGTAACTCATTTTCTATGTTTTCATCACATTCATAATTCTGATTTTTTTCAACATTCATCCTGAATGAAGATAATGTAGAGTATAATTCCAATAAAATGAATTAGGACATCTGTTCTAGGAATATCTAAAAAGAGAAAAAACAGAAAGTATAAATTAGCTTGTGTGTACATAAAAACAAACTTGTTTTATTTCAGTCCAATTCATAACTTGCCGAATGTATGCTATTATTTTAAAAAATTTCAAGGACATATTCAGCTATTGATTTTGGTAAATATTTTCTTACATAGAACAGTATATTTTGACATCTAAATAAAAATAGTTAGGACATCAGTAAAAATCATGGAAAACAGAAATAACTTATAGTGTTTCTAAAAACAATTTTTTAAAACAACTTACAACAAAGTAGATAGATATTACTTAATTCCAGCACTTCTGAATACAATTATATAATTTAAGTTGAACCAATCCATAGAAGTCATATCAAGGTTGCAATGAAAATAATATGTCCATTTTGGGAATTCAAATGTAAAAGATGTGACCTTTGTGTTTAATAGCTTGACATTGAAAATTACCAAAATTTCTGTTATTTGCAACAATTTAAGCCAAGAACAAAAGCACACCAGTCTAATCACCTGTGACTGAGTGAAAAGACTGGACATGCGCAGAAGAAAGGGGCGTGACCAGGCTGTAGAGGAAGTTTGAATGGCACCCAGTCAGTCCAATGACAGTGGATCATAGCCCAATCGGTGGAATATCTGAGCAGCAAGGGAGGAAAATATTATTTCCCCAATTAAAAGTTTTATAACTAAATAACTGATTTCAAACTGTATTTTATGTTACAAAGGCATGATTTACTCAAAACAATGAAATATAGCTAAACAATCCAGCACGAAAACCTAAAGATGGCATCCATTCAAATAAAAATAATTCTTCTCACAAGTTAAGCTTGGCTCTGGGATTCTGAGATTCGTGAATACATCCATTTTGTTGCTGCTGCTGCTTGTATTCTTTTCTTGGCAACAACACAGAAGTGATTTGTCTGTGCCTTCTTCTGAATTGTTTATTGTACAACCTGTATAATTCTAAGTGGTTTGGATACTGTTTTATTGCAAGTAGCAATATCAAAAATAGACTTGTTCAGACTGCCCCCACTATACTAGGCCTGTCCAAATCATCTGTCAAGGTGAAGGTGACTCTAAAGGCCACTGACACATTCAAGGAACTATAACTGTGTCAGAGCTTCAAGGACGAGATCCAGATAGATGTTTCACTGATGAGAAAAGGAATATATTAGATTATTTCTGTAATCATAGAATCTTACGACTGGAAGGGACCTCAGAGGTCTTCTAGTCCGAACCCCTGCCCAAGGCAAAAGTCCTTATACCATCCCATACAAATGAATGTCCAATTTTTTTCTTAGAAACCTCCAGCAATTGAGCACCCACAACTTAAGGAGGCAAGATGTTCCATTAGTTAATTGGTCTCGGTCAGGAAATATCTCCTTAATTCCAGATAGGATCTCTCTTTAATGGGTTTCCACCCCTTACTTCTTCTCCTGCCCTCAGGTGCTTTGGAGAGTAAGTCAACAATTTCATCTCTGTGGCTGCCCCTCAAATACTGGAAGACAGCTACCATGTTACCCCTAATCCTTCTCTTTGTTAGGCTAGACATGCCTAGTTCTTTTAACTGTTTATCATATGGTTTAGTCTCCAGACCTCATCTCATCTTTGTTGCTCTTCTCTGCACACTTTCTACGATCTCAGTATTTTTATTTTTATTTTTTTGTATCATGGGGACGAGAACTGGACCCAGTATTCCAAGTGTTTACTCAGTAGTACAGTATAAAGTGGTACTATCACTTTCATAATCTTGATACTATCCCTTCACTGATGCAGTCTAGGACTCCATTGTAAGGTTTTTTTGTGGGGGGTATGGCAGCTGGAGCACCCTGCTGGCTCAGACTCAAGTCACTAGTACACCTAGATCCCTCTCACAGACACTACTGTTGAGTTAAGTACTGCCAATTCTGTACCTGAGCATTTGTTTTTTCCTGTCTAAATGCAGGAGCTTACTTTTCTCATCACTGAACTGCATCTTATTGGACAGGGCCCAATGCTCAAGTCTGTCAAGATTCTTCTGAATCTTGAGTCTGTCTTCCAAAGTGTTAACAATTCCCGCTAGCTTGGTCTCATTTGCAAATTTGATGGCTCACCTTCTATCCCCTCATATAGGTCATTTATGAAGATGTTGAAGAGCACAATGCCCAAGACAGAACCTTGAGGTTCTGCATGCTTCCTTCCATGTAGATGTAGTTCCACTGAAGACTACACGCTGAGTGTAGCTGGTCAGCCAGTTGCAAATCCATCTTTCTATCCCACTTTGTTCTATCTTACTAGTAGTAGGGTTTGTCAAATGCTTCAGTGAAGCTCAAGTATACTATATGCAAAGCATTTCCTTCATCCACTAATTTAGTCACTTTACAAAAAAAAGGCGATCAAATTTGTTTGACATGATCTCTTTTTAACAGACCAATGCTGGCTTCTATTAATCACCTCGTTCATTTCTAGGTGTTCACAAACCTGCTACTTGATTATTCTTTTCTAGGATTTTCCCAGTTATATCCCAAGCTGATTGGTCTGTTACTTACTGGTTCCACTTTTTTCCCCTTTTTGAAAATTGGAACTACATCAGCTCTTTTCCACTGCTCTGGCACTTCCTCTGTGCTCCAAGATTTTGTTTAATAGTTCCAAGATCATATAGGCCAGCTCCTTCAGGACCCTGGGATATAATCTTAAAAAATATGCTAGTTTTACATTATATATCCATGGAAATAATCTATCAATATTCAGCAACAGCAAAGAATGTATTCTAATTAATTAATACAGACATGGCCTACATCTCCTTCATTAAAAATAATGTTCAATGATACAAAAAGCAGCAAGTGATATTTACAGTCTCAAAGATACAATCTCCTCTTTGACATAAGTTAAAACTACTGGCAGCTCAAAAATTTGGAGTTTGAAAATTATTATCCTTTCACCGGGAACAAGTCACTTCAACATGGAAAAGTTCTCCCACATATTTCTGTACTTCTGCTCTCTGCCTCATAATAAGAAATGGCATATTTGCAGTCCTAAATTGTCAAATTGTGTAGGATAACGTAATGATTAGAGATCACCTGTGTCCCCTTAGAAAAAGCTCCACATTTTGAATGATTACTGCGATCTTCATTCTAGAACTTTCCTTCTTAAGGACTAACTCAGCATTCACCAAACAAGAAAACAAAAATCTAAATAGTACATTAGTGAAAATGGAAAGATAGATGATACAGTAAAAAAACAACAACAACAAAACAGAAAGCAGATACACATTAGATTTAAAAAATATTTCTAAATAAAGGTACAGTAAATTCTTTAATTTTCCCATGGGGGGACATGATCTGGAGCTTAACTTGCTGTCTCCCACAAAAGGTTGTTGCCCTGTTTTACTAGTGATGCTCCATTTCAACACTGAAGTCAGCTTTTAAAAAAACTTTGGCTTCCTTTCTGCAGACTTTGTTTAGCTTGGTGAAGTTCTGGAAAAGGGAACATTCAGCAACTGAAGTGCTTCGTATGTGCATATGTACTGCTGCATATGTGCACATATGTGGAAGTGACAAAATTATAGACTACAGGTAATCCTCAACTTACAACCACAATTGAGACCCAAATTTCTATGGCTAAGCAAGACAGTTGTTAAGTGAGTTTTGCCCTGTTTTACAATCTTTCTCGCCACAACTGTTAAGTGAATCACTGCAGTTAAGTTAATAACACGGTTCTTAAGTGAATCCAGCTTCCCCATTAACTTCGCTTTTCAGAAGATCGCAAAATATCTCTGGACACTGCAACCATCCTAAATACATTCCGGTTGCCAAGTATTCAAATTTTGATCACATGACCACGGGGATGCTGAAACAGTCATGTGAACAATGGTCATAAGTCAGCACCCTTGTAACTTTGAACCTTCATTAAATGAATGGATGTAAGTCGATGGCTACCTGTAGTCTATAACATTGTCACTACCAGATATGTGCACAGGGGCGTAGATCAAGCCCACAACAGCATCACTGCAAATCAGCGAACTGCCTTCTCACACAAGCCCTATTGACCCTTGTTCCATAAAGCAGTTGCAGCATAGAAAGGTACCGGGTGGGTGGCTTAGCAGCCGTAACCTTTTCGGTTATTTCCGCAGAAGTGCGATGTCACAATAGCCCCAAGAAAAATACGAAATATTTCATACTAAGCTATGCTTAATAATAAATCTAAAGTTTTTTTTAAAAAAAGTACAGCCACACAAAGTGGTAGTTACCAGCGTAAGAAAAGTATTCTGATGACACCTGGTGGCCGTTTTACACAAGGAGACTTAAACTGAAATGCTGCTCATCAACACAGTGTCGGAGTTCAAACAGTGAATTACAAGAATCCGGCTTTTCTTGCATCTCGGGCTTTTTTTTTACACTGATTATGCCTACCCATAAACATATACTTTCTACTTTCATTAATTGTTTAACATATTTCTAAAATGTCATACGCTTACTATAAACACTTAAAGGTCCACAGTAAGTTTCACATGTTCAGTTGAGCTCCAATATATTATGAGATGGAAAGATGCAGCACAACTTTAGCGCCACTAAAAGCAGATATATGATATCCCATATAGCTGTCATTTTTTAAAAAGTTGTTCTATTATCAGTGTAATAAGACCCACCTATTACAATCAAAGATGTAATAATGAATTTACTTTACAGCTGGAGAGAAATGGGATATCAAACCAGAACAGGTTACATAAATTCTTCTCGATATTTATTGCTAAATGTAATTTTTATCTATTAAAAATTGACATGAAATATTAAACAAATGAAACAATGAAATTTACCTCCTTAGCCTAATTTAATTTAAATGGTCTATTTACAAAATGAAGAAAAGTTTTGCACTTGTGTTATTATATCCCTTCTACTACCCCTTATAGTTTTTCCATTACAAACCATATTGTTTCTAAGATTTTATAACTCAGTTATAAAATTTCCACTCCAGACTGATATACTTGTCACGTAATGCTTTTTTTAAAAAAACCTTTTGCAGAATGAAAAGATTCCTAGAAATGCTGGGATGCTGAGATACTGTTTGGAAAGTATGACTTAGTGAACTCAATAAGACTTGCTTCCGTGTTGCATATATTTCAGGTCATGCTGTTAAGTTAAAATTAACAGCCATCAGTGCTCTCAGTCGGCAAATAGCACAGCCTAAATATGTTTCATAATAAAAAGCAGCAGAATACATCTCAGGCCAAGGAAAATAATGTTTCATATCTACAATTGAAATAGAGTTTTAGTAATTATAACTTTGGTCCTGAACACAGATTCACACCACCAACCTATAACAATCTAGTCTGACGTGGAATTTTTTCTCCCACACCTCAGCACATCTTAAATCCAGTTATTTGAAAAATCATGGCTCTATTTGTCTAAATACTGTATAGCCAATGAAACCAGCTACAGACAACAGTTTACATAGTTCATAGTTACCCATAAAGTCCTTAGCAGCAGAGGTCCTGATTACTTGGGGGACCATCTATGTTGCCCATATGTTTTTTCCTGTCTTGAAAGATCAGCTACAGCCTCATCAACTAAGCAGTATTATCTTTCAGACCTTCTCGGTGATGGTTCTTGTCCTGTGGGAAGATATTCCCCCCCAAATATCTATACTGCTCCCATCTACAGTACATTTTATGTTTTATGTAACTATGCTTTATGATGATCATTAAGCAAGTCACAACCATCATTAAACAAATCACATGGTCATAAGTCTGAACCCAGTTTATTTAACAGGTGTCTTTTTTGCCAGGAAATGGTTAAATGGTTAAAAAAACCCCGCAAAATGAGATCATGTGACCACAGGACACTGCGACAGAACATAAATGCAACTAGTTGACAAGCACCCAAAATGAGATCACATGACTGCAGTCATAACTTTGAGAGTGGGTGTAAGTAACTTTTTCCAAGGCCACTTACTGCAACTTCAAACAGTCATTAAATGACTGGTTGTAAATCAAGGACTATTTTTATATGTAACGTTTGCACACATACATACATGCGCTCACATATTTCATTGAAGAAAATAAGACGATTGAATGATCTGGATAGTTTATTTTTTTTAAAGCTTCCCTTTTCCACCTTTATCTTTCTGTTCTCACTATTCAGTATCTTAAGTGTTCGGTTTTGAAATTCCTACAACTAGGCCCTATAATAGTTCTAGGCCTGCTGAAATGTACAATACAAAGGAGGGCACAAAACTACTTATGCAATTTAAAAACAAAACAGCATCTCTGTTGCAAAGGAAGCAAAAAGCCAATTGTTGCAAGTAACAGTATTAGTTGGTGTTGAGTTTTTTTATATGAAGGTATAAAAAAAGTAAACTGGATCTAAGGCACCTCCGCTATCCAGAAGACAACATCAACTGAGAAAACAGGGATGTATTTAACTTACCGGTAAAGAAGAACTAATGGAGAGTAATAGGCCAGTTTGGAATGAGCTATTTCAATTTATCAAAGCCAGGAAAGGGATCATTAAACACAGCAGTGCAAACGTATCAAATTACAAGAAAGACGACAAGTGAAGTTAGAAATAAAAAAATGTCACTTTTGTATACTGCTTCTGTGTGCCCTTTGATTCATCATCAGGAAAGCAAGGTTAAAGGATAAACTGCAGCCCTCTAGCACACTCAAGTGGGGTAGCCACACACTGATAGCAAATCACCCCATGGGTATATTATAGAAAGAGTCACTGTGGTGGCAACACTGTTTAATGATAATTAGAGACAAGCTCTAATTTATCTTTATCATAACATTTGTTTGTTTTAACAACAAACTTAAATCTATTGAATATAGATTTAAGAATTAATATGCAGGGTTTCTACACCATGATACCAACTAAGATCAAGCATATGGTTTAACTATGGTAGTGTTGCCAGGAGGGTAACATGGAGTTCATTCTTTCCAGTAAGAATCAACTCTGTGTATCCAAGCAAGCAACAATGTCTTATTCTGTGGACAATCCTACACTGCAATTAGTGTATTTCACACCACCAGTCATCAAAGTAATAGTTCATACATCTTAATTACACCAAAGGATTGCCTACTTTTGGAGTCCTGCTATCCCCCCCCCAAAAAAAGCATCCTGTAGGTGGCTTACTTTTGCTGGAAAGAATCGTAACTCAAAGTCAAGAAACTGAATTGATGCCTCTTTGGAAACTTGTGAAAAGTCATTTATGAAACTGAAATACTGTAGTTTGCAAGCCTGCAGTTAAAAGCTACTCCTTGTTCATTTCTGCTTCCTTCACTGTCCTTCTTGTTTTCAAATGATGCTGAAAATGTTTATTTATACAATACATAATGTTGCTTCACAAAATGCATGAGCAATGCATCATCAGAAGTCCTTTAATGGTGAGGAGCCAAGAAGACTTAAGATTTCCCTGGTAGCACACAAACTGCAGTGTGCAGACTATGAATATATAGGATCTCCTATCATGATTTTCCTGTTCAAGGGTTTCAGCTCCATCAAAGACAACTCCATCTTTGACGCTAGAGCTATTTCAACCCGCAATGGCATGGATGCTACTTACTTTAATGAGTAAGTACACCCAGAGGGTGCTCTTTTCAAGAGCAGATTCTGTTGCTGAGACCCCGACCTCACAATGTAGCATCTATATACTTAATTCTTGCTTGTAACATCTAAAATAACAATAGACTGACTGGCTGAATCGGGATAAAGGTAAAGGTTTCCACTGTCCAGTCGTGTCCAGGGGGCAGTGTTTATCTCCGTTTCCTAGCCGAGGGAGCCTGCGTTGTCCATGCTTCTGTAGTTGTGTGGCCAACATTATGTGCCAAGGCACAGAGAATGCTGTTATCTTCCCAGCAAAGTAGTACCTATTTATCTCCTCACACGTGCATGATTTTGAGCTGCTAGGTTGGCAGGAGCTGGGGCAAGTAACAGGAGCTCACCCTGTCAAAAGGTGTTCGGGTCTCCAACCCAGGTTGTCAGCTTTCCAGCTGACAAGCTCAGCCTCTTTAACCACTGTGCCCTCTAATCTAGATAATACAAGGTTATGTAATGTAACCATGTAATGTATGTTCATGGTCTCAGCTATTTTGAAATCATTTCTAAAATAAGTAGGGTTTTTTCACCCTAAACATAGGCCTTAAATAGAATCCATCCATCCATCCATCCATCCATCCATCCATCCATCCATCCTAGAGGTTGGCAAACAATTAAATGATATTTCAGTCCATTTCAATCCAGCTTTAAGACTGATTTAGACATTTAAAAAAGCCTGGTTACCTTCATGGAAAATTTATGACAGAAGATATTATTAGTTTCTCTGCCTGTCATCACATACAATCACATACAAGTGTTGTTTTGAAAAGTATACACAAATAAATTAAAATTTCATCAATTCTGTTCTTCTTTGTCTGTTTTGTTTTGCCTTTTAAGGACTGTGTGCCTGGTATCATTTTTATTTTCCTAGATCTTTAAACTTTGGTTTAGGGCAATTTACTTTTAACAAATTGTTCTAAATCCTATTGTTTAAATTGTTTTATTGGCCGTTCTAATTGTTTTTTATGTAGCTAGTTTGGGGAATTTTGCTTTGATTGAAGAGTATGGTATAACATTAAAATAGATAGATAAATCAATAAAATAATTATCAAACCCATACCATTCTATAAATTATTATGAGTTGCAATCATGGAAAAATACTGCTTTCTTATATAAATGTTAAAAAACCCTAAATTTAGAATGCAAAGTTTCCATTTTATTTAAAAATTAAAACTCATGCTGTGCTGCAGTTGTGTTTGGCAGTTGAATTAGTGGCACCCCAACTGAGTTAAACAGTGCCTTTTTCCTATTAGGATATATATTACCATATCCTTTTGTTTAAAGGTTTAAGAGAAAGCTAGAGGGAAGAAAGTACAACAAAGAAGAAAAAAATAAATATGAAAAAATGAAGTGTAATAAAAGACAGCAAGAGCCAAGATACTGAGAAAACCTGACATCAGCAAAAAAAAAAAAAAAAAGTATGCTAGCTAAAAGTAGAACGGCAAAGTATTTAAATATCTGAAATTTCAATGGCTCAAAAAATTGTGAATCACAGTATCTTCATTCAGACCACAATCACTCCAAAATGGAAGGAGTACAGATATACAGATTCTGTTTGTCCATGCACAAACTGAAACAGGCCGTTAACTGTTTTATTTCAAGTCTGGCTTTACTGGAAATTACCCCTACAGCATTGATGGATCAGACAAATTAAAAAGTGTACTGAAGATCTTGTTTTATAAAGAAAGATTCTCTATGTGGCTTTGTTTTAGAAATCCCTTTGACTTCCACCATGGATTCATTGTGATTACTTGGCAGTGATATTTCCACTTACATGCATGTTTATTGGAAACTGGAGCACTCACTCCATTTTCTTGGGATGGGGGTGGAGATAAAAAAATTCACTTCATGTAAATCTACTCCATCTCAAGCGTTTTTACTGTATGGTTTATTTATTCATTTATAATGTGCTTTCAGTCCTGTATAAAAATCTAAATACCCTACAAATACTGTCCTACTATTTTATTGCAGTGTATCAAGTAAAATTGAAGGACACTGCCGAGAAATGGAAACACATATACTGTAGAATAACATTGGAAAAATAGGCCGCCTGTAAAATTTCAACAGATATAAATCTAAAATTGTTGAATTAGTTAAAAAGTATAGTCCTATTATTTCCAGGTACGGAAAATTATTTTTCCAAGTTCAATGAAACTCATAAACAGTGGGTAGAGAATTTAATCCAACTGGATCAACTATTTATCTACTCTTAAACTTCCTCATGAAACATTATGATACGCCTATCTATACAAAGTATATGGTCAGTTCACAGATCTCATTTGTTTGGAAAGCAGAGACTGTGTTTTCAACAACGCATTTTATTTACAAATATATAAGCTGAATAACTAATATAGGGGCACTAAAGCAACCCAAAATACAAAACCTCTGAGGTGTCGTAGTTAACATGTTGGACTAGGTCTGCAGTGAACAAGCTTCAAATTTATCCTTAGCCATGGATGCTTTCTCTTCGCCAATCTATGCAAAAATATTTTTTTCTGAACTAAAAGGCAGATAGTGATGCAGAAAAGTAAAACTAAAATCCCATTGCTTGCTGACATCATACCATCAGGTTAATGTTACATGTTATGTGGAAAGGACAAAAACAGAAAACAATGCTTCCCTGCCCCATCATCAGCAACCAATTTCTAAAATCATCCTGTCCCTAAAGAGAATTGTATGAATGAATGTTCACCGAGAATGCAAAACAGCTTAGCTGAGAAGAATAAAATTCAAGGCACTACAGTTTTCATTTCGTCTAGATTCTAGAATTCTACCGTGCAATTCATGCTTATCCTATAATATTCTTCCTCTTGAAAGAAAACAAGTTGTCAAAAATTTGAAAGTTTCATGTGTGTAATAATAAAATTCATGAGCCTTGGGAGGTTTGTTACCAAACTGTCATTTTTTATTTGGATCCTTTCAGTATTGCTGCTAACTACATGAGCACAACATGTGCACACAAAGCAAACTCAAAAAGCAATCTTCAAATAAGCATCAGAAGTGGTAATATGTTGTCCTCACTAGAAGATTTACCATAAATCCAAGCTACTTACTTGCCTGTTCAATTGTAATGCACAACTATTAGTAAATATGCTTACCTCTTAATATTGACTATTATGCATTTGCACTATGGACCTATACTTCAAGATAGAGGGCAACTCACCCAACCAGAGGAAGACATGTATGTACATTTGCCAAATCCTTCCTTCTTTAGATTGTCAGTCAAGTTGGGAAAGGGGGAAGAAAGTAGCATTTTTTCCCCTTGAACTTGTGGCCAGAAAAATAAAGTGAAACTTGCCAAAATCAATACCCTGCATCCATAAGCTTTGTCCTCTATAATCCCCACATAAAAACCCCAATTTTGTTTAAAGTTTTATTTGCCTTTCTTAGAAATACCTAACATTTTGTGCACAAATCATTCAAAGCAGTATACGATTAAAAAAAAAATGACAGCATGGTCATAGGATGATCTGTAAGGTAAGACCACATGGATAAACCATGTGAAGACACATCAAAGCCCCAGGCTGCAAAACGCCAGACAATGAGTGCATTATTAGAGGTTTTTGAAACACTTTGCTGCCATTCAGATTAGTAGCTCTAGCCATCTCAGCCCGCTGAGCCTCCAGATGCCAGTACCTGGCCTTGCACTCCTGCAGGTCTTCCCTCTGCTTGGAAAGCCTATACTCCTAGTCCTCAGTGAGGTGCTTCTGCTGAGCCTCCTTCTCAGTCAGATCCAATTTGAACTGAGCCAGCTGTTTTGCCAACTCTTTCTCATGGTGGCTGCTTAGCTCCAGCAACTGCTTCCTGTTGGGGCCCTAAGGAGCCCGGGTGGGCAGGCAAGGAGTAGTGAGTAGAGGCTGGCAAGGCGCCCCTCGACATGAGTGACATCATGTCACTCATGTCCACCCAGTCACATAACCACCTTGCCATGCCCACCCAGCTGATCATTAGGCAGATCATAGTAGTGGTCCGCAGGATTTAAAATTATGAATTTAATGCTCCCTGAGGTCCGAAAGGTTGGTGACCCATGATCTATACCTCAGTCTTGCCTTTGAAAGTAGCTGTGGACCAACCCACTTCAAAGGATTGCTATTTTAAGGATAAAGTGAAAAGAGACTCCCATATAATCCACTTCGAACTCTTAGAAACAATAAATTATATGGATAAAATTAAGATGACATAAGTTTAGGCTTTTATAATTGGATAAGATTACCTTCATTGCAATTGTAAACATATTATGATATAAGCTAATTTTATTCTTTTTCTGTAATTTTTAACTGTTCGTTGTTGTTGTTTTTTTGTTTGTTTGTTTGTTTATTCTTTCTGTGGTTGGACCAGCTCTAGAAAAAAGCTGTTCAGGAAGAGACAGCTTGTAGCTACTCAGATCAGATACTATTTGGATGCAGGACATGAGGACAAAAAGGATGGACATGTTCTCCTTTGGCTGGATCTTTGGTAATATTTCCATGCACAAAAATACATTCTGAATTAAACAATTTCCAGACCATTTTTAACTAACTGCTTAATTCCAAAACGAAGAACAACATCCACAGCAACTGCCCTACTTTAATGATAGACTAAATGCATCCTCCTGGTGCAATCCAATTCTAGGTACAATTTTATTCCTAATGAATTTGTAGCAGAAAACTGTATAGGTCACTCACCTAATTCCTTCACAAGTATGAGAAAGAATACAAAGATATAGCAAGTAAACCTGTTTGCCCAATTTAAGGCTCAGTAAACTAAATGCTTGGATAGGATATCACCAGAAAATACAGGGTTATAGTTTAGTTTGGGAAGTCAGTAAATAAACAATTTCCAGAAGATGAAAGCAAACCACTTCTGTATTGTTGTCAACAGATCTACATGCATATTTATTGGTTTGATTTATTTATTTATTGGTTCAATTTATATGCCACCCTTCTCCGGAGACTCAGGGCGGCTTACAATGTGTTAAGCAATAGCCTTCATACTTTTGTATATACCTGCTTAGTAGGGCTTTTGGGCCCCCCAAGCGGTGTTCTTTTTTATACAAAGTCAGCTTATTGCCCCCACAATCCGGGTCCTCATTTTACCTACCTCGAAAGGATGGAAGGCTGAGTCAACCTTGAGCCTGGTGAGATTTGAACTTGCAGTAATTGCAGGCAGCTGGTGCTACTTAATAGCACTTTAGTCTGCTGCGCCACCAAGGCTCTTTTATATATATATATATATATATATATATATATATATATATATATTGTATATATATACCTATATATACATTATAATGTATGCATATATGTATATATTATATACATATATAATGTATGCATATATGCCAGTTATTAAATACATTCAAATTAATTTTCAGGTAGCTTGCATGCCCCCATGTCATTATTTGTTTTTTAAAATGTTCTAAAAAGCATTGTATCTGTTCAAAGACATCCTTAAAGTGAGTTAAACATCACCCACTTTATTCAAGCAAAATATATATGTTTTTAAAACTCTGTATCAGTCTTTTTTTTAATGTAAATGACCTACAAGAGTACCAGCTTTGATTTTGACCTCCCAGCAAAAGCCATGCTGGCTGAGGAATTCTGGGTATTAAAATCCCGGCATTGGGGTATGCCCAGATTGGGGAATCTAATTTTTTCATAAAGTAGCCTAATAAACTTTCCTTATGTTTATCCTTGTGCAATATGTATCATTAAGATTTAACTATGCATAAAATATACCAAAAGTTAAAGTACAAGACAGTAGTTACATTTGCAACTGGTTTAAAGTAAGAAAAATGCCTCAATCCTGCACTAAAAGCTCGATATTGTTTGTTACTTGAACTATACGGCTACTTGAAACCACAACCATTATTATTATATTTACAGAATGCCAAATTCCTAAGAATTTTAAGCAGTTTATAGGTGCGATACATTAAAAATTATACAATAAAGTATTATATAAAGAAGAGATCTACAAAGTAATCAATACATAGTAAAATAAACTTAACCAAACCAAACTATAAACAAACTGAGATGGAATCAAGGCCCAAATGCCCTCTCTGGACAGTTCTCTTTTAAACTGCTCTCAACTCTTTGAGGTAGGCCAGGTGAGGAAAGAGAAGAACAAGGATTTTGAGAATGTCACTTTACTGATGTGGGGTATAATAACAGACTCTCAAAAGCCTGCCAGAATATTCTTCTACCTCCTAGTATTTAAGCAGAGTTATTTTGAATTTCTCACACTTTCTCCTTTCCTAGGATAAGTTGCCATTTAGTTGCTATTAACAGTTCTTGCACTCCTTCACTAAGGTTACCTTTGTATAACTGTCATTCCAAACAATAGGCACAGCAACTTAAAAGCAGCATTGTTTAGTCTCAGTCCCCCTCACCTCCATGAAGTTTGGCAGTGTTGATAAGTTTCTCCCAAACTGGCCAGGCCAATTCCAATGAGAAGATGACATCCTGTACATAACTAGGTGCCAAACCATGCAGCATTTTGGGGGTTAGTTCCAGCACTTTACGCTTCACCAGGAAGCTTGCTGGCAGCCAGTGCAAGGCCTGGCTAGTACTGGCGTAACATGCTTCTACCAGCAAACCTCAGTCAGCATAAGGGCCACTGCATTCTGAGCCAACTGCAGCTTCAAAGGCAGCCGCATATAGAGCACATTGCAGTAGTCTAAGCATGAGTCACTGCAGCAAGATCTTCCTGCCTCAGAAAATATAAATAATATAATATGTTTTACATAGCTACGGAACGTCACTAAATCACATACATTTACAGCACAAGTACTAGTATCTCTAAAGTAAAACATCTGAATAGATTCCCTCAACTGGAGTGCATAACAAAACATGCAGCATGTTGGATGGTTCTATCACTACATCATGCCAATAAATAAAAGTATGTATGGCTATTTTTTAAAGTACCCAGATTGGGATTATGTAGTGTTTTGGATTCAAAGACAAAAAAGTGCTGAAATACACACACAACAACTGTCAGCAAATTCTTAAACCCAGAATATTTTGTTGCAGCCATAGAATCCCAATCTGCTATAAGAAGTTTCCAGTAGGTATTATGTGAGCATCCCTGTGTACTCCAAAGAATTAATTTTTCCAGAAAAATTGAGTACTGCACAAACCTTAAAGCAAATCTTTACCACTATACAAGCAACTTACATGAGGGAGTAGATAAGATGAATTATACATTTTATAATAAATATTCTTCTGTGCAAAATTACATCCATTTTAATTCAAGATGTAAATCAACATCAAACTCTTAGCTCTTTCCAAGCACTTTTTTTTTTAAAAGTCCTGATTTATATTGGGAAGTCAAAAAATCAGGCTGCATGATATAAATGACAAAGCATTTATACATGTTTCCAGAAAAACCACATAGATATTTCAACCACATAGCTATCAGGCTTCAGTTTTTTTTCCTTAATATTATAATACCCAGTCACTATTGGTGACATCTCATTATTTGGATGTTGAAAATTATTACCATCAATCTCACAGACCATCATCAATTACTACTGCTATCATATTCTTAATAGGAATTATGAAAAACTCATTGAAGAACATCTGCAGATTCTCCGGCTTCAGAAGGCTTTGGTAACATGAAGGAATCTACTGAAACCAATTTGACCTTTTACTCCAGGTACGAAATTGTTCTGGTTGTTCTGCTTCAGCCTACCCCAATCTGAAACTATTAAAATACAGTGCAATGATAGCCAAACCAAAAGGTCTTCTGCAGGGGTGAAAGTCAAAATTTTTCCCTACCGGTTCTGTGGGTGTGGCTTGGTGGGTGTGGCATAGGAAAGATATTGCAAAATCTCTATTCCCACCCCACTCTGGCACCAGACAGAGGTGGTATTTGCCGGTTCTCCGAATTACTGAAAATTTCTGCTACCGGTTCTCCAAAACCTGTTAGAACTTGCTGGACTTCACCCCTGGTCTTCTGGCAAAGGGATTACAGAAGTTGAAGCCCACTATATAGCATCCAAGTTGGAGGAAGTTGCTAAGCAGAAAACTCATCCCAGGGAATATAGAACATCTTGCTGCTTCAAAAGTCTGGGGATATTCTGAACCAGCATTGCTTTGGGCTGTTTTGAAGAGAGCCATCTAGGAAGCAGTGCCCTTAACACAAACACCAATATGTATGTATGTAGGACACCGATACTGTATCTTTCCTTGATCTTTAATTTATTAAGATTTCGTAAGGTTTCACAGTGCCTGCATATCGTTTAGCACTATATTACTGTACCACAATTGGAAGCCATCCAAACTTCTGCAAGGTAAGCCCCAGAGCTCATTCAAATGTTGCCACCAATTTTTAGTGTCAAAAGAGCACGCCTGAGCGTGTTTTAAAAATATTGAAAAAGGGTCTTTATTACAAGCCACAACGCTGCACATTTTTCAATTCATTTGAGAAGTACACATCATCTTTCATCTGGCTCCACTTCTCTTTTTTGAATCCACTCATAAAAAAGACTTTGGCAGAAATTTTGAGAGAATGACAGCCATCTAGCAGGAGTGTGTGTGATCATCCTCTAAGCCATGTTGGCAAGTTTCAGGTGTGTGGACTTCAACTCCCAAAATCTTAAAATTGGCAAGGTCTTAAAACATCTTAAAAGTTGCCAAGATGGAGAAACACTGCTCTAAACTCTTCATTTTTAACTCTTCTCTAGATCCGAGTCTCTAAACTTGGCCACTTTTCAGACTTGTGGACTTCAACTCCCAGAATTCATCATGGCTGGCTGAGGAATTCTGGGAGTTGAAGTCCACAAGCCTTAAAACTGTCGAATGTGGACACCCCTGATGTAAGATAACTCGAATTGCCTAGATTTGTGCCTAGTACATATTTCCAGATATAACGCTAGATAGCAGCACAGAATTGGTGTTTTCTGAGCTTTTTGCTGCTATTTCATGGTCGACTCGATTTTTGCGGTCCGGATTTTTGCAGTCTACCTATAATAGACCTAACGGACAAGGCCGCCTGGGCACAACAAACTTTGTCGCGCAAAGCAGCGTCATGTCTCAGTGAACTACAATTTAAAAACTCTCCAAAAGCTTCTCGGGTGCTTCCCTTCCGCACTTCTGAGGAACAGCCGTCGCGCCTAATACCTGCGCAGTACGACTGACAGAGGCCGTAATGATTCCCTCGCATGCGCACTCGAGAGATGAACTCTTCTCCCCCCCCCCGTTAAAACATGGGCATGAAATCTTGCCGTCTTAGCCAATCGCTATGTGCATTTATATTCCCGCCTTCCTCGCCCAACCACTCAGAAATTGGTTCATCAACCTCGGGTGGCGGCAACGGGTACTGATTGGCCAAAAACTTGTATCTTTTTTTTTTTACCTTCCAGCCCATTAACTGAGAGGAGGAAGGGGTGGGGGGGAAACGACGGCAGCAGAAAGGCCCAAAAAGCCCAACGGAAACGAAAAAGGTCCGGTGAAAGTCTGAGAAAACCATCAGACCCACAGATTGACTCCTATAATAGTGGCAGGAGGAGGCCTTCCTGCAACGCGCGGTAACCGTCAACCGTTGGTCTTTGCTTACCAGAGGGGGGAGCCGTCTTCCTCCGCTTGTGATGATCTTGGTCACAAGTGGCGTGCCGTAGAATCGCCGTCAAACGTCACTGTCGGAACGTCCTACGTAACGTCTCACGACAGGGGTGGGCGGGAAAACCGGAAACGTCGTGACAGTTAACCGCGGTAAGAGCCTCGTGAGGAGGTGCGCGACTTTGTGTGTGTGTTTTTAACGGAACGTTTTAAAGGATAAATAAAGGCCAATAAAGAATTCCATTCCGTTCTAATTCTTATTCTACTCTTACTATTTAATGGTATTTCCAGGCTTCCTCCTGAGCAGGGAATCTGACAGCCGGCTGGCCACTTGTGACTAGTTCTATAAAAAAAAAGGGGGGGGGAGGGGGAAGGGTGTGTGTGTTGGTCTCTAACATTGAGGTGTGTGTTAACACAATGCCAAAGGGGAAAAATAGCAACTCTTAAGAGAAGCCATTGTTGCTGCCCATCAATCTGGGAAGGGTTATAAGGCCATTTCCCAAAAATGGAAAATTCATCACTCTGCAGTGCGGAAGATTATTCACAAGTGAAAAACCTTCATGGCAGTTGTCAATGTCCCAGCAAATTCACCCCAAGGTCAGACTGTGCCATGCTCAGAGAAATGGCAAAAAAAAAAAAAAAAAAAAAAGCTCCAGAGTTGCACCTCAGACTTTAGTTAGTGTGTTATATGTATGAGTCTCTGACAGCACAATTAGAAAAAAGTCTGAACTGGCTATGGTTTGTTTTGAAGGGTTGTCAAGAGAAAGCCCTTTTCTCTCTCTCTCTCAAAAAAAAAAAGAACGTTTATTAGGCTACTTTATGAAAAAATTAGATTCCTCAATCTGGGCATACCCCAGATTTATGTTTATCCTTGTGCAATATGTATCATTAAGATTTAACCATGTATAAAATATACCCAAAGTTAACGTACAAGACAGTAGTAAACATTTGCAACTGGTTTAAAGTAAGAAAAATGCCTCAGTCCTGCACTAAAAGCTTGATATTGTTTGTTACTTGAACTATACGCCTACTTGAAACCACAACCATTATTATTATATTTACAGAATGCCAAATTCCTAAGAATTTTAAGCAATTTATAGGTGCGATACATTAAAAATTATACAATAAAGTATTATACAAAGAAGAGGCCTACAAAGTAATTAATACAGAGTAAAATAAACTTAACCAAACCAAACTATAAACAAACCGAAATGGAATCAAGGCCCAAATGCCCTCTCTGCACAGTTCTCTTTTAAGCAGACTTGTGGCCCTCTTCTCTCTCTCAAAAAAAAAAAAAAAGAACGTGGCAGTGGGGCTTAGGCTTGTGAAGTTACATCCGAACAAATCATAAGACTTCTGGGACACAGACGAGACCAAAATGGAGATACATGGCCGTAAACCGCAGTGCCACGTTTGCCAAAAACCAAACCCAGCATATTGGCACAAATATACCCAACTGCCAAGCGCAATGATGGAGCGATGATGATGATTTGGCCTTGTTATGCAGCCACAGGACCTGGACACTTGACAATCATTGAGTCAACCGTGAACAACTCTGCATACCAAAATATACTAGAATGAAATGTGAGACCATCTGTCGGACAGCTAAAGTTTGGTCGACATTGGGTCATGCAACAGGATATTGATCTCAAGCATATCAGCAAATCTACAACAGAATGGCTGAAAAAGAAAGGAATCGAGGTGTTGCAGTGGCCCAGGTAAAATCCAGACGTCAACCCGATTGAAATGCTGTGGCGGGACAAACGCCCACCAACCTCAATGTTGTAAAACATTGTTATAAAAAAGAGGGGCAAAATTCCTCCACAATGATGTCAGAGACTGATAAAGTACAACGGAAAACAATTACTTCAAATTATTGCTGCTAAAAGTGGTTCTAGAAACTATTGAATCAAGGTGTGCTTAATTTTTCGCACACGGCTTCTTCCATTTTGGCTTTCTTTTTTGTAAAATATGTGATGACATGGTTTAATATGTCATCAGTTGTTCATCTAAGGTTGTATTTATCTACTTTTAAGAACTGCTAAGGACCAGATGATTTTTACTATGTCCTGATATGTAAAACCATAGAACTCAAAGAGGCTGTACTTTCCTTTTCACATGACTGTATCTCAATTCAGTCTATTTATTTAAATTAGCTAATAGCAAAGTTAATAGCAAATATCAGCTTAATTTAGAAGTTAATACCATGTAATAGCATGAGGCATTCTAGCAGGCTAGCACTGTGTATGTTTTTCAAACATTACTATGTGGTTAAGTTTGGTATCTCATCAGTGAGAAAAAACTATCTTTCATATACAGATTCTCTGATACAATAGATACAGCAACTGATTGTGCTACACAATTTAGGTGGGAATATGGATAAATAAATGTTCTCATAGGATATTTATTCACTAATAATGTAAAGATAACTTGCTATTTAATTCATTTATGAGCTGAAATTATTAGTTTATTCTGTGTTGCATTGAAAGCATGCTTCTTGTATACAGGTAGGCCTTGACTTACAACTATTTATTTAATGACCGTTTGAAATTAAAACAGCACTTTAAAAAGTATCTTACAACTTTTTCACACTTATAATCATTGTAGCATCCCCATGGTCATGTGTTCAAAATTCAGATTCTTGGCAACTGGAATGTATTTATGACGGTTGTAATATCTTGGGGCCATATGATCGCCTTTAGCAACCTGACAAAGTCAATGGGGAAGCGAGATTCACTTAATAACTTTGTTACTAACTTAACAACTGCAGTGATACACTTAACAACTGTGGCAAGAAAGGTCTTAAAGAGGGGCAAAAGTCACTTAACTGTCTTGCTTAGCAATGAAAAATTTGGGCTCAATTGTGATCATAAGTCAAGAACTACCTGTATATCTATAACCTAATATAACTTTAATATGCTATATGTCCATTTGTTTATAACAGTCTTAGCAAGGGGTTGATTTTTATTATCCTCATGGGGAGACCAGTATTACATGTTCTTGTTCCATTGCTATCTCATTACCTAGGGGGGAAAACAGCATTTTCTGCTGAAAGTACAGTTCTTGGTCAATAAAAAAGATTAATTAATTAATTCTCTACTTCTGGAACCAAGCAACAAAACTGTAATGCAAAAGAAAGAATTTAAAAAGTAACTATAGAAATACTGGTTCTAATAAAAAAAAATATAGGATTAAGAAAAGATTCTGTAAAACCTCGTGTAGCCAGTAGAGGGTGCACAACGGACATAGATAACTTTCATTAGTGTTTATTTAAGCACCTGGGATTGCTTTTCTTTTTTCATGTTTGTATATTTAGCCCCTTTGGGCTACATTTTTAAATTAGATTGATTCATTTATCATTTAGGCTTATGAAGGATTATGTCTTCAGCATTCAAATGTTACAATTATCTTTAGCCATTCTACAATATAGTATTAGAATACCAACCCAGTAGTGATAGATTCCACTATAAAGATTGCCATATAAATGGCCTCTTCACTGTTTTATTTAACAGGTGGACATCTGTGAAGATACTGGATATGTTTCTGTGTTATAGCTATGTTGCCCATGAAGTCTCTTTTATATATTCAACTGAATTCATGTTTTGAGTTTCTGAACATTGAAATTGTGTATTCAAGGGGGAAAACCATTCCAGCAAGTCAAGATGGATGGGCTAGAAATGCTGCAGGACCTGGTAGCTTTTAATGAGGGATGTTCAAAAATAGGTCCCCATCCCCTTGATATTTGAAAATATTCCATTTATTTAACCAATTAATACACCTGCATTGTGGTATGAACCTAAACTACTGATGTTAAATCCATTAAGCTCTATATATCAAATCAAACAACATAATAGGATGGTCTTGAATAAAACACATTCCCAATAGCAGGTACCAAATAATATAACCATACATCTATCACATTTTTTATAAGGAAATTTGAAGGACACCTAAAGATTGTATATTTTGCTGCAAGTTAAGTTCCAGCTTTTTCTTATCATTATGTACAGTATAAGTAAAAATATTCCATTGAATTGTGCGGAAAAATTGCACTGTACATGGAGTACAAAAACTGTTTGAATATATTGTTGAAATAACAATGAAGTTTTGAAAACCTGTTATGGTTATTTAAAAGTAACTTATACGTTATAAAACCTGTTACACAACTTGGCTCTGCCAGTTGGGGTGTGTGCTCAGAGGGAGACACTTGAGGCTGGAAGTGGTTGATGCAGTGATAGAGAAGACGCCACCCCAGTCCTTGGTTTTTTATTTTTAATTCTTGTAATTTCAATTGTTCTTACATTTATGATTGTTTTTATATTTCTACTTTTATTGCATTGTAAGTTGCCTAGAGTCAGCTGGGCTAGATGGCAAGATGGGCGGCATATAAATTTAATACATACATGTTAATTTTGGTTTCTGAAAGAGGCATTTTTGCATGTATGAAAACATGTCAACAGGAATATGTGTAGCTTGTATTTTCATGTAATATTCTTTATTAATTCTTCCTGAATTAAAAAAAATCGCCTCAAAACAGTATATATTTAAAATAATAAACATCCATATTCTTGCTTAGTGAGATTCACAAGAGCTTGTTGATAAAATATGAAATATCAGGTGGACAAGATAGATTTTGGAGGTTCATTTTATTATTATACAGTATATACTGTATACGTACTTCTAAGAAGCTGAAGAAAAAACTATATACTGAAGAATGGGTCCATCCAGGATAAATTGAACCCAATTTGGAGGGTATTTTGGCATTTATATTCTTGGCTTATCTGCAAGTATATACAGTATCCTACTTGTAACTTATTTAAGCTAATGTGCATCTCCCTCTATGATTATTACTACATTTCCAGAGAAGTATACCCAAGTGACTCTATTCTAAGAGAGAATAAAGAGAAGATTGAACTTTTCCTCCCAGACCTCTTTCCAAATAAGAAAAAAAAAACGTGTTGTAAAGCAGCTCAGAGGTTCAAACTTGTTTTAACACAGCCTCAGTGCCACCCTCTGAGCTTCAAAGAACAAATAAATATTTGGTAACAATTCCGATGTTTTTGTTACAGAATAAATGCCTTTATTTTTAAAGGGAAAGGAAATTTCAAACAAGGAATAAAATCAATACAGTAAAGAAGAACACAAAACATCAGCCATCTGGTTCAGGGACAGCTTTTCCTGCTGCACATCAGTGTTGCGTTTCTTATGGTTTTAGCTATTGCACAATAAGAAAAGTCCTCTGGAAACAACCCTCTAGTTCTAAGAATACGAGTAGGAGCATGTTCTATCTGTTTTAAGCATGTCTCATACTGTACGTCTTTGACAATTGCATCTAAGAAGATAAAAGAGCATCTCAGCATAGCTTCAGAACCAAACAGTAGAAGAATCCCCTCTTCTCGCCATTGGAAGCTGAGTCAACGGTTCAGAAAAATGATGTTCTCTGTCCAAGTCATTTATCTTCTTGTTTATTTCAGCTTCTCTTGTTTGTTTAGCTGTCCAAACATTGTTAATTATAAACCATTTGATTTACATTCACCAACCTCGTTTCCAAATAGATACTGGGTGATACAGTACTGTTTGGCTCTTATTTTTCTTATTTTGCCCTTCCAGCAAAGGGACCAGATAATCATTTGACATTAATTGAATTTATTTATTTATTAATTAAATTTCTATACCGCCCTTCTCCAAAAAGGACTCAGGGCGGTGCACAGCCAAAGTAAAAACAGAGCATACAAAATTTAAAAACAATGTTAAAATAATTAAATATTCTGGCCGTAAATTAAAACAACCCAATTTAAAATCAATTTAAAATTAAACTCACGCCAGCCCAGGAATACAGGAAGTCCTCAACTTCTGACCACAATTGAGCCCAAAATTTCTGTTATTAAGTGAATTTTGCCTCATTTTAGGACCTTTCTTACCACAATTGTTAAGTGAATCACTGCAGTTGATAAATTAGTAATCCAGTTGTTAAGTGAATCTGACTTCCCTATTGACTTTGCTTGTCAAAAGGTTGCAAAAGGGGATCACATGACTTTGAGACAGCAGTGGTCAGAACTTTGAACCAGTTGCCAAGCATCTGAATTTTGAATACATGATCATGGGATGCTACAAAGATTGTAACTGTGAAAAATGGTCATAGGTCACTTTTTTCAGTGCCATTGTAACTTTTAATGGTCACTAAATGAACTGTTGTAAGTCGAGGACTAGCTGTATGAGAATCTCCTTTATAACTGTAAAAGAGAAAGTTGAAGAATAATTGCTATCAGGGTGAATAACACTGTGCTAGATAGGCAGTTAGTTTAAACTAAAATAGGATGTAGGTTTTTATATACCAGTGGTGAATAACCTACAGCATCATCTTTTTTAAAAAACCAATTTATTAGTTTATAATATAGCATACAAGGGGAAAAGCAAAGGAGGGAAAAAAAGGCATTTGACTTCCGACTCCCTTTGGTGCGGTAGAATAAGGCACTAACATTAAACCTGAACTTTTTACTTTTACATAATAGTATAAACTACCCATTTCTATAACAACAAGTCTATCTAATCAGTAAAACCCAAAATCAAATTTTCATTTTTTTCCCACCTCGAGCACAAAGACCACAAGCAGTTTCCAAGTAGAAATAAAAGTGTGTGTGTGTGTGTGTGTGTGTGTGTGTGTATATATATGTGATACATCACAATCCGGCCATTGACATGATCGAGTTTGACACCCCTGACCTACAGCATCATCTGTATGAAAACTGCAGAAAACCTGCATACAATTTCTCGCCATACTGAAGTAAAAGCTCATTAAAAACTACCATAAACACCCTCAAATATGCACAATCCAGATAAAGAAAAGATAATCTTATCGAATACTTCAAATAAAATGAAATTCTGAATTCTAGATATGTTCTATAGGTCCATTCATTGCATTACTCCCCAACCACTGGAGTTTTGAAAAATGATGTGTAGCCTCAGCCTCCAAAGCTACCCAGTTGGAGTAGCTTACACATGGTGCTTCTTCCTCCTGCCTTTCCCACTGGTCATCAGATGGTTTGCTCTGTGCTTCATGGCTACAAGCTGAGCAGTTGTTACTTGTTGACTTGAGGTCTCAACTCTGGCTCAGACCTGGCTCTCATCTGTGCCTGCAAGCTAACATTCTTATGGCTCCTATTCTAAATAAACAGATCAGATAGTTAAAACTTGCTGGTGGAGACAGTATTTCACTCTGAAAATAACTCCTACTTCCCTCCTACTCCATGTAAAACCAATAACTGACATCACAAAAACATCAATCCTTGAATAGAGGTGGATTCCTTTTAAATAGCGGTCACAAGTGTTCTGAGAGCAAGACATGTGGAATGTGCAAATTATGACAAGTGGGCAATTAAAAAAAAAAACAACCCTGTAATTTTGCCCCAGGAATATATGATGTGAGATTGTGTGCTACATAAAGCTATATTTTTCATGAGGAATTTAAATCTAATTGGGCTGTTCACGAGCCTTGCAATTATGAATATTCTAGAATAAGAAAAACTTTTGGCTTCCTTTAGTGCTCATCAGAAAAAGCCACAAGCAAATTCTCACATATTGTTTTTAATTGTTTTTAGGTTTAGTAGTCTTGTGTTTAGTGTCAAAGTAGCTGATCCTGTTAAAATGCTGCCAGCAATTACTGTTTTGGTTATGTGGTGCTTCATGAGATTTCTGGAAGCACCAAATCGCTGCCTTACACAGCTTGTCTTTCAAAGTGGAGGATTTGAGGAAGTTTGTTTCATAGTAGAAAAGGGTCCTCACAGAAGACCTGCATGTGATTCTGTCGATATAATGTATGCAGGTAGTACTTGATTTACGACCAGAACTGGAATCAGAATCTCAGTCATTGAATGAAGTGGCCATTAAGTGAGATGCCCAGATGACAGTTTCGTTCAATGGCTGCAATCCCAGCATTCCCAGGTTTTTAAATGGACAGTGTGAAAGAGCTACCTGCCGAGTTTAGCTCCCTTCCATAAGCCTGGATCTTTGGGAGCTGTGCTCCATTTATTTTCAGTGCTCAATTTATGTTCTGTGCGCAACTTATTTTCCAAAGCACCAGAAGACAAGATGAGAAACAGTGCATGGAAATTAATCAAGGAGAGAAGCAACCTGGAATTAAGGAGAAATTTCCTAACAGTGAGAACAATTAACCAGCGGAACAGCTTGCTTTCAGAAGTTGTGGGTGCTTCATCACTGGAAGTTTTAAAGAAGAGACTGGACAGCCACTTGTCTGAAATGGTACAGGGTCTCCTGAGCAGGGGGTTGAACGAGCAGACCTCCAAGGTGCCTTCCAGATCTATTCTGATTGATTTCTGCACCCCACCAAAGGAGCTGATCTTCCCTTGGCAGGCGCTATTCCAGCCAGCCCCCAGAAATGAAATTGAGTCCTCGCAACAGGCAACAGCAGCTTGCAACGTTTTCTGCTGGCTTCCCCATTGAATTTCTAACGTAGATGGCAGAGAAGATTGCAAATGGTGATCATGTGACAACTGATCGTAAGGGCAGATCACAATCATACGATTATGGGGCAATGGCTATAAATGCTTTATGGGCCATAAAGTACTATTTCCAAGGCAGTCATATTTCCAAGCTATCATTGAACAAAAGGGGCATAGGTCAAGGGCTACCTCTATTTTTGATTAGTTTCCTGCATTCCATTTTCAAAATGAAAACTCCAAATACTGTATATTTCATTTTGTACTAGTCAACAGTTAATATTCTAACTACTAAAACCCCAAAGAACAAATAGTGCCAACGAACTCTTGCAAATACTATAGAACATTTTTTTCCTAATCTGATGTATCTAGATGTGTTTCAGTTCATATATATCTGATGGATATTGTTTGGGGACTATTCAAAAAGAAGGTACCCCACAAAGGAACTGAATAAAATCTGAAGGAAAGAGACAGTATTATACCATAAAACACATGTACAGAATAACTGCTGAAACAAATAATTAAAATTACTTTCATCTTTAATTTTGTAAATACTTTACAAAAATGTGTGTTTTAAAACTAAACATAAATTAGCAATAGACAATTCCTTTTTGACAGTAAATATCAAAATATATTATCTCTTTATTTAGACAAAAGCAAAACTGCTTTTTATTTAGACAAAAGCAAAATATACTAATTCCATCTTTTTATCCCAAGAACTTGGGAACTGCAAGCCACTGGCTATTTTTCAGTCACTTACATACCCATAATTATTGTAAATTAAAACCCCAAAATATAATAAACATCCCAGGCAAATGAGAAATTATTTTAAAACATAACTATCTCAGTGGTGCCTGGATCTCTTTGGTCCAAATGTTGAGATCAGTTTCCAATCTCTATCAGACTATCAGAATTTGCATAGGTCTTCTAAAATAAAAATAAAAATTATATTGTCACTGTTGATTGGTCCTTTTTTTTACAATTATAGCATCTATTAGTTTTTTATAAACATGTAAGTTTTGTAAAGATAACTGAAAAGTATATAATATCAGGTTTTTTAAAGAAAAATAGCATTCCTTTTTTAGCAAGCAACAAAATAAAAATATGACAAAAGAAAACTGCATGCATGTATATTGCAGAAGCACAAAATGATTTTGTATGCTGAAAAAGTTTTAAAATGAAATCCAGAAAAATTTAAAATGAAATCCAGAAAAAGATCAGATCAGCTCTCTTACATAATGGAATTCTCAATTAGTTCAGATGTTTGCATACCATTTTGTAACATTCAACTTGCCTTATTAAAGATATTGCTCAGGTGTGAGGCTTTTTGGTTTACCTTTTTTAAAACAAAATCAATGTTATAGTGACTTTTCAAAGCTACTCCAAAGTTCTTAAAATGGCTTATCATTGTATTCATGACGCAAGCCACTAAGGCACTTCCAGATTGAAAGGATTAGCCAATGACAGTTTGTGATTAGCCTTGCCTGGGAGAGGCCCAGTTAGGGGGTCCTTTCAAGTCACCCCACCATACAGCAGCACTTGGGTCTCGAACACGGGCTTGCTGATCATCAACCAGTGGTGGGATTCAAATTTTTTACTACCAGTTCTGTGGGCATGGCTTGGTGGGCGTGGCATGGTGGATGTGGCAGGGGAAGGACACTGTAAAATCTCCATTCCCTCCCCACTCCAGGGGAAGGTTACTGCAAAATCCCCATTTCCTCCTGATCAGCTGGGACTCAGGAGGCAGAGAATAGATGGGGGTGGAGCCAGTCAGAGGTGGTATTTGCCGGTTCTCTGAACTACTCAAAATTTCTGCTACCAGTTCTCCAGAATACCACCTCTGAATACCACCTCTGTCATCAACCCAGCATCCTAACCATGTGAGCACTGCTCTCATAAAATGGCTTAGTGTCTACCATAAGCAACAAAGCCATTTCACTGGTATTGTTGACATAACGTTTGGTACAGTTCACTCAACACAATATTGTGACAGAATTAAAATCTATAGGTAGCAATACTGATTAGAAAATAATTGAGCTCAAACTAAAAATAAATGCAAAGGATATAATCTAATAGGCTATTGTACTTGAAAATACTTGTACTCTCCACATGGGAGATAAATGTGCTAGCAAAACAGTAGTCTGAATATTGAATAATATTGATAATATTTATATGCACTATGATTTAGCCTTCCCATGGTGCTAAATTTGTAAGTGTTTTTAAAAATACAAATAGAGAATTGAGTATCAGAATACTGGGGCACAACATGGTCACCGAACTAGCTGTTTCATCTGCTAGAATTTTTGTGATCACATTCCCAATATTATTTGCCATTTTTAATTTTTTAACAATTGCTGCTGATTTTTCAACCATCTTGCCACAAATTTGGGTGGATGCTTACGGATTGCACAAGGCACCATATACAGCTTGCAAGGTGCCCATTCCTGGGTTTATATGAACTCATCCACTGGCTCGTTCAACAAATAATATAGTGTGTGAATTCAGCCTTTCTCTTACTGAAATACATACATTTAAAGGGCAAAAAGCAAATGAGAAAGAAATATTTAGCTACCTATCTTAAGAATTTTTAAGTCTGAAAATATATTTCTGGAAGAATTCATACAGCATCACCATACGCATTTGGAACTGCAGCCATGCATAAGACATAAATGAAAATAATAAGACTGTAGTTTTATGGACCATCATCACTGTTTCCAGTTGGAAGCCTGAAGTTTTGAAATCTCCAGTAAAAAGGAGGCAAACATCTTGGTTCCATTGATATAGTTAAATCTGATCAGGAAAGGAAGGAAAGAAAGAAAAACAATTGTCAAGCAATCTAAAAGTTAAAGGTGCTTTGTTACTTTGAAGTTCTAAACAGTTGGGCTGTAGGCTGAGTTTGATGTATGATATTTTGTTTAGCACATAATAGCTTTTGGCTTAATATTATGTCTCAAAGAAATTACAATCATTCATTCAACAAATCATAGTTAAAAAATACTGGGTTAACACAAAATATGAATCAGGTTTATATAACCTAAGACCTCTATAAACTATGAAATGAGACAGGTTCTAATGCATGCAAAAAATGGAGAACAGAGAAATGATGATCACCTTCCATAATCATCCCTACCATTGATCAAACTATAAATGAGGAAATGGAGCATATTCCTTTATGCTAACATATGAAATTAATTTAAATGTTGAACCTGCTTATTTTCTCTTTCTGGGAATGTTCCCCATCATCCATTGCACCAATTGGAAGCATCATCACACTCTTCCTTGTTATATTCTGGAACACCCTGGCAATTGGAATTGTTGATCCATCCCGGATCATATCTGGATCCTGATTAAACACTAAAACATAGAAAAAGAGAAAATATATTCTTAATATAATTTTTTTTGTGATGTCAAAATGTAAAAATAAAACAAGATATAATTACTGGTAAAGTGTATGTTGCTAAACATCCAAAGATGCTTAAGTATGAGTCATTGGTTAGAATGCAGTACTGCAGGCTAATTCTGCTGACCGCCGGCTGCAGCAGTTTGGCAGTTCGGTTCTCACCGGCTCAAAGTTGACTCAGTCTTCCATCCTTCTGAGGTGGATAAAATGAGGACCCAGATTTTGAAGGGCAATATGCTGACTCTGTAAGCCGCTTAGAGAGGGCCGTAAAGCACTGCAAAGCGGTATATAAGTTTAAGTGCTATTGCTATTCCATAGAAACTAATTGAGCAATTCCAATGTTCCCTGCTGTGCTTAAGTTTGAAAAGACATGGGAAAAAGTTTGAATGGTTACTTTTTATCCCCTGTCCTGCTTGACCTCTATCATGATCTGTTTTTGAAATCCCTTCAAAAGTGCTTATGATGCAACATACAGATGTGGTATTTGAAACATAGAATAAAAGTATTGTTGGTAACTGAACCAACAGTTCAGTTTCTGTATCTGACAATCTTCTATTTCCAGTTCTCTAGAACTTTAAATGCACAAGTATAATATAACTGATTAGTCTTTGCTGATTGTCCTTATAAAGACGGTGAAAAGCCACATGCAAAACATAAACTGCCATGCCTAAAACAGTACAAACCTTTCCTGATTGCATTTTTAGCAGCTATATACTGAGGATCATTAATATTAGCAATCCAGGGCACTGCACCCATTAGCATAGACACCGTTAATTTATTTGGACTTCTTCGATTAGAGAATACATCTTCTAAATGTTTTTTCACCTAAAAAAAGAAATAAATTATTTTCAGGGTTGTTGGTTTTTTAAATGGTCTTCTAAAATGTTACTTCTATTGTGTATAGCTCAAAACAGAAAACCTCTAACTGAATGAGTGAGCTGGCTATCAAATTGATGGGAGGAGAAGTATCAACCAAATCAAGATGATAGTCACAACTCTCCAATCACAGGACATAAAAAGAGATTGAGTTTGATTATCATCACCATCCACTGATGGTCCTGCCACAGTAACCCTCCATGCCTCATCTTCAATTTCCAGCTGAGATGTCTGCTGTTCTTTAATTTTCTTCAAGTTAGAGCCTCTTCTCAATCTTCAGTCTGTGCCAGTGCCAGGATTCTTCACACTCGGAATCTGGGCTGCAAGCAGTTTAGTTCCCTCCACTGACTACAACTGAACAATCTGAATGAGAGAGAGCTATGATTTGGGCAAGAGATGCGTCCCTTCATGATCAAACAATATTAGGATCTGAATTTTGCACCTATACCAAATCGCTTCACATCATTCTTGTTACACATAGAGTGGACTCTGAAAAGCTATTAAAAATTGGCAAGCCATTTAAAAAAGCCTTTCTTGAAAGACAACAGTTCCAGCTGGTTGATTGGGTGGTTTCTCCCCTAATTCTGACTCAAGGAAGCATAATAACCTAGCAATGCTAAGTAGGCAACCAAAAACAACCAGGCATGCAGTTGAATTTCCACCTATTTGATCTAAGAAGTCAGTTTTCCATCAGTCTTCTTGGCCCGTTAACACCAAACTGTTCAGAGCTATACTGTACTATAGTACAGTGATGGCTAACCTTTTCTGGACCGAGTGTCTAAAGCGCACACGTGCGTGCTCAAATGTGCTTGTGTGCGCCCAAACCCCAAAATGCAATATGCACATGTCACCCGCACATGCGCCCAGTCCCCGTGCATATGTTGCCACATGTGCCCCGTGCATGCGTGCGTGCCGCCACATATGCCCCACCCCATCCCGCATGCACGTGAGCCCCCCCATGTGCCTCACCCCCCACTCATGTGCGGCAGAGACCTGAAGACCAGCTGGCCGGTGGGAGGCATGCGTGCGTGTGCAGAGGAGCTGAATTGGAGTGACAGTTCGCATGCCATCAGAGAGAACACTGCGTGCCACCTCTGGCCCATATGCCATAGGTTCACCATCACGGCTATAGTACATGAGATTATAGTTATACTATTTCAACTCATGTTATACTATAACATGAGATGGAATAACCCAATAAGATGACAGAGCCCTGATCTCAAGATCTCTTACACATAATTCAATGTTTTGCGTAGCTGCTCATTTTTCATCTCATTATGAAAAAGAAGCTTGGTACCAAAACTGTGTCAGACTAAACCATTCAGAATTATGCTGAAGATCAATAACAAATCATCTCAGATACGTTGGAAGTCATAAGACTTCAAGAAAATATTACCTGGTGTTCCACTTTAGACAAATCCATATGAGGGACTTGCCGGATTGAAAACTTTCCTATGACTTTTGATGGTATAACCGTTTTGATACCTGGTTCGTAAAAAGCTCCCTCTATCCCATGAATAGAGAGAGATGGCAGGCGCCACATATGTGAGAGTATTTTCTCCTTAAAAAGAGAATAAACAAAGCGAAATAGAAAACTTTAGCCAGAGTGTATTCAGTAAAGTTACAGTAGTGAGCAATGATATCTCTTTTAGGATATTTTTAAATATTACTCCAATTACACTGCTTTTTCAGTGACTGCTCACACCTAACTAAAATCAAGTTTAATAGCCAATCATAAATAGTTGACAATATTAAGCATACCTTAATTATCTAACATAGATTAGACTAGGAAAGCAAAATTACTGATGTTAATGCTATGTTTATTATAAAGTTATAGGAATAGAATCCTGCATGTTTGAATGTGCTTCCCTTGTCCCTCCCTTGATCTCTGGAGAACTAGGAATGGTCAGTTCTCAAGGGAGAAATAAACTGAAGATGGCTTCCCTAAAAACAGAACCAACAACAACAGCGGAATGAAGAGCCAGCAAATAGACAGGGCTCTTTATGAGCTATGGTGGTGCAGTGGTTAGAATGCAGTACTGCAGGCTGCTTCTGCGGACTACCGGCTGCCAGCAGTTTGGCAGTTCGATTCTCAACAGCTCAAGGTTGACTCAGCCTTCCATCCTTCCAAGGTCGGTAAAGTAAGGACCCAGATTTTGGGGGGCAATATGCTGACTCTATAAACCACTTAGAGAGGGCTGTAAAACACTGTCTGTATAAGTCTAAGTGCGATTGCTATTGCTATTTATAGTTCCTCTCCAGGCAAGGAAAGACTTGAGCTCATCCACAAGTGACCCAAGAAGACCGCAAGACAGTGATGTCCAGCAAGGTTAATGCTCTGGGAGACAACGGAATGGCTATCTTGTTCAAACCAGAGTCAACATCTTTAAAAGGACACTGGGCTGACAGAGAGGCAAGATAGGTGTCTGCAAAGGGGCATAATGTCATGGAACGTAGCTTTATCAGAACTCATGAATGGATGAACAGTACTTCCACTCAGCATTGGAGCAAGGCCATCCAATGTAAATCTTAGGTTTGAAGGAAAAAATTAGGATGGAAAATAGTAAATAGCATCTATGATAATTATAATGAAGAACCAGATCTATTGCGATTAAACTGTCTGACTATTACCAGTAATAATAATTCATTGCCACACTTTTATCAAGGTATTAAATACTCAGTTCAAAATAAAAATGAACACAAATTACTCAAACAGCTTAAACGGGGAAAAACAGGGAAACACTAACATTATGTTGATAAAACACATTAATATACAGGGGCACAGCCACAAATTTGAGCTTCATTTTCTGTTAAATTGTTTTTCTTCAGACTTTTCTTAAAGACAACATTACTGGGTCTTTCTAATTTATTTATTCCCTTTTGCCTGCCTGCCTTTCCTTTCCTACCCAGTGCTTCCAAGGGGACAATTCCTAATAAAACTAATAAAAAGATGTGCATCTATTCTCTTTCCTTGCCTTTGTGAAAATAGAGGACAGACTCTATAATAGGAAATATGATATACATAGTCTTGCCCTGTGAATGGGGAGTTTTGTAACAATGCCTTATCATTGAAAGGACCATACCTTGGTATCATAAAGGAATTCCTTTACTCCAAGATTTGATTTATGTTCTTCCACATCAAATTCTATCAACTCATACTGCTTTTTCTCCTCATCTGTAAATGGGGCTACATCATCATATATTCCAGGGATCAGAATAAGTCCAGATGAATTCACGAGACTGTCTATAGAATCAAAATTTATTTATTTATTTATTTGTATCCTGTCTTTATTATTTTTACAAATAACCCAAGGTGGCAACATATCCAACACACCTTCCTCCTGCTATTTTCCAAACAACAACAACCAAAACAAATTGTAATAATTATTTTATCATATTAGCATTTAATGTTTAATGAAATTTAACTAAAATATTGCCTGGCTCTAATCTGTTAAAGGAGAGAGGAAACTAAAAATGTAGATACTATTATGCTAAAATAGATTGCAGACAGAAAGTAAAGGAGGGCCATTTTAAAATAGAAAGTAATGTATTCTGGCAGGTTTACTTCTGCCTTACAAATTGATTTAAACAAAACCAATTTATATTTTGTGTAATTTAAATCTATGTATCGATTAATCTTTATACAAATTATACCAGCCAATATAACATCAGGTTGACTCATGTCATGTTCTGATTAGCATTCCACTTCTATGTTTTAGCCTTGCAGTTAAGATCTCCTTAAATATCACAACAACATTTGGCATTAGTGGGAAGCCTTTTACAAGTTTATCATCCTTTCATATAGCATCAGCTTTCTGTGTGTTTATACTGCCTAAGATATGGTTGAGGGACTTGGTTACAATTCAGCCTCCCAATCTTCTGTAGCAGGGGGCTCCAAACTCGGCAAATTTAAGACTTGTGGACTTCAACTCCCAGAATTCCCCAGCCAACATAAAGCTGGCTGGGGAATTCTGGGAGTTGAAGTCCACAAGTCTTAAATTTGCCAAGTTTGGAGACCCTTGTTCTGAAGGATTGCAGGAGGCTACTCAGTAATGATGTGAAATCATCAGAATACATTTAAGCATTTTTAAACTCCCTTTTTGGTTTTCATGGTACTAAAGGTGCTATGAAATGGAAGACACCCCCCTCCCATCAGTAAAAACCTAACAATTCCATATAAACAATATATAGTTTTCTTTTTTTACCAAGTAGAGCTACCAAATCAGACATGGGCTCATGGATGATGCCACCTGCACTTCCTGAATGAAGATCTTTTTCCCCGCCTTCTACCTAAATTAAATAAAGACAACATCTTAAGCCATCATACAGATAAAACCAACATTTAAATAAATTTTGAATTTATACTACTGGTGTTTTATGGGTGCTTGCACCAAGATTAATTGTAAAAAAATGATTTGGGTTTTGTCTATCAATTAGCAAAAATTTCTCCAACTTTGAAACTTTCTGTTGTCTTTGCTGTATCAGAATTGTTGTTTATGTCTGTAAATAAATTTATCTACAAATAAAAACATGCATATTTCTATGTTTATTGCACTAATCAATAACCACACTTTTCTGAAGTATATTCCTTGAGATTAAGACACTAATAAGGAGATCATCCACCTGGTGGAAGGCGACCATGAGTCAAGGAGTCGATCAATCCAAAAATGTTTGGAAATGGAAATCCTGCTTAAGGATCTTCAGCAAAAGAAATATACATCAGACTAGAATAGATTTCAGTTTTCCACAGAACTAATGGAAAATCATCCTGGATGGAGTGTCTTTATGTCTACTTTATGTGAGGACAGAAAGTGAGAAAATAGCCCTGGTTTATACATTGGATGCTAGCTACAATCCCTGTTAAAAGCTACAATTGTAATGAGCCAAGAATACAGGTAACTGTCAATTCAAGAATTCCATTTGCCCATCATTATTTTGTAGCCAGTGTAGAATGATACATAAGACATTGATTCCGATTGAAGGAAGCTCAATTTGATATTTCTGTCACATATGATAAAGCAGTCTTGAGCTAGTCACTGTTCTTTTTATACTTAATCTATCTTAAAAGAGCCTGAAAATAAAAATGAGATAGCTCAATAAGGTCCTGATCTCTTTACATGGAGTGTAGGAAGCAAGCATGATAAATAAGCACATGAGAAACAATAAAGGAAATATAAATTTACGATTAAGAGCTTAGGGCTGATGATTAATTCTTAAATCTGCAGTCTTATATTTGTTAAGAAGAAGAAGAGAAAAAGTGCAGAGAGTGAAGATGTCCTGTATGGAAGCAGTAAGGAAAAGATCTATTAGTAGATCTCAAGCTTTGCAGTAAATCAGCATCGATTTCTGATTCCCAATTACCTAACAATGACTGTAGTTAAAAAGCAATAGACTTACTGGGTTGCTGAAAGATAAAGAAAACTAGGGGTAAACATTTATATGAAATACTGTTAAACTTGATCCTGGTATAGTTTACAAACAACTCATGTTAGCACATGCTCACAGCTTCCAGGTTTTAGAGTTCCTCCACTCAGTTAAACCATCTTTTTTCATCTAATATGATTGGTGGATTTTAGGATTGTAGTCAATCTGTTACTTATTAGTTAGCTACTTTTATATTCTTTCTCCATGGAGTTGAAGAATGTCATCCCTCGTCATGAGCTGTGGTGGCTCAGTGGTTAGAATGCAGTATTGCGGGCTGACTCTGCCTACTGCCAGGAGTTCAATCCAGACCGGCTCAATGTTGACTCAGTCTTCCATCATTCATCATTCTGAGATAGGTAAAATGAGGACCCAGTTTGTTGGGGGTAATATGCTAACTCTGTAAATCACTTAGAGAAGGCTGTAAAGCACTGTGAAGCAATATAAAAGTCTACGTGCTATTGCTATTGTACTCTCAGTTACAACTCTGAATTTGATTGAGACTTTGTGAGAGCTCAGAATTTCCCAGGTTGCTCCTAAAATTTCCTGAGCTTAATTCAATTTTCTAAACACAGCATAGATATTATCCATTCTTGTTCTATAGTAACCTTCCATAATCTGTTGCTCTCCATACATATCACAAAATTCTCATGAAAAAAGTGAAATTACAGTTGCTGTAATCCAATTTATCTGTTGGGCATCAAATTGGGAAATTTTATCTAGAGATAGTAAAAATTGCATCTTATCAGCTTGAAAGAAACTCCCCCAGAATACAATCAGAATATTTTAGCCACAAATAATTCTGGTTTTACCCTCTTACCTCCACTGAGAAGCAGGCATTTCCTCTAGCTCCATATGTAAGAGCTGGTTTTGTTTTGGAAAGCCAGGTATTATCTGAAATCAAAATATAGTCAACACTGGAAAAAAATCTTTCATTTTCTTTTTCAACCAATTTTTCCAGTCCAGTGGATCCTGCTTCTTCCATGCCTTCAATAAGAAATTTGATGTTTACTGGTAAATCCTGGTAAAAAAAAAAATAATAAAATCCCTTTTAAACGACCATTTAAAAAAAAGAACTCTCCATTTAATGTCAGACAGAATTATAATGTATAATCTGATGTTCAGTTCATTGCAATGTGGCTTGGATTAGCCTCAACAAAGAGCTTAGTGATTCGCCTCAATAAAGATCTTTGTGGCATTGAGATAAAGCATTTTTTGTTCTCTGGTGTAAAAATAAACATGATTTGTCTCAACAAATCAGGTGCCTTTGAACTAAATTGAAATCAACCTTTCTTGAATGCATACACAGAAACACACACACACATTTTAAGATCAAACCAACATTTGGGGTCAAATTGATTTCATTATTCAAAGTGTAGATACAAATTAGCTCTTGGCTCATTCACATAGCCCTAGAAATTAGGTTCTTAAGGGCTGCAGATTTCTTACCCTTTTTAACTGGAGAGATCAAAGCTTGAATGGAGTATAATTGACTAAAAGGAAGTGCTCTGTGGACTAATCTCTGAGAAATCACAGAGGAAAGAAAGGCAAATCAGAAGCCTGGAATATTACTGTCATAAGCATGATCACCTGCTGGATCAATTGCATATGTTTCTAGGACTTGTTGACCTATCAACTATTTATGTATGAGACCACTACATCTGTTTTAAATGGAATCTGGTCCTCTTGAGTTTGCCAATATACTGAAAGAATGACTCCCAACTCACACTCTATTTTTTATTAACCGTGTAAGAAACCGACCATCTTATTGTGAGTTATTCCTTAGTGCGTCCTTTCCTATTTCATACAACACTGGAGGGCCAGACTACATTATGATTTTCGCTCTATGTACTGTTCTTCTTTGAAAGGTATCTTTGGACCATCCAGCCTGGGTATGTCCTCCAGAATCTAAAATGTGAATTAGAAAATTCCACTTCTCACCAATGCATAGTTGAACTAAGAAATTCACTGCCACCAGATGTGTTGATGGCCACCGGTTTAGAAGTAACCGGCACTTTTTATTACACCCCATGCTAGGTGAGCTGCATTGGCTATACTGCATTGACTTCTGAGTGTAATTTAAGCTGGTCATCATCTAAAAAAGCCTTTCATGGCATAGAGCTGGGTTATTTGAAGGACTGCCTATCTCCAATTGTCTTTGCTCATCTAGTGTACTCAGGCAGACTAGATGTTCTGCAGGTCCTCTCAAGTGCTGTCATCTTATGGGATGAAGGAAGCATGTTTTCTTCTGTTGCAGGCCTTGCTCTCTAGGACAATATTTCCCAGACATACATAGGATTTCTGCTCTCCAAATGTTCCTTGAGACCTGGCTCTGTCCCAGGCTTGAGATTAACATGTTAGTAAACCTCGTATCATATATTTTTAATTATTATAGCTGTTTTTGTCTGGGCTATTATGCTTATGTTTTTAAGTTGTATGTTGCAAGCCATGCAGAATCTTTTGGAATGAAGTGGTTTAACAAATCTAAATAATGATAATAGCAACTAGACACAATGATAGAACATGGACTACTAAGGCCTAACTATAAAGTCCTTTCAGAATGCAAGGATAAGTCCATGAAATACCAGTTACTTTGGAAGAACCACACAAGAGAACAATTGCATTTGTTTTGCACATGATATTCCATGAGGCCTATGGCTGGCTCCTATGTGATGAAGAATTCCAGACCAGAATATATGAAAGGATCAGTGATACAAGAAAGATGTGTTCAATTGGTTAAACAAATAGTATGATTATTACTGGTATTATTATTAGTATAATTGATATAAATGCAATGAATATTGTTGTAAAAACTTTATTACTTCCTAAAATGATTTGTACCCAGACAACACACTGTTCAATTGAAGTTGGAATTTTTATATACTATAAAATAAAATAAAAACTTATTCCCCCGCCCCAAAAAAATTCCAGACCAAATAAGCCTTTAGCCTCTTAGGTGAGTGTTGGATCGCTCCTCCTTGATAGTTCCCTAATTTACACTGCCTTTTCCAATTGCTCTTTTTAATATTGCTGAAAACATTTAAAACTCTTCTTTTCCTACAAGGCCACATTTTTACTTACTATGTTTAGTGCTTTGAATGCATTCACAGCATTTATCCAGGCTAAGACAGGTCCTTTGTTATCAGTTGCTCCACGCCCATACAGATTTCCTTAAGATGAAGGAAACTGATATTAAAATTTGAAAATTCTGATTATGCTAAAAACAGAACAAAATATGCCTACCCCCCCTTCTCTCCTTCACTCCCTCCCTCTCTGTCAGTGGATATGGAGTCAACTGAGAAAGCTCTCTGCTAAGGAAGCGGAAGTAATTTGAGAGAGTTAAAGTGCCTGAATAAACTGTGCTTCCATCCAGTAGAGTGACCAGTCTTAAGAGTACTGCCTATTCCAAATGGCTTTTTATTTTTTGAGGAAGTATCAGATATATCTGATATGTATCAGCAGTTTTTGAATAGTCCAGTGGCAACTCTGTTCAAAAATGCTTTTGCCCAATTACAATGTATGCATTAGCTGCATCCTTTTTCAGGTATCCCCACCTGTTTTGAGCTGAGAAGAAGATTTGGAGCATTGAGAAGGGACATCTTACAAAATGGTGCTGATAGAGGACTTGCCTTCTCACAAAATTACTAAGTGGAAGATCCAGCCAGTTACAAAGCTTACATCTACCCTAAGGTTTCTTTCATTTAGCCTCTGCTTCCAAATAGAAATGCCAAAATGCAGCTGCCTATCATTTCTAAAGAACTCTTATAAGATCTATTTGAGACCTCAAGCATTCTTGAAATAGAGATGATGTTAATGGATGGCACCAGTGGTGAAATGTAAAATTACTATCGGTTACTGTGGGCATGGCTTGGGGGGTAATATGATTGAGTGGGCGTGGCCAATTTCTTTTCTTTTTTTACTTTTAAAACCATTTTTTCTACAATCTCTTCGGCTGAAGAGGTTGTAAAAAAATGCTTTTAAAGCCTCTGACGATCCCAGCTGACTTGTCTGATCAGCAGAGGCTTTTTTTCCTTTTAAAAACATTTTTTTTATAATCTCTTCGGCTGAAGAGGTTGTAGAAAAAATATTTTTAAAAGCCTCTGATGATCCCAGCTGAGCCACACGATCATCAGAGGCTTTTTTTTTTAACTTTTAAAAGCATTCTTTCAGCTGAAGAGGTTGTAGAAAAAATGCTTTTAAAAATAAAAAAAAGCTGGGCAATGGGGATTGGGGCAGGGATTTTTGCTACCGGTTCTCCGAACCACCTGCCTCCATCGCTACCGGATCAGGCGATCCAGTCCAAACCGGGAGTATTTCACCCCTGGATGGCACCATACATGGCAGTGTGCTTTTCCGCTGTTTTCTTCTCTCCATCATATGCAATGATACCACATGCAACAAGTGTGCAGGACCTACAGACTCAGGACTGTATACGCATTCAGTGTCTTTGGTCCCAAAGCTGCAACAAAAGTTGCCCCTGCTTTTTGGCTTTTAATGTGAAGAAAGCCTTTACTAAATGCAAGAGAGAAAGATATTTAAACTGTACATTTTTCATGTGGCAGAAGAAGAAAATAATTTTTAAAATAATAGGAATGGATTCAAACTGGCCATTTTAAAGACTCAGACTACATGCATATACTGGATTTCAGTTTATAGAAGGGTAATTGTAATATGTAATATGACAGAACAGGGAAGCAATGTAAAGGCACAATTATATTTCTACATTTAATGCATTAGAGTACAATTCAGGTTACTTTTATGCAGCTCCCATGCATTTTTAAGCATACCACTCAGACGTGCCATACCACTTAGGCCATAATAAACTGCTCATGCTTGATATAATCCATTAAGATATTTTCAGCCAATAAAATATTAGGGCTTCATTGCAAGAAAATATTTGTATTCAGTCTCAGTTAAGATTGCCATAGTTCTTCTAGAATCTTAGAAAATGTTCAACTATGAGAAAACTGCTTTAATCAGAATCTTTCATTTATGTCCAGTAAAAGCTTAGACAGTTCTAAATGCAGTCACTATAAAGCAACATTTCTCGTTACAAAAGGTTCCACTTTTTTATTTTCATCATGGGCATAATGGAAGGTAGGAAAAATAAAAAGAATATTTCATACCTGTATCAAGTTTAGCCTCAGTAATTCTCTTAACAGTTTTCCTCTCAAATCAGTGAGCCATATTGTGATACAAGCCTACGTGACATCAGATCCACATACAAAAGTGCAGCATAAACTGTGCAACCCTCACATCATCCTGATAAAAGCAGCACACAGATAGAGTTGCTGATGTCCCATCTACAGCAAAAACTTCTCCTTGTTGATAAGAAGACTATCTCCACACCCCATCCCAGCTATAAAGCACAAAGATAATCTCAAATATGCAATGATTATCTCCCCTAAAGTGTAGAAAGCTATTTTCTCCCCCAGCATTAACTGAATATTGCATGTCATATCCAGCCCTTGTCAAAAGTGTTAATTCAATGGCATAGACTCTTCAGCAACTCAAGGATAGTATGTATAGAGAGAATGTGAATTATTTACTCAGTATCCTCTATTGATAACTCTGCCTGCTCTTTGTTTAAGATACTAACCTTGTTTCAGGTGGGAAGGAATTAGTTAAGCGGTGGGCATTGCCTATTCCTAAAATGTATTTTTTATAAAGAGAGCTCCTTTCGATCAAAGTTGCAAGATCTCATTTGATATAGACTGCATTCCTTCATGAGAGAGCTCTTTGAAGACATACATACAACAGACACCCAGATTTGAAGGACTAAGACAGACGTCAGAAAAGCATCTAGGCCAAAAGTAAGCAGTTGGAGACTAGATGAGAAGCTCAACCAGATGTTTGTCAAGCATGCCTTCATGCAAGATAAAGCTTATATCTTTGTCTTTATTTCAGATTCAGGTATGACAGGCAGACATATTCACCTCTAAATAATTTAGTAATCTATTACCAAGATAAGGATAGCCCAAAGATTGTAAGGAACCTCATCGGGGAAACAAAGAGGAGTATCTCCTACTACCATGGCATCTAGATACAAAGAGAGGATGGAAGTTATTTCTTCAACCATAAAGAGTTGAAATATCTTCTTAAGTGAATCATGGTGGCGCAGTGGTTAGAATCCAGTACTCCAGGCTAATTCTGCTAACTGCTGGCTGCCAGCAGTTCGGCAGTTCGAGTCTCACCAGCTCAAGGTTGACTCAGCCTTCCATCCTTTCGAGGTCAGTAAAATGAGGACCCAGATTGTTGGGGGCAATATGCTGACTCCACTTAGAGAAGGCTATAAAGCACTGTGAAGCGGTATATAAGTTTAAGTATGATTGCTATTGCTATTAAATATCTAGACTAACTAAAACTAAAAAAGCCAGTAGGCCTATGGAAATTGACTTCCTGAAACAGATTGCAAATAATGAGCGTCTGCAGGAGACTGTAAATAAAAGATTGCAATTGGTACGGTCCTGTACAGGTAGTCCTCAGGTTATAACCACTTGTTCAGCAACTGTTCAAAGTATGATAGTGGTGAAGAAGAAGGACTTACAATGGGTCCACAAAATTCCATCCACAGCATCCCTGTAGCCACATGACTGCAATCTGGGTAATTTCCAATGTACCCTGCTAGCTTCCCACAAGTAAAGTCAATGGGAAAGCCAGCAGGAAATTTGAAGTCATAATCACATAAGGTCCTCATTTAACAACCTGAACAGTCCTCATTTAATTACAACAACCAGGACTACTGGAATTTCCATTGCTAAGAGACATGACATCATGACTGCATTACTTAGCAACCAAGTTCCCAATTGCAATTGCCATCATAATCCAAGGACTACCTGTACATATAGACAGTGAAACAAAATGGACACTGCTGTAGCAATTGAGATTTTGTGTGAAAATGGGAGTATATTAAGCAAAGGAGATTACATTTAAGTCAAGAGGGTGGGCAATTGCCTAAAAGGCTCTGCAAACGTAGATTCAGGCTTATAACCAATAGCAAGACCAAACTGATAGGCTATAATGATGCATATTGAACAGAAAAAGATGAAGATTTTTAAGTCTACAAGCAGACAGCTCTTCCTATATAAGGGTGGAATGATCAGTTGGGCAAGCAAACAAGAATATTTTCTCCTATCTTCCACCAAGGTAAATAGATATCTGCAGCACAAGCATGCTAGGAGGTTATGTGACTACATAAACTGTTAATGGGCTTAAGGATAGGTGAGCCAAAGCCTACAGAGTTCCTTGAGAAAAATCAAGGAAGTATTCAATTCTTTTATAAAGAAAAAATTACAATGTATATAGATTCAGAGATGTCCCACAGGACTCATTCCATGGGACTGAAATACTGCCCACAAAAAAGTTATGGACAGATATACTTTCTAAATTCTCATTCTGAAGTCGCCACAAAAGCCTTTGAAAGGGGATGGGAGTTGTGGATTGGTGCATAAGCAATACCTGTGAATCCAAAGGTACTGATTTTTCAGTATTTCATGACCTCTTAACTAGAAAGTGGCAGTGGAGTACAGGTATGGAGCTAAAGATTTACTCAGTGTACCCTCCTTGCCTAGCCATTCTAACTATCCTTGTCTAATGATTGCTAATCTGAAGTCTCTTCTTTCTGCCTTTCTTCCCAGGCACCCAGTCATGGAACACATGCTCTCGGATTTTCCTCCTGGTTGGATATAGTAGCTAGATGCTAAGTCTTGCCTCATCATCATCATTCTAGCCATTGTCTATCCACTGCAGGATGAAGGTCTCTTCCACATGTTTCCAATCAATACGGTCCAGCCCAGCGATTCTTAACACCCTCTGCCTTCAGGCAGATCTTCCCACTGCTGTGGGTAGTTGCCCTAGAGACTCCAGGGAACGAGGGCCATTTTTGAGGTTGTATTGACATGTTGAAGGAATAGACCATAATCTGCCATGCTGGTCCAATGCGGGCTGGCAGATGTGATTGGTGTTAGTCTGGGGTATCCATCATTGCCTGTTCACCTTGAGTGACCCTTTTGGACATATACATATCCAACGACATAGCCCACAATTTCATTTACTCACCCAAGCACCTTCACTTCATCATGGCCCCAATCATAGAAGGGGCTCCAATCACAGAAGGGGAAGTCTTGCCTATTCCCCATTAAGTATTTCCTATGATTAAATCTCATTTATGTTATAGTTATAATACCTGGTTCACTAATCATTGTTCAGGTCAGATTCTACTCTTAGGAAGGCTCACATCTATACAGAGAATAGATATGGTACAGTCTTCCAACAATCCTAATATATTTGGAAGTGTAGGTTAAGTCCTCTTACAAGAATTCATCAGATTCCTCTTTTAAACAGAATATTCTTCTTTCTCCATTTAACAAACTTAAAATGAAATGAAAATAATGGCTACGAACAGTTAGGGTACATCTTTAACTATAGACACTCCAGTGACTTGGTTCTTTATTCAATGTCTTTCTATGGCTGTATTTGTATCTCTATGTTGATAAGTGATCAATATTTTTGTAGGTAATTATTTTCAGACAGCAAAACAATATGTGTGACATGTTATGTTGGTCGCCAGTATGTCCTGCGACATACCTGCTCAATGAATATTCCAAAGGTTTACAATATTTGAAGCATATATCCTGACATTTTTGGGAGTAAGTTGTGAAAGGAATTGTTATTTTATAAAGTTAAAGCTAATTTTAAAATCTCTGTTTCTATTTAACTATGGGATGACAACTCTTCTCTTGCCCCATTATATTGAGGCTGAGATTGTGTAAGAAATATAATTTGAAAATGACAATACTGATTTTACAGTTAAAAAGTCTAAATTCTGTTCTGGTAATTTAAATAAGATTAATATTGATATGACCATATTTTTCTCTATATATTTAGTACCCAGGAGTGAAATTCATAATTTTTCCCTACCAGTTTTGTGGGCTTGGTGGGCGTGGCTTGGTGGTCATGTGACTGGGTGGGTGTGGCTTGGTCATGTGACTGGGTGGGCATGGCCACCTCAATGCCACTCCCACCCAGTCACATGACCCCCTCCAGCCACACCTGCCCAGGTTTTGTGGCTCCCGGTGTTTTCTGTAGGAAAAGGGTCATGTGACTGGGTGGGCATGGGCAACTTGATTGGTCTCACCCTTAGGAAATTTCTCCTGTCCAACTCACAATAAAATAGCACAATAAAATAGCACTGTTCCAATATTTAGAATAGAATAGAATAGCAGAGTTGGAAAGGACCTTGGAGGTCTTCTAGTCCAACCCCCTGCTTAGGCAGGAAACCCTACACCACTTCAGACAAATGATTATCCAATCTCTTCTTAAAAACTTCCAGTGTTGGAGCATTTACAACTTCTGGAGGCAAGTTGTTCCACTGATTAATTGTTTTGTCAGGAAATTTGAGGGGCTCCTACAAAAATGAGGGAGTGAATCTGTTTTCCAAAGCACCAAAAGGCACAAAAAACAATGGATGGAAACTAACCAAAGAGAAAAGCAATCTAGGACTAAGAAGAAATTTCCTAAGGGTGAGACCAATCAACCAATGGAATAGCTTGCCTTCAGAAGTTGTGGGTGCTCCTTCACTAGAGGCTTTCAAAAAGAGTGAGGGGAGTACACCCCAAAAGGACAGTGCCAGGAACCTCTAAAACAATACAGAAAACTTAAAACAGCTATTCCCCTTTTAAAAAAAGTCAACCCGAAAGCAAACACAGCAGCTGAGAGGGAAACTAAGAGCAGCTGCTCAGGCTAGTTGAAAACCTGGGCATGCTGTCAAAAGCCATTAACCCTTCCAACTCTATTATTCTATGTTCTCTATGTTCTAAATTGGATGCTTCACAGCAGAAGCAATACAGCTGGCTGGACCACACATGCATTAAATTCACGGCTTGTATGATCAAGCTGCATCGACCCTTCCTGTATCTTTTCCCCCAGGAAGAAACGAGAAGTAGCCAACACTGCAGCAGCTATAAAAGATTTTGGGAAACTCCAGGGGGTATCAGCTGATCACAGAAGTGTTACTTAATACTCTTTATAATGAAAATGTTTGTAATCTTGTCCTTCTTCCTGAAGGGAAGAGGTTAATCCCAACCCTAGATGGGTGATTGATGGGTTTCCCTGCCCTAATCCTGTGAGTTTCTGTTGTTTATTGACTTGATTCAGCGTGTATCAGCTGCACTCCAGCTGCAACTGTTAAGTGGAGCTATTAACTGAAGAGAGAAAGAGAGGTGGGGAAGAGGGAGAGGGAGAGAGAGAGAGAGAGAGAGACCTCTCTTGCACTTTATTTTTAACCTGTTCTCCGAACTGTCTAAGCAATTTACTAATGGTTTGGGCGAATTGGTGAGAACCGGCTGAATTTCATCTGTGTTAGTACCTATCTTTGCCATTTTTATCATACAAAACTATTTTAAAAAATGTGAACTTTTTAACAGGCCCTTTATTTTTTTACTGTACCAACTGGATAATACACACATACCATCAATTTCTGTTAAACTGAAAGGATGGGTTTTCCATCCATCTTGACTTTTAGCTGGCATCACATCCACATGTCCATAAAAACATACAGTTGGTTTCTGTGTATCATCTCCCAAGTTTGCCAGAACGACTGGAGGTAATGGAATATTCTGAGCATCAGACAACTGTAGGAATATATTGAAACACAGTTAATGATAATTCAGTGAGTTTCTTAAGAAAGTAATGAGTAACAATTCCCTTTCTGGTGATATATACTTGAAAGAATTTTTGTTAGATGTTGGTTTAGTTCCAGCTCAAGATTTTTTACATACAGATTTTTATATTTACCAAGGATCAATTATCTATCTATCTATCTATCTATCTATCTATCTATCTATCATCTATCTATCTATCTATCTATCTATCTATCTATCTATCTATCCATCTATCTTCTAGCTAACTAGCTAGCTAGCTATCATCTATCTATCTCATCTGTCTATCTATGTATCATCTATCTACCGTGTTTCCCCGTAAATAAGACCCTGTCTTATATTTTTTGGAACCCTGAAATAAGTGCTTGGCCTTATTGCCATGCCCTCAAAAGCCCGATTGGGCTTATTATCAGGGGATGTCTTATTTTGCTGCTATCTTGCGATGTCTAGACTCTAGATTTTTTGTAACTCAGATCTGATAAGTCTACATTGATTCCATTGCACAAGCAAACATTCCTTCTATTTGTGCACAATAGTCTTTTGATGGACGAAGGATCAGTACCTGTTGAATGCCCATTTCACTGAGTGTCACAGTAGCTCCTAAGTCTTCAAGACTGTCTGCAGCTATTTTGACCATTTCTATGACTTTTGCTCTTAGACGTGGCTGTTGGGAATCACTCTCTACAGCCACCCACTCCTTAAGTTTCTGAAAGGAAAGCCAGAGATAAAACTCATATTATAATAGCAGTGTCATACTGTTATCTATATGTTCATTGTTGCGACTCAGATCAAGGGAGGAAAATATCTGAACTATGCTTAAAATGTGGATTATGGTTCCATTTTATCTAGATATCGATTCTTGCAGAACCTGCTTTTTCCTACAACCATGTCACATTTGCCTAGCTATATACGTACCTTCTGCAATAATCCTAGTTCTCCTAGTGAATCAAACATATTATCCAATTCTTGTCTAAAATGAGGATTTCTGCATACAGTATATACACTATAATTTGTGCATTATATATGAAATATCTATGAGATGTCGTAAGCCTAATATAATTTTGTCAAAAGCTTTGTATATTTTCTTACACACAGATTAATTAGAACATACTGTGCACTCTAGCACATCATCATGTTTTGTGCTTTTCAATATCTAAAATGTAACTAACATACATAAGTCTTGTTTTGTTGCCTTATCTCATCCTGTCTATAGGTGGGTTAAGTCTCCCTATTGAGAAGGAGAAGAGTGGAAAGACGGTATCTTGCCTACAGTTCATAGCAAAGGAGTGCCTTCCTGATTCATAGTTCTCATTATACTGTTGTAGCCATTCTGCTGCACCAGCTCTTAGAAATACATTAAGTTTCCCCAGGAAAGCTCATTAAAAATGACAGCACTTGGCAAGGCTTTACACAGGCAATCCATCTTTGTAAATTCTATTTCCTTCTAATTACTTCTAAGGGACTTGTCACCATGCAATCTGCCTTTTAAAAAAGAAGAAGAATCAGAGAGGAATAACAGCAACAATAAGAATGTCCACCCACACAATCTTCTTGTCCTGAAATTTTGTTTGGAGTGGATAATTGCATTCACTCTGCATTGTGAGATAACTTTTCTCTTGGTTTTGCAGAAATGCCCATCAGCACAATGAATAATACAAGTGCCATTATCTTACTTTGGAGGGCCAAAACCAACGGAGCAAGTTAGTTCTGATTCTTTATTCACAACTCTGAAATGCTTTGTTGTCTACTGAGAGCTTGGGAAGAACCAAATATTAGCAACAAAAGATGAGCTAAGGATTCTGAGCAAAACCTGGTTCCTCTTCCAATTTTATCTGCTCGTGTTCTGATATGTTGGACTGGTGCTTCTACTATTGGGGAGGCATTCAGTTCTGAGTCATAACTTAGAAATTGATTGACTGGGAATCAATAAACTGAGCTCCCATCCAGACAAGAGGAATTAGTTTCTCTGAGTAATCATGATAGTCTTTTACTGAATAGTGGGCAGAACTTAGTGTTTGTTTCCTCTTTGAAAGCAGACATCATGATATCCTTGGAGCAAGAGCAGTTAAAAGTTTTCAGCCCAGGTCTATTTGTTTTGCATCTAGGAAGTGCTGGGGAAGTTTCCTTTAATGTTTCAATGTGGGAGGATAGTTTTGCTTTTAAGAGGTTTAACTGTAACCTTTGCAAAGCTTAAAATGCTCATTTTACCTCTTAACAATCTCCAATCACCTCTGCTTTTCAGATTCTTTTACTCTAGTGGGTTGTCGGGACAATAAATGGCTTACTGGCTGCAAATTGCCCATCCATGATCAAAATAATTGAATTGACAATTGCAATATGCCACTCAACCCAACTTGGTCAATAAAGGCACAAATTGCCTCAGTGCCTACAGCATGTTTTCTAATCTACTTCTAAACCGTTTGCTTGAACAGCTATTTATGCCCATTTGGAATTGTTCCTCATACCTTACCTATTGAAGGTTGTTTTTGGAAGACCTTAAATGTCAAGTCTTCAAAACAGTCAGTTTTGGCACTGTTATTGATTGTCATCACTTTCCCACCAGCGATACAGCTTAAAATGCAGATTTTAAAATATCTTCTTCCATATTTATCTACCTAAGGCCTACATTGTGAAAAGAGGCAAGGGAAGTGTCCACAAGAGGCAATTTTTCAATGTGGCATTCAACATTGCAATGCCCTTTGTAGAGAAACTCTTGTAGACCCTATTGATCAATGTTCTTAAGGTCAGGCAATGATCTTTTGATTCTCCAGGGTATTGTAATGGTTTTACATTGCCACCCTGTTTAATACTTCTCCTGGATTTACTTTGATTTTGTTTGCTGCTTTTATCTCTGCTTCTAGTTTTCTCTGAGTTTTATTATGTATTGTTCTTACAATTGCTTAAAGTTTTGAGCACTTATGGGAGTGTCCTTTTCCTACTTCTACCTGCACTGGGCTTGAACAAGGATGGGGAGACTCCCGTACGTCCATTCTCACCTGGGTGACTTTGGTCTACTCATTGTCTCTCACCCCACTCACCCTCATGACACCGTTATAGTGAAGATGCAACTGGAAGAGATTAGCATGTTTATCATCAGTGGAAAAAACTTAGGATATAAATCTAATAAATGTATACGTATACCACCCTTTTGCTTGTTATAAAACAAGCAAAAAGTAAAATGAACTAGCAATCAACGAAACACCTTTGCATAAAGTAGGAAACCATTGAAGCAGAAATTCCTTTATTGATCCGGATAGTGAAGATACTGCATCAGGAATCTGATCTCCCAATCAGTATTAATACTCTTTGCACTGTAGTTCAAACTGGCAATCTGTGGCCATTGGCATGCCAATAATCTTAATCTAATTAACCTTTAACTTAACTCCAAGTTAAGACGGACAGACTTGGGTTGCATTTAGTTAGCAAAACTCACAATCACTGCATTTCTACCTGAATAAATTCATCCTGATGTTCATCAATGTAGTTGAAAAGCTGCTCCTCCAAGGATAAGGAATTGGAAAATAAGGAATTGCCCACTCCAAAAGGCAGCATGATAAGGGAGATATAGAATATCTGCAGGTTACAAAGACAGGGTTCAGTGTCTTAAAAAAAAAAAAAAAATCTTCGGAATTATACAAGATGAAATGATTGCTTAGTGCTTTATAGCCCATCATTTATAAGTAATAAATAGACCGACAAAGTGAAAAATAAATGTTTGCATAAAATGAGATTAAAAAAAGTAAATCAAACCATCAAATAGATTTAACGGTACTTAAACATAATGACACCTTGCAACAATAACAACAATGTACCAGATCTGGAATTTCCCGCTTGATAGTGATGGAGAACCTTTTGGGCTCAGTATGTCAACAATTCAGAAAATGCCTAATTTGACTTTGCTGTTATGTCACACGCACACATCTGAACAAAAGGGAAATAATGCTCTATCACCTCCCCCCCAATCCAGGCCACTCTAAACAGTGACATTTGGTGGCAAGCACTGAGACTCGGTCAGATGTAGAGGCCCAGGCCTTGACTTCAACCCTAATGTCACTGCTGCCACTCAAAGAGGCCACCTCATGCTGTCACTGTAAGTGCAGGAGCCTTGGAGAACACTGTAATTGCCACATGGCCCAACATTCCCATGTTGGCTCCTGCAGACTGGTATCAATGGGAGGGGCTTGTTAAAAGCTCGGCTCTCCAACTATTAATCAAAAATCCCTGGAGTGGGTGAGATTGAACCCTTTGGTTTTCTGATCAATCTGTATGCTAGAATTTGCTACTGGATCCTGTCATGCTAGTGAGACCAGGGCGGATTATTTCAACATTTATTGAGGCATAGATCTAAATAAACAAAAATTGGAAAAAGGTGTTCACGTCATAACAGATCCCAACCTAACTACAAGTCCTTGTATACTCTTCAGTTACAGTTTTGATCACTGTAGGTATACAGGTTTGTCTGTAAAAAAGCCAACAACCCTGCTTATTACAGAATAAAACTAAACAGTATCTGGTTAGCATCAGTTTCAGAATTATCTAGCATCCTTTAGATGCAGAGAGAAGAATGAGAATGGAAATACAGGAGGAATTAACAAAGAAATTTACCACATATTGCTGGCAGCACATTTGGCTACAGTCCAAGCGCCAGGTTAGCTGAGGATAATTGTACAAGATTTCCATCTTACTGGAGGGAGCATACAACCAGACAGGCAAAAAAGATCAGAGGCCTGAATTGTGATAAAAATTTCTTTATCCAGCAGAAGAAGATGAAATACTTACTTTCTTATACATATTGTATGTGTGTGTGTCTCTTATAATATTACAAAACTATACAAGTCATCTTTTGATCCATAAGTCATGAATCCACACTACCCAGAGACACTCTTACAACAGTTAGTTAAAGTTCATTAACTGTTACCTACCATAAATGTTATCCACCCGATCTGTGAGTTGACAAAAAACAACACTGGCATGACATGCCCATTGCTGATCGCTATCCCAGCTCTATCACTTTTTATTGCAATTACTGCCAGTCCTGACTTCCGTCCAGGGTAATGGTGACATAGCCTAATAAATTTTACACTTTGGGTCTGCCCTTGGAAGGTGAGAGAAAATGGGGGAAATTACTGTTTTAATCCTGCCACATTTAAAACTGATTAAATCCTGTTCCACTCGCAGGCTGCAGTCAAGATGAAGGCAACATCATGGGAACAGAGGATGCTATTGGGGAATATTTAGAAGGTAGTGAAGAACATGTCAGGACATCAGCAACAATTTAACCTATTTGGCAAAAAAACTAGCAAATGAAAAATGTGGATCCTAAAATAATAGCTGAGGCTTAGGTTTGTGGTCTTTGTAGGTGGTAGACACGTTATCAATCAAATAACATTGAACAGTTTCTGCCTTTTGCTATGAAAAACAGCAAGAAAAGGATAGGGGTTTACAAATGGAAAGTAGCATACAGAGACCTCATCCTATCTAATGTGACAGGGAGCACTTTTCGCCATGGTAAATTGGTACACTGCAGCCAAAAACAGTGCTTGAATGCAGGATTCGGGCTGCCAAAATCTCTAAGTAAGGAGAGATTGCAAGTTTACTCATATATACACTGCAAGCTTTTTTTGTCAGCAGACAACAGGAACTGCATTTTGAGATTGGCTAGTTGTGGGATTTCATTGTGCTAATGTCTTCTATATGGACTTTATGTTCAACCAAGGCTCATTTCATAATCACTCTGGATCTTTTTTCCCCTTTGGCTGATTGTTTTTTTAAGACTAAGTACCTTCAGACTGGCAAATCTTATTGAAATCGCTAAGCAAGTCCCCTTCAATCCTTTAAAAAATGTCTAACTACAAGTTTAAAGATTTGTAATAATTTTTTTTTACAGCAAAAGGATGGATATTGTTGCCTTTTGAAAGTTTTAAATGGATTAAGGACTCAAATGGATTTGATTTAAGACTTTGAAGATAATTCAAAGGATCCTTTCTCCAGAGAAAATCTTCTCATTTTTACTTTGAAAGTGATAAGATGACTTTGAAGGCTGAACACTAGAAGACACCAGATGGCTACATTAAAATAAATGTTTGATGAAAGTCTTTGAGCTATTTAACTTTATAGTAGAATCAGAAGGTGTTACTGAAGAGGCACAAGTCACAATCCACTAATTTCTAGGCTTTTTTCAGGCAGCCAGCAAGCACCAATCTATCTTAGTCTTCTTAGTCTCCCAATGGGCAGCAGGGTGTCACACTGGAATTACAAAAGGGGTCTGGAAAAAAAATGACAAGAATTCTGAGACAAAGAACAAGAAAGCAGGTGCTAGAATTTTCTTTGAAGAATTTAAAGATCATTGGGAGAAAGAATACAAAATTGGTTTATTTGATCAAATAATATGATTGTTATTTCTGGTGATGTCTAGAGCTTTTATGATTTGGATGGATGATGATGGTTATTTCTGGTAATGTTTGTTTTCTGACCAATTATTTGAAAAGAGGAAACAGGGTCTGTTTCAACAGAAGGGAAGGATTAAATTGGCTGTAATAAATACAATTTGTAATGTTTATGCTATTTTTAATCATCTTAATGGACTTTTGCTGTTTAATATGGAGCTATGGGATTTTAGAGACAGGCTTTAGAGACAGAGAATGGGAGGAAATATGGAATGAAGAGGTGCTTGATTGGATTTTTAAGAGATAGTGATAAGTCGTTAACGTTGATTATACTTGCTGGGGATGAAGGAGGAAGGTTTGTTTTCCTAATTTTTTCTTTTTCTGCATTTTTAAATTTTTTTAATGCATTTTTTATTATCCAGTTGTATTTGATTTATCTATATCACTGGTGACAAACTCGCAGCGTCATGTTATGTATCACATTTTTTCCCTTCACAGAACTGGGATGGACACGGCCTGCACATGACGTGTCAGCCCACAGGCTGCCATTTTGACACCCCTGATCCATATGTTTTATTTGAAATGATAAATCTATTGCTATTGCTATTTATATGTTTTCATACAGATGTATACAATATAATTATTTAAAACTGACTCATCTGGCAATTTATTGGTTGCTAATAATGTTAATAGTAAATTACAATACAATGTTTGTGGGGGACTAAGCAAGTTGGCCCTCAGTTGCTTTCCCTAAATGTGTTTCAGCCCAGTTCACAGGTTCCATTTTTTTTAAAAAATTATGGCTTAACAAATTACCTTATCTTTTATTTATTTATTTGATTTATCAGACTTCTTGACCATACATCTCCCTTGTAGAGATGCTCCATAGGGGTGTACAATTTAATTAATATAATAAAACATTAAAAACTAAATAATTTAGGATTAACTTTTTTTAAAAAAAAAAAGAAATGTCAAACATTATAAAATTACAAAAAAAAAAAAAAAAGGAAAGAAAAGAAAAGAAAGTTCCAAGATGGGAAGATTTGGAGTTGTTAATAGAGCCAGGGGGCATTTTATGGGGCCAACCAGCTCCATGTCTGCGTGGGCCCCTGTGTCTTTGCAAGGCAACAAAGCCAGGTTTTGACCCCTCTGTGGAAAGCCATGTTAATCTGGTCATTGAAGCCTTACAGGAACACATGGCTGCTCCAGACACCTCACCCTAACCCTGTCTGAAATTGACCCCAAAAGAAACCTCACAGGCCACAGAAATGCTTCCACACAGCCACCCTCAAACCCAGACTTCCCTGGTAGGAACCAGAGCCCACTCCCATCAGCTCAGCCAGGGTGCTGCCAACTAAAGATGATGGAAACTGTCAGGCTGGGCAAGAGAGGCTCATTCTGGCCCATCTCGACTGGCTCTCTCTCCTCTTGAGGTGGCATTGCCAGGGCGAAATGGAAGGGTGGAGAAAAAAAGGGCGCGGTGGGCCAATGGAGGACTTCGGGAGAGCAAGCGACGCGGCTGAGGTGGGCGACCTTCGAGCCCCCTCCTGGTCTCTCCTTCGTGCTGGCATTTCTCAACGGGACGTCCGAGGAGGAAGGCGAAGGAAGCCCCTCGGAGAGATACTCGGAGGGAGGAGCCCAATACTTACAAGGCGCCGGCTAAGGGGGTCTCTACTCAAGAGGGCAATCTCCTCGGCGGCCACTCCGCCCTCCCTCGCCGCTCAAAGCTTTAAGGGCAGCCGGCTAGCCGGGAAGCTGTCAAGCCACTTCTTCGGCTCCGCGCTGACTCGCTCGCCCGCGATTGGCTCCTGTCGCCGGTTGAGCAACTTCAAGTGGCCGGGCGGAGGCTGCCTTTTTTATGAGCTTTCCGCGGCGGGAGGGAGGAGTAGCCGGTGCAAGGCGCGGACAGGGAGGAGCGAGGCGGCCCACCAGCGCTTCCCCGACCCGTCTGCATTATCCTGCTAGGGGCCTTTGGGACACGCTGGCTGGCAGTCGGGAGAGATTTTGCCCCGGCCAGCAGCTCTGGAAAAACCCGACTGTACCGTTCACTAAGCGAGGAGAAATCCCTGAGAATAAAAAAAATAAAAAAAGGCAGCGTTTTCTGACTGGCTTTGCCGTTAGATCTGGATTCTAGCGTGATGCCTGGAATGCATTACCTGACTCTGGGGTTTCATCCCCAAACCCCCCAAATTTTATTTGTTTGTTTGTTTGTTTGTTTGTTTGTTTGTTTCAATTTGTATACCGCCCTTCTCCTAGTGGACTCAGGGCGGTGAACAGCCAGAACTAAAACACATGCAGATACAAAATTTAAAATTGTTAAAAGAATTATATAAAAATTTTAACCTTAGACTGGCTACTGTTGACCTCACCCCATTCCTAAGAGGTCTGTAAGGGGCGTGCATAAGAGCACCAGCGTGCCTACTGTCCCTGTCCTAATGTTCCCTTTAATGGTATTCATTTTATGTATTCAATTCATGCTTACACTTATTATCTAATACGTACTCGACAAAATAAATAAATCAATAAATTTGTATAATTTTGGCATAGGAAACTTCCATGGCAGGCTACTTTTGCACCGTTGCCCAGGCATGCAAGTGTGGTTACCCAGAATTTAGTTGGATGCAAGAGACTCTTTGCCACCAGTTACTGTACAAAAAGTCAGATATAGCTTCTAGCATGGTGGTTGCTTTACCCAATGATTTGATAAACTGTAAAACAGCAACCCTGCAAGACAGGTCCATGGAGAGAAGTAGGATTGCCCTTGCATCTTCAGGTTTATTTACCTTCTAGGGATCAGAACTGATTCGACTATTTGATGTGGAGAGGGAAAGAGATATTTCTCCATTGCTGTCTGGATAAAGTACCTATTTTCCCCCCTTTATCGTAATAAACTTCAGTAAAAGGCTATAAAGCTAATCAGGAAAGTGAGTATTTTGCTGAGTGTGGTAATGACCTGGTCTCCTAGGGATCAATAATTCTCTTTGCCCTCAGTTGATATCAGCTGTCCTGTAGCTCTTGGCATTGTGGCTCTGTTCCCAACTCTATTGTAGCCATTTTATTCATTTCGTGCTTTACATCCTGGGTTTTGATCTCTGAGTTTAGGGTGTATTTAATACCAGCATTTAAATAGCATTCAGCTTCCACTTGATCCCACCAGAACAGGAGCTTCATTTTTGTTTTAAGAATTAAATTAAAAAAGTATTCTAAAAGAAAACTTTTCCCATGAGTACTGGATAATTAGTGATTTTTGTGCACAAGGCTCCTCAAATCTGTGGCATTTTAGATTTCATGAGTAACATTAACCGCAGTCACATCTTGACAAGCGTGCCTGAGCAAAATCTCCCAAGCATTGCAAGTTAGCATTTAGGCCATACCGTAATACGGCTACATATAATGCATACATATGTACATATTATACTAAGGAAACAATTGATTTCATAATGCCTGATTGAACACCCCTGAAAAAAACCAGCCATGCAAATAAGTAAAATGATTGTTTCCCTCCCCTCATCTTACATATCTCTGAATTGACAAAAGGCAAATCAGGAATAAGCTAAGAAATCTATTAACGAACTATACCCCATTTACTTATCAAATTGCCAAAGTTGCCATGAGGAAGAAAATGATGGTTTCCTGCTCTAAAACAAACCATGATCTTTTCTCTGTCCTAGCACATGTCATGCTAAGTAAGAAGCCCAAAGTACATTGGCTTAGCATATGGGAAGCAATGAATTAAATTATGTAATGTTCGGAATTGTGGGTCAGATTTATCTGATTAGCAGGCTGCAGAGCATAGGGCCTTTGTAATTCCCTAATAATGTCTCAAAATGAGACTAGAAAATGAGATTTTCCAGTTAGATGAAGAGAGGAAAGAAATGCTGGAGAACAGGTACCCTTTCTTGATGAAAACATGGAAAATTAAATTTGGTTTATTCCATTATTTTAACATTACCAAATGATTTCAGTAGCTTGTCAATTTGTCTTATCTTATAAAGTTGTAAAGATGGATTTCCTTCTCTCTTCAAATACAGATAAAGAGGAAGATATGTTAAAGCAGTACTATCTCAAATTAGATCTGTACAAAGTCAAATTGACCCATTGTGATTTAATAATAAACTACAGTGATAGTAATCATCTATATGCTGAGCCGAAAAAACAAACTGCCGAATCACATTGGATATATGCATCAAGCTATCATAATATATGCCCTATTACAATTTAGCACAATGTGTAAATCGTGTCTGCACCTTGGGCAACGGTCAAACAACAGCACATAGAAATAAAATTGGTACAAATTTCCAAAATGATAGCTTTTCTGAACTAAGTACACACTTATAGGACAGATGTGTTAGGCTACATTAGTCAAAAACCAGAAGTGAGCTTTGGTTCATAGCAACTTTTAATAAAGCCTGTTAGTTTGAGAAGGTGCTACCAAACGCCTTCTGATCAAAGCAGCTAGTCTATCTGAAAATCATTTGAAGGTGCACATCTCTACATTTTGCAGTATTGCAATCAATAGACAAACTTAAAATTTGAAGAAGGCTTACCATGACAAAAATTCTGACAGCAAATAAGGTTTCTTCTTGTCCCATCCAACACAGAAAGCACTGCTCGTTCAAGATCCTTTCTGTAGCTTGCAGCTCTTTTTATAAAAGCACCCCCCCCTCCACGTTGTATCTTTGTGATTTTAATATGATGGACAGCAGGATTAAGGGCAAAGGTTCATTATTCCAAGTAATGTGATATTCAAGCCTCCAAATAAATAATGACCCCTTGATTGTCCATCTGGCCACCGTTCTGAAATTCCCTTATGGCTTGTTTTATGTAGCTACAGTTATATATGGATGGAAACCAGGAAAAACAGCAACCTAGTATTCAAAAATATATTCTTTGGCCTGCTCATAACTATTATGGAAACTTATGAAACAACTGAGATAGACACTGACCCTTCATCTGCCCTTGAAGGCCAATATGGGAAGATTCCTTACCCCAAGATCCAATGCCCTGGAGACTCTGGACACAGAGATACAACACAGCATATGCTCCTCTAATGTCTGTACTACAGAAACAGTCATACTAGCCTCATCTCACCTTTACTCACCATTATTACTGAACATAAATACTCAGGATGTGCAGAACAATTCAAAACCTCCCTGCTACTTTTAGATACCAACCTTGCTATAACATACTGTAGATTGAATGAGAACCTAGTTCAGTGATGGTGAACCTATGACACATGTCAAAGGTGACATGCCATGACATTTTGGGTGACACACCAGCATTCATCAACACCAACAATTATTCTTAAAAGCATGTCACAAAATTCTAGTGTGATTTTGGAGGCTGCAGAGGCTGCACGAGAAAGATGTGTGCTCTTGCACAACTATGAGTTGTGTGAGAGGGCCATGTTTTTATAGCTTCTGGAGCCTCCAAAAATGAGTTTCTTTTACTCTTATTTCATTTTTGTAATTATTTGACATTTCTTTGTGTCAGGGGTGTCATACAGGCAACACACGGGCCAGATGCATCACACGCAGGCCACGTCCACTCCCAGCTCCGCGAATGGGAAAAACGTCGTGAAACGTCACGTGACGGCAACGTGTCGCAGGGAGTTTGACACCCGTACTTTATGTAATACATAGCACCACACAATTGTGTGTGTGTGTGTGTGTGTGTGTGTGTGTGTGTGTGTGTGTATATATATCCATTTCTAGCTCGTTTGCTTTCATCAGTAGGCCACACCCACATCTTATGTATCCTCCCTATAAAGGTATAGTATCTATTTTATGGATCTATATAGGTCTCCCACCTAGCAGGAAGAGCTTGCTAGCTGTTAGAAAAGAAAAAAGCCCAGAATCGAGTGGATGTGATTCTACTAAGCTGGGGCTGCAGAAAAACCTTGGTTACGTAGGGAAAACCTGGCTAAAGGAAACACACACACACACACACACACACACACACACACAAAATACAATTTATATATATATATATATATGTGTGTGTGTGTGTGTGTGTGTGTGTGTGTGTGTGTTTCCTTTAGCCAGGTTTTCCCTATATATATATATTATATATATAAGTGTATTCTGTTTATTCCAGGAGGGGTGGTGACCATCAGCAGTCAAGTTAGGCATTTTCCATCCTGAGCCCAAAATGTTCACCATCATTGACCTATTCAATATATTAATTCTCTGAAACTTGATAGATCTTCCACATATTAACCCTTTATGCTCCCCTACACAGATCTAATGCTCCTACATCTTATTTTATATTGTTTGTTTATTAATTGATTTGTCAACAAGTACAAGGAAACAAGTATCAATATAGATACATGGACACATGAAAAAATGGCATAAATGGATATAAATAAGCAAAACATACCCATAAACACGTGAGTACATATAAATGGGGACAGTAGGACAGGGACGGTAGACACGCTGGTGCGCTGGTGTGCTTATGCATGCCCCCTTAGGGACCTCTTAAAAAATGTGTACAGTCCATGGTAGACAGTTTAAGGTAAAAGGTATGGGGGTTAGAGAAACTAACAACAGGATCAGGTAGAGTATTCCAGACATTTACTACTCTATTGCTGAAGTCATATTTTTGCAATCAAGATTAGAGCGGATTACATTTAGTTTGTATCTATTGATAGCCACTATAATAATAAGTGTTATTGTGGTTGAAGTTAAAATAGTCATTAACAGGTAGGACGTTATGGTAGATAATCTTGTGTACTAAGCTTAGGTCCGAACGTAGACGGCATAGTTCAAGGTTATCCAGGCCTGAAATGTTAAGCCTGGTGGTATAAGGAATTTTATTGTGAGCAGAGGAGTTGAGTACTCTTCGTGTAAAATATGTCTGGACACTCTCTAATTAATGTCCGAAATACAGTGTGGGTTCCAGGCAGGTGAGCAGTATTCAAGGATAGGTCTGGCAAAGGTTTTGTATGCCCTACTTAGAAGTATAGCGTTACCAGAGAGAAAACTTTGTAAAATAAGATTGACAACTCTTAATGCCTTTTTAGCAATGTTGTTATAGTGAGCTCTGGGGCTTAGATCTTTTGAAATGAGTACTCCTAGGTCCTTGACAGAGTGTGGGTCATCTTTTAGATAGTTTCCACCCAGCTTGTATTTGATATTCTGATTTTTATTGCCAATGTGCAGGACTGAGCATTTGTTAGCAGAGATTTGGAGTTGCCAATTGTTTGACCATTCAGATACATAATCTAGGTCATTTTGTACCATAGTAGAATTGTCTATTATAGTTTTATATTTATAGTTTTACTTTTTTTTCATATATCTTTTATATCTTTTAGTTTTTCAAAATTTGTTAGATGTTTATTTTTATTCTTAATGTATCCTTTATGCTTTTTTTAAATTACTGTACCTCAATTTCTTTATGCTGGTCTATGACCATAATAATTTGATTTTACACTGAAGAAAGAATAAGACTTAAAATCCCCATGGTAAAAAGTTATATCATACATTGTTACTACTTTAGATGTTTAAAGTAGAATGATTAAAGCTGGCTTTATAAATTGCATCAAGTTAAAATAGGTTTTCCTTGGTTTCTGTTCAATATGTTGGATAAACAAAGTCACTATAGTTTTGAAACTGTGTTTTATGGTTCTGTGCTAACCAGAATTCTATGGCTTGTTCAATAACCCATGGCTTAGCACATGTGAATGCTGCCTCTATAAGGTGGTTTAAATGATCTTCCATCATGGAATTTAATTAAGACAACTTCAAATTATGACTTATGAGACAACTGCAATTGACTGCAATTAATTGTAGGCGGAGCCAAAAAGAAACACTATCACCTTTCAACCTTATCAAAAAGGAGAGGGCAGCCTAGTAATTCTGAGGCATGCTGTAGCCCAGTGAAGATGTGTGGACTTCCCCAGTATCCGCCAGTTAGTCTTGCTGGTTGGAGGATTCTGGGGGTTTGTCCACACATCTTGAATTTACCAAGGTTGAGAAGACTGTTCTAGTCTGTAGCTGCTGCAATAAACAAACTACATGATGTTTTGGAGTCTTGATTTCTTCTGGAATTTGCGACTCTTTCCTCCTGCTTTCTTAAAGCTGCAAGTCATCGATAGTTTCAAACTTTCCATGTCTAGCAATAAATGATATCGGAATTGATAGATCAAAGTTGAATTTATTTAGCAGCTTTTCCACATGGAGTACAAAGAATGCTGTAGAAAAATACCAATGTGTTATTATCATGAGATGTCTGCACAGATTGGAAAAATCTGCAAATAAGCAACTATAAGTCCCACAGGGAGAAAGGAGGCCCTCTTTTGCTCTTTCACCACCCATGGCTATATTTTCATTCCTCTTGGATCCTTCCAGAAGGGCTTGTTGTGTTTGCAAGTTCAAGTATAAGCTGTTATTTTCTTCCACTAAGATCAAAGAACTGGGCTCAGATTCTGTTTTGGGGGCAAGTCAATGTGAGACATTATGTGATCATTTGCTGCTGCTTTCTTATCTTAGATTACACAACCATTAGAAGTTTTCCACAGATTCCATTCATCCTTCTTTGTTTGGAAGGGAAGGCAAGGCAAGTAAATTGGAGTGTTGCTGTGTTGGAATAATGCCTTGAATAGAGCACATGATTTTTTTGGAAAAGGAAGAAAATCAGCAGCAACTATCATGTTTAAATGTTATAAAGTGCTCTATACTGAGTTTCAAAATATTCTACCAGGTATATTGGCATCAGTTAGATTAGGAGAAAAGGGAACAAAATAGTGCAACTTTTCAAGATTGTGGTAATGTACTTTGATGATCTTTCAGATCCCAAAGCACAATTTGCAAAAAGAAAAAAAAAGAAAAAAAAAGATTCAGATTCAGTTCTTCAACTTGGCAACTTCATAAAGGTAAGCACCCAGAAGCTTCACTCCCTGAATATAGTTGTACCTGGAAAGGAAACACCTAATATTAAATGTAGGCCAAAAAACCCCAAAAACCCCAAACCCAAGCAATCCCAGCAAAATCTAGAATACAAGTGGAAAATCTCCAGCCTATGAGCTAAATCTGGCTCATAGCATTAGAGCTCCCACTTTGCGTAATGATAAACAATACATATGCTTCACCTGTTAAGTTTCTCATTCTGAGAATGGGCTCCGTCATCAGCAGACCCAACAGGAAGAAGCATCACATTCTTGCCTGTTGCTTCTTGAAAAGTCAGTGTGACAGGAATGCTCCCTCCTTCTCGAGTCAGGTCTGGCTCTACACCAAAGACTAGGTAAAATAAAGGAGAAGATTAACAGCAACCCACATTTCACTCCCACAACCCAAAATTAGTATTATTTCTTTATTGTCAGAGCACAACATATGTACAATGAGATTGATTGAGCTCCCTCAGTGCACCCCACCCAACACAATACAACTCACAGTGAAGACAGAAAATCCCTAACCCAATAAATCATATTAACAAAACACCCAGTCCTATTGCACCAGTGTGAACACGTTACACATTGCGCCGGCTCCGAAGTCCATCATACTACCTAGTTATGATGTTATTTCTCATTCAGGAGTCTGATAGCCCATGGATAAAAACTGTTCTTCAGCCTGTTTGTGCGGCTGGCACAAATTAAGTTTGGTTGTGCTCTTAGGACTATCAGAATTTGTACATCCTGATATTTAGGCTGTGAAAAATATTTTCTCTCATGTACCTGCTAATTCTTTATAATCATCCAGCAGGTTGGCATTGCATTAACACAATACCCATTTGTTATCTTTTTCAAGGACCAGTTTCCAGGTTGATTTTCATGAAAACTAATTTTTGCCACTGTATGCAGTCATTCTAAAGCAGGGGTGTCCAACTGACGGCTGGCGGCCTGGATTTGTCACGCCCACCCCGGCTCCACAAAGGCAAAAAACGTCACAGTACGCCACGTGACATGATCGAGTTTGGCACCCATGCTCTAAAGTATCTACATTTTTTTATCTTGATACAGGTCACACACAAAAAAAATCTTAGATCATATTTTAATTAAGATATTGAAAGAAACAATGAAAGATGTACTAACCTGTTTTCATGGCTCTTCTGCCAGCCATATAGTGGGGATGATTGAAATCTGACACCCAAGGCTTTCCACCATGGCCCAGCTTTACACTGAATTTGTTGGGGCTGTGCAATTCAGCAAACTTTTTGGATAAGTAATCTTCAACCTTTAGTAATGATTAAAAGCTGGTTATTTACAACAGCCGAACAAAATTATTGGTCAGTTATGCAGAAACTCTGTTTAAGACACATCAATTCCCTACAATTGAATAAATAAGCTATTTCATGTACAATCATATATTTCAACCCTATTTTGCATATGGGCAGAGTTTGAATTACACTCATACCAATATTTTACTTGTCTTACATTATAGCATATATCAGGGAACATTCTAAATGACACTGAAACTTAATGAGGATTCACAGCAGTTTGTAGACCAAAGCAATAATTGTAAGGGGGGTGGGGGGGGAGAGATTTAAAAATCAAAAACTGTTTATGGGGGCAGGAAATGTCCAAGTTTAGATTTTCTTATCACAAGCTGAGATGGGACCTTTTTCAATTCTGCCTACTTCTCTCACATGTAGGCTTTGGATTAGTCTTGAGATAACTTTACAAACCATGGATGCTACATAGCATTCATCAAAAAAGTATTTGCAAAGCCGCAACTGAAATTGGAAAAAGCCCAAAACATAGCCTGCCTCCCTAATGAAGGGATTTCTACCACAGCCCTAATCCTGGCTTCTGTTGATGTAGTTAAGAAAACTACATTGTTCTGAATTGTGATTTGAGCTTCCTTATCGACTTTCCTTTGACACATACCAGCTTAGTCACAACTTCAGGAGTCATGTCTGGCACGAGTCGGATTGAAAATTTGCCAATCACTTTTCGTGGTATCACAGTTTTACAACCAGATCCAGAGAAAGCCCCTTCTATGCCATGAAGGGATAAGGATGGGTACCGCCATCTGTGCATCAAAATCATTTCCTATAAAAAACATTAAAGAGAAGAGATGAAGTCAGGCATGAATATAGCAGAATGATTCAAGGCAAAACTATAAATCATGAACATGCAGCTACCTTGGATAGAACTGGAATATTTGTATTCCCCCAATGGCCTAATATTAATCTAGTAAAAGATCATGTTTACCTTCTGTTCTTTAGATCAATGTGCTAATATTTAACAATGTGTTTTTATGGTCCAGATTTAGTAATAAGTTTAAGGGTTGGACTGATTTTATATTAATACATGATTATGTACATGAATTGTATTTTTTCCTTCCTATCATTCTGTCTATTTTAATCACTAGGTATATAGAGTTTCTTACTGAATTTATCATAGATGATGTGCTGTTTATTATATTTCACTAATTAAAATGCACATGCCACCTCTGGCAGTGGGTCTTTCAAGAAACTACATCTTTCCCTGATTCTTCAGGATAGCTGTGCAATTCTAAGAAACAACATGGTGGAATTAAGATGTCAATAGAATGCTATTGTAACTTCTCGGTACTTCTTTAATTCAAACACGTATTTTCTTGATACTGGGCAACTATTGGTACTCCTCAACTTACAACATTCATTTAAAGACTGCAGCTCTAAAAAATGTGACTTACAACCAGCGCTCACACTTATGACTGTCACAGTATCCCCCACAGTCACACGATCAACATTCAGGTAATTGGCCACCAGCATGTATTTATGAGGGCTGCAGCACCTTAGGGTAATGTGATAATCCTTTCCAACCTTTCCAATGAGGAAAATCAATGGGGGAAGCTGGATTTGCTTAATGACTGCATGATTCACTTAAAAACCATGGTAAAAAGGTTGTAAAATGGGCACTGACTCACTTAACAACCGCCTTGCTTTGCAATGTAAATTCTGACCTCAGCTGTAGTTGTGAGTCGAGATCTACCTGTGGTCCAAAAAATCCAGGAAATTATGGATTCCTCCTCTTTAAATATGCAGAGGGTGCAATGTGAATGCCCGCACTTGCACCAAACCTCTTTTTTGGCTTCAGATCAGAAAGACAAAACGTCTTTACTAGAAATTATTTAGAAAGGCCTTCCAAATGCACATCACTCCCCAATCAAAAGAGGAGTCAAACGTTTAAAAGATGGATTGCAATAGTCTGTGTATGCAAGCAAAGAAATCTCAGATTAATAATACAATGTTATGGATGTGTCTGCAGAAGCATACCTCAGATCTGAAAGTGATCTTAGCCCACCAAGTGACAAGCATGCAGATTAATCATCAAAATGGGTGTTTGTGTGGGGAGGTAGGTGGAGAGCATAGTTGTACCAATTCCACTGTCCACAGAACAGAATAGCTTCCTCCAACCAGATGCCTTTTGGATGCAAACCTAAATTTGCCAGAATTGGCTGATAATATATGGAAGATGCATTCCAACACAATTGAAGACTACTAGGTTGAATAAACCTGGTTTAGACATCGTTACCTTTTAAAAACACTAACCAGAGTACTCTTAATTATGAAGTGTTAGACTACGTAAAAGTGATATTTAAATATTTGCTTTTCTTGCTTACAAACCTGATAAGAAGATCCACCTCACCTTTGTGTCATGGAGCAGTTTTGTGGCTCCAACATCTTTTGCGTATTCTTTTAAGTCAAAGTCAATTTTGTCATAAAGTTGCTGCTCCTCATTTGTGAGAGCTGCTACGGTCTCATAAACGCCAGGGATGAGGATTTTTCCTTTCTTATCCACTAAGGAGCCTGTAAAGAAAGAGCCACATGCTACTAAAGGCAGCCCAAGAAGCTTGTTCCTAGTCATAAGTTGCTCATATCCAAAGCTTCTAGTTTCCCTACTGCATTCCTGCCTATCATACTGAAATGGCAGCTGCAGGGAAAATGGCAAATAAGGAGAGCTGCACCACAGGCAGACTAGCATCTACACAAAAGCTGCTGACAAAAACCAACATAGCCAACATTCTCTTTTTAGATAGGATTTAGAATTTATTTTTTTTTAGACCTTAGACACAAACACATGCAGAGCTACAGGGCAGTGCTGTACTTCAGCTAATTGCCCTGCCTGCCGAGCAATCCGTCTTATAGCCAATTCAAGCAGGGAAAGGATTTAAGGTCAGGCTCAGCCTGGACCCAGGGAAGACTGTTCTCTGAGCACCCTTCTTCTATAAGCCAAAGTATATGCCGTTTAGGTCCCAGGATGCATCCTTAGCTCTAAGCCTCCTCCTAGCAGATCCTCTGAAAGTTATTACAAAGTCATTATCTTAATTAAACGGAAAGGGGAACTATAATTCTCCTTCTTCTTCCCCACTTTTAGAACACAGTCAATTGTGTCCAGAGGTGGAAACCACCAGACCTTTGCTGTAACTGCTGTCTCACAAATTTCTCTCTGCCCAATCAATTCTTTCAAGGTTTAACTTGCTGTCACCCAGCCAGATATTTCCAGTTATTAATTTCTAGGAGGCCTGGGTTTATTGCTGTGGGTGAAGATCAAAGGTTCTTTTCCGGACAGATAGCAAGAATTTCCTTGGTCCGTCTGGTTTAAAAATCTTTAAAACATACAAAAACACACACATACACACACACACACAGATACATCCCTCCTCAAACCCGATTCCTTTCTGCCTTCATTATTTGAAGGCAAGAAATATCTGACAAAAAACATCAATCAATTCTAAGTGTCAGAACTTCTTCCAATTGGAATGGCCAATTTAGGGCCATTCCAGGAGATGGAAAGGATAACCACTGGGGTAACAACCAAAGCTAAAATGTCTCTAAGCAATCAAATAATCCAGCCCTTGTGTGTCATGTACTAATAGCATATTCTCAGAAGAGCAGTGTGGTAAAGTGGGAGCAGGAGGTTGTTTGCATGGCTTTTAGCGTACACGTTGATGATGAGTTGACATGCCTTTGATTGGGGAAGCAAAGTGCTTGCGGAGTCAAGCCAAAGGAATCACGCTGCATGCCATGAAACAGAATCTGACAGTTCGATGCAAACCGCTGCAGTTCTGATCTGCTCTCACCAGAGCCAGTATCAGTCTCTTGCTCATCAAACAATAAAGAAACAAGCAGCAGAGATGGGAAGACACTAGCAAATGGAGGGATATGAGACACAAATTTGGAAGACACCTTGGTTGGGAAAAGCTGCTAGAATTCAAATTTTACCCTCAACCACCACATAAACTGAAACGACATTCAATAGTCTGTTAATAAATCTGTGTTTCCTAGGTCCAACAATGCTGCAGTTATCTTTGTCCTTGGAGATCTTTACCCTCTCGCTAAGATTCTGTTTAGTCCATCAATTGTTAACCTGGCATTATCAAAAGCTTTTAGAGAGGGTCGGGTCTATTTCTTTTTTTCTCCCTTAAAGCATGACCACATTACTAACTCCTGCAATAGTTAATATGAGGGAGGCTATAAACTAAGGGAGGTGTATTTCCACGTATCAGAAGGTAGACCAACTGGAAGATGACTGGTTTTCAAAGGTTCTGGTTCTTTTTATATACAATGCTCCCTTAAAATAGCCCTTACCCATTAAAGCAATAAGATCTGTCATTGCTTCGTGGACCGAACCACCGTATACACCAGAATGAAGGTCTTTGTCACTGCATTCCACCTTATGAGAAAAAAGCAAAAGCAAAGCCCATTAACAGTCTTACTGACAGGCACTACTTAGACTACATTTTTAAGGTTAAGTCAAGCTGCTGTAGCAAGGATTTTTTTCTGCAGGTTTTAGGGAGAGACTTGCAAACTGAATTATGGAATTGCTGCTTCAGAAAACTCCATTTTCAGAATCTTCTTTAGGCTGAGAACTTTTTTTTTTTTTTTTTAAAGTCAAATATATCTTTCTGCAAAGCTGCTAGGGCTGAAGTAAAGAATCAAACATCTAAAAGCATTTCTACTATATGTGTGTGTGTGGGAGAAAGAGAGGAAGAGAATAATTCTTTGGCCATGTAATTAATAAATAACAAGAATGTCATGAAAACAAACCCCAAGGTGGTAGTTTGAAGTGGGGTCTTCGGTACGACAAACACCTGGACATTGAATTTAACAGTACCTAAAACAGGAGAGGACAACCTACATCCCTAGAACCAAAGAAGCCTTGGTCAACTTTCATATGACCTGCAACTTAATTTTCAGGGCCCTCCATAGCCATTTTCCTCTTGCAAAAGCTATTTGATCTTTCAAAACTGCCCGTTGGGTAAGGAGTAGGAGAAGAAGGGAGAGGACCTATTCATTTTTACTCTGATCCTGCCCATCAGGGTGGACATCTGCGACTTTTGAAGAGAAATGGCCCATAACACACCAAAAATGCTTCCCACCTCTGATATAAGAACTTTCCAGGAACTTTGCATAATGTTTTAAGTTCCGAAGACCTATGGGAAGCAATATAGACATACACCGATGATACAGTATAAATAACATTGTGAAACCATGAGGAGATACGAGATTTCGTTCAGTTGTCTTCTGCATCCTCCTTTTCAAAGAGACAATCTCTGTGCCAAAATAGTTGTTGAAACTTTGAACACTCAATGGTTGAGTGAGGCTACAGTGCACACTAATGGGATATCTTTCAGTAAAGGACAACCTAATTATGGCTATCATCTTAATCAACTGTTTTATTGTTAGTCCTTTACCTCAATAAAGTAATAGCAGATGCCCCTGAGGCCATAGGTGATGCAGGGTTTCTTCTTGCCCAGCCAGTAGTTATCAGAGATACACACGTAGTCCACATCTTTGAAGAAAGTATCTTTTTGTGCAACAATCAAGTCATCAAGCCCTTCAGAACCAGATTCCTCCATACCTTCTAAGCAAAACTTGACATTGACTGGGATTTCCTAGAAGACAAAACCACAACATTGAAAAAGAAGTGGGGAGTATTATGACGTTCAGAGTTAAAGCCAATCAAATACTTCCAAAAATCTTGGGAAGACTCCATGTGAGAGCCCAGGTTGGAGAACTCTGCTGCAGCACCAAATAAAACTTTCCAGTCACTTTGTATGAAATATTTTCTAAACAGGGCGGGGGGAGAATTGCAGTGCAAAATAAGATCCAGAAAAAGTTAAAGGGAAGATTATTATTGCTTTTTTTTTTTCTATACTGTGATCTGGAATTAAATCAGCCTGTGCATATTTCTGTCAGAAGCAAGTTTCCCTCAATACTAATTGTTTTCCCTGAATGCAGTAATATATGTCTCTAATCCAGTTTAACAGTGATCTGAGCAATGATGGAGGAAGGAACAATTTCATCCAGCAACATTTTTCCAAATCTCCAGCATGTAGTGCCTGCCTGCTTTCTTTCTGTAGGACTATGGAGAAAAAAAAGTCTGGTGGTTGGAAATGTTTCTGCAGAGGCCAAACCAGTTGTTCATCTGATCCCATGGGGACTGCAACTGGAAAGCAAAATAATCAGCATGACTTGGGACAAGACAATAGTTTCCTGGACTCACTAACTGCAGCCCTTCAATTGCACTGTAGGTTGATGAGAGAGAGCAGATTCAGCCAGAGCAGGTTCAAGCAAGGCTCTTATGGGTGCTCCCTATAACTTGTCATATATTAACTAAAGTCCCAAAGCTGTTTTTTCAAAAGGCAACTGGACTTTCTGGTTTTTCTTTGAAGATGTTTCACTTCTCATCCAAGAAGCTTTTTCAGCTCTAAACAAGCTCAGAAAAACCAGAAAGTCCAGTTGCCTCTTGAAAAAACACCTTTGGGACAACCATGATCTGGATGACTGAGAATCTCCATAGACATTTTAACTAAAGGTAACTTACTTGTACTAACTTGTCATATCTTAACTAAAAACCTTGATTTTCCTTCTTCTTCAGTTGACTCCTTTTTCATCTTTTGCCCTGTAATCCAAAAGATGGAACCCCTTTTGAAAGGTGCCTTTCATTCGTTTGGGGTTTGAAAAATGCTAGGAATCACTGAAAACTGTTCTTTTCCTTCACTAGGAATGGAGCAAAAAAAAAAAAAAAAAAGATCCAGCTTGGGCATTTGTCATGCTCCAGGCTTCCAAAGGGAAGAGAGAATTTCAGTAAATAAATAAATTCGCCACAATGCAGAAAGCTTGCCACTGGGAAGTTGTCCAGCCACCAGACCTCCCTATAGTCTGGTTACAAAACCATTTCAGATATTTTATATTGTTATCTTTCTTGATGGCTGCTGTGATTTAGTACAAATGCGGAGTTTGTGCTTTTACCATTGTTCACAGGATTCCCAGATTTTACCTGTTTGGTTTTCTGGTAAGCCTCCAGAGCATTTAGCCAAGCTAGCACTGGACCTTTGTCATCTGTCGATCCTCGGCCATACAGCTTCCCTAAAGAGGCAACACATTAAAGCAAGCTGCAATTAAACAGAGTTATCTTTACTGCCATGGGAAGCTACAGCCTGCAGGGCTCAGGTCATTCTGGCACTGTCTGCACATCTCACAGCTCTGTCTTAGCTTTAGATACTAAACCATCTTGTCCTCTGGTATCAAATGGCTATAGGTGCATATTAATGTGCTCAGTGAGATCTTGGTTACAAACAGAACACCTTGGCCACAATACCCTAACTTTTAAGCCAAGGACATGGTCCTTTGGAGGCTGAGATTGCCCTTAACATTTAGGGACGGGAAGGGAAGGGTGCAACAGAAGGAACTAATGCAAGGATTTCATCATACACAGAAAGAAAACAGGATTTTCATTTTTCACTGATCCTAATTATTAAGGGGGTAAATTGGAAAAGAGATTGCTAAAAACCTACACATTCCTGCATCTCCCTTTAAAGCAAGACGCCTCTGCTATGTACACATTCAGGATCTTGAAGATCAAAAAACCTATTGGTGCAGAAACTTTATTTAGCTTAAAGTCCACTTCAATGCCTCCCCATGGCTATTTGCAACAAAAAATCAATTATTGAAAAGGATTCTTAACCCTGAGCTAAGTCCTTTGAACAGTTGAAAAGACAGGCAATATATTATAGCAGAGGAAACATTACTGAGCATCTTAGCAACCATGAATCTAAACTGAATTTCAAAGAGAGGATTTTTTAGATAAAGGGTTCCACAATCCACTTTTGTAAGTTTTTAAAGCCTTATTTGAATGTAATGACAAGCGAACGTGTAATATTTCACTGCTCAAAAAAAAAAAAAAAAAGCGTATTAGTTGACAAAGTTTCTATTTAGCATAATGCTTGCTTGCAAAGATAAACATATGCTAAGTCATCAGCATTTGACCTGAAATCATAAACTTATCTATTACTAGAACAAATAGAGCTGAATTCAATTGCCCTATTTGTTAACTGATAAGCTTGGATAACAAGGAAGAAAGCCAAGGTACATACAATATTTGTCCACTGCTAAAAGTGCCAAGCTTTTAGCAGGGAAAAACAGTTAAGAGCATGGGCAATGGTGGGATTCAAAATGTTTTACTACCAGTTATGTGAGTGTGGATTGGTGGGCATGGAATGGCTTGGTGGATGTGGCTTGGTGGGCGTGGCAGGGGAAGGATACTGTGAAATCTCCATTCCCGTCCTACTCCAGGGGAAGGTTACTGCAAAATCCCCATTTCCTTCCGATCAGCTGGGACTTGGGAGGCAGAGAACAGATGGGGGGCGGGGGGGGGGGCAGTCAGAGGTGGTATTTACCGGTTCTCCAAAGTACTCAAAATTTCCGCTACCAGTTCTCCAGAACTGGTCAGAACCTGCTGAATACCACCTCTGGGCATGGGGTAGAAAACAGAAGTATTACTCTACAACATGATCAAGATGCCAGCTACCTTAATATGACCTTCCTCAGAATCTTCTATTCCATCCCTGATTTTTCTTTTTTGACCCAATATGTTAAATCACCACTATGCTAGAGAGTTTGGGCCCCTACAAGCCGCTTCAGTTTATTTTATTTTAAAAAATATTTTCTCTTTAGCATTAAGAGCAGGGACACCCAATCTCCGTCAGGCTTTCAAGATTCTGGTTTTCCTCTCTGCAACAATAAAGTAGAACGTCAGTAGTCCTTGCGGAGTCCGTCTGCTGACTTGGCCTTCCTCAAAGGGCTGACAAGCTGGCAGATCATTTCAGCCACAGCAATAGAACTTACTCTCCTAGCAAAAGTACATGGATCGAACCAAAACAGGATAGCTGGGAATGGAAACTGGATAGCACAAAGGAAAAACATGTTTCTTTCAAAATCTTGATTATGCCTAACTTTTCCATTACCAACTGCAATGTTGTTTTTTTTAAAATTAATCCTACTGGACGCAATAATTTTTTCATCCACATCTCAAGAGAAAGGAGAAAGAAAATAAAACATCGTTGGTAGCTTTCACTTCCTGTCAACTTCAACTTCCGTTATTCTTAATCAGCAAGTTTCCACCAGAGAGGGTTGAATTGGCTGCTAAATTATGACATATGGCAGACTTTCCCAATTGTAGCAGATTATCAGCAGGAAACCTAATATGGGGGCTAGATACCAGTATGACCTCCCTTGTCCACCCTAGCAATTTTGTTTCACAACTATTCATACCCATGACTACAGCTGTTTTATGAATGAGTAAGCTTCCATTCGCCACTATGCAGCCACAGAGTCCCTTACATGCTTTCCAAGTTTCGGATATGAATATAAAGATTGGAAATCCTTGAGCATCATATAAAAAACCCCTATAACTCCAATGAAAAGATGCAGCTGACAGGACAGACTATAATTACTTTTGCATTTTCTACAGTGTGAATTTTCCTTTTTCATCCCTAGCTGACCTCGTGTAGAAGAATTAACCCAGTTATATAGAACTGCTGTAAAATCCTTTTGGTTGCCCATACTCAACATTTATTACAAGCCTATATAAACCAGGTTACAAAGCAAACTTATCTAAGCTTGTTTGGAAGGAAGTCACAGTATGCTAAAGAGATACTTAACTTCTAAGATTAGGGCTTGGTAATTAACCTTTAAAATTAGGGCTTGGAATGGCCTTCCAGATGTCCCAGTGCAATGACTCCAGCCAGCACAGGTAATGATAAAAGAGTTTGGACGCTGTGCTTCAGCAGCATTTGCATAATCTTAAGTATATCACCTATACTTTATAAAAGATAAGCAGTTACTGTGCATATTGTGTCCAATTTTCAGAGACAGGAATCATTGCTTTAAAGATTGGTGGCTATAGAAATAATTTAAATAAAGAAATAAATTATTTGAATGAACACAATTAAGACAGTTTTGTCTCTGGGTTATGTCTGTATCTTCTGTCACAACTAATTTGGGCATGGTTGCAGGTTATGTGCAAAGAGTAAACAGAGAACCCAATTCAAAAAATCAACTTGAAAGCAACAACATGAGAGCAGCTTCAAAATTTCCTCTCAAGATTTGACATATAGAAGCACGTCACATATAGACAAGTCTTACCGTCTCTTTCTATCAAGACAAAGGGTTCGCTGTCCCAGCCATCCTCTAAAGCTGCAGGTTGCACATCCAAATGGCCATAGACACAAACAGTTTTTTTGCAAGGATCTGAGCCAAGTTTGCCCAGAATTATTGGAGGTAAAGGAATCTTACTACCATCAGGCAACTGTAATTTAGAAACACTAGGTGTCAGTGTAGAACTATTTTGTACTGTATATTTACTGTAAAAGGGTAAAATGCAAAAGTTTTAGCATGGGGATGTAACTTATAGCATACATGCATCTTCCCAAATTTTTTTACATGACCCCAGGATGCTGTCTTTTCACGTTTGCAAGAGGGGCAAAAGGAGGAGTTTCAATCTTGGCACACATTCTTTAAAATGTCCACAAACTCCAATGTTATTTTTCTCACCTGAAGGGTGAGTTAAGGAGAAAACTGGGTTTTTTAAAAAAAAGCTGAATAATGTTTGAGACACAGATTTCATTCCTTCAAACCCACACAAAATATAAAAAGCCTGGTCTTCTCACTCCAATTATGTCGAGAGGTCATTGACCATACTTTTTTTTTTTTTAGTATAGCTTCCCTTTGGTTAAGAAATAAAGAAGTGCACAACATGCTAACAGTATCATTGTCTTGGATCCACGAGTACTGGCTTAGCCTGGTTATTAATGAATTCAGATATTATTTCTGAAGGTAGAGTTACTAGGAAATACATAGAAGTCTCATTTCTATGAAAACTACATCTTGAAGAGACAAAAAGATTAGAAAGAGAAAAATTAATATTTTGTCTCTTAAATACAATGATTCATTTTACTAATAGTATGCCAGAGAAAGAGAGAAAGGGAGGGAGAGGACAGTGTAACTATCAATTCCTTCATCTCTCTCTCCATTTGTTTGTGTGGTGTGGAAGACACCAGGTCGGGGAAGGTTTAATGGACTTACAAGCCTTAAGTCCATTAAACCTTCCCCGACCTGGTGTCTTCCACATATGTAGACTTTGCTTCCCAGAATTCCCAACTATCTGAATGACATCCAAGGTAGAGAAGTCTAATCTAGAGACTCTGGTCAGGAGCAAGGGTCAGGCAATTGAGCCATAAAAGCCTTGAGAGAGAGAGCACGATACTGCTCCACCACCAATATGCTGACTCAAACACTGGCAGAAACAAGGACTGGGTTTGTCCTCAGAGGGGAAATACAGAATTCACCCAGGAGAACAGGTTGAACCTGGGACTGTGAAGATCAGATACTTCATTTCAAAGAGAAACTGCCTACAACTGCATACCTGCTTGTCTGCCTACCCAGAGAAACTGCTTAATTACCTCAGGCTCAAGTGAGGACAGGATGGCAGCACAAAGATTGACAGGGCAGATCATAGCCTGTCATTCACAAGACCAGGAAGGGCAGTATTTTTGCCCTCTCGAGCAGCAAATATATTCTGGGTCCCAAGCTAGAGGGGGCCTCTCTTTAGCATGTACATAAAGAGACCTTCCCCTTTTGCACTGCAAACTTCAGCATGCAGACTTCTCTCCACACTTTCACCAATACAAATACAAACTCTCCTTCCACTGCCAAATACAAAGACCACCTCCTATCCCTGTTGAGCACCTCTCATCTAGAGACATGAAGAGCAGAAAAAAATTTGTTGCCATCTGAATGTAGTCATATTCACTATTTAAAAATTGCACAACTCTAGGCAATGTCAGTAGACTTCTAAAACAAATAAGCAAACAATGTTAAGTTAAGCAGTTTTGGTCCTGTGTAGGGAGACCATCAGGAAACCTTAGGGATATAGATTAGACTGGAAGAACAAAAAGGCAAAAAAACATTTTCATACTGAGCTATATTATGTACCACAAGCTGAGCTCAATTGGATGGAACCTTTTATGTTTTACTTATGATTAGTAGATCTTTCTGTTTCCATAGTTCCTTGATAAGGACCCCTCTTCTTACCGTCTGCTTCCCGACATCTATCAATTCAGTTGTGCCCCCAAGCCGTTCAATGTCTTTTGCAGCAACTTCCATCATCCGTCTGATTTCTTCTCGCTTTTCTGGCCATGCTGACACACTCTGTATTGCGACCCACTGAGCTAGACGCTATTTACAAGCAGTTTAGAAAACAACAAACATGATGGGGAAGAAGAGTGAAAGGGGAAAATATGGAATGAGATCATTTTCTTTAGTGGAAACAGATCCATAAAGAAAAACTTCAAATATTTTGGAATTAATATAGAAGCCAGAATTCTCTTTAATTGTACCAAAGCTTAATGTTCACAAACCACAATCAGCAAGGATTCCTGTTGTTGTTAGTTGTGAAGTCTTGTTCAATTCATCGCAACCCCATGGACAACTTTTCTCCAGGCCTTCCTGTCCTCTACCATCCCCTGGATACCATTTAAGCTCACGCCAATTGCTTCAGTGATTCCATCCAGCCACCTCATTCTCTGCTGTCCCCTTTTTCTTTTGCCCTCAATCATTCCCAGCATTAGGCTCTTCTCCAGTGAGTCCTTCCTTCTCATTAAGTGGCCAAAGTATTTCAATTTCATCTTCAGGATCTGGCCTTCTAAAGAGCAGTCAGGACTGCTCTAGGACTGACTGGTTTGATTGCCTTGCAGTTCAAGGGACTCACAGGAGTCTTCTCCAGCACCATAGTTCAAAGGATTCCTACTGACTGTTAAATATAATACAGGTAAGCATGTTGTGGGCCCTGTCAGTCAGAGAATTCTGGTTGTGGCTTCTGCCCTCTGGAACTTCTTATCCCCTGATGTGAGATCAGACCTGAAGACCTGGCTCTGTCAGATGGCTTAGGGGTCCAGTGAGAGGAGCATCACACTGGAGATGGTTGATAATTTAAGAGGCAATCCCACCTCCTTCCCCTATGCATCCTGCTCACTCACTCTCCATCTTTTAACTATAATTTTTATTTTTTATATGGCTTATTTATCTTATTGTTTTAATGCTTTTAACACTGTAAGCCACCAGAAAAGCCACAGCTTTGAAATGAGATGGGTGGCAAATAATTGTAATAAATGAATAAAAATAAATAGTGCAGCAGAATTGTAGTGGTTTCTACACTCACCTAATCTTGAGCCCAAGAATGGCATATTTCAATATAGCCCCTTAGCTAAACTAGCAAACAATTTTGGATCTTGGGGACCAAGTAAGAGAAGGGCTGTTTCTACCCAATGCAATAAAAGTTGTTTCAAAAAAATAGGTGCAGCTCTTAGTTACGAGTCTAAAGAATTGCAACCGGACCAAAATTATATTCTGTTCTTTTATCAAGGTGAAATTACAACTCCATAATGAACCTTCCAAATAAATTCCCTTTACAGTCATAACTACAAAATCCTATTCCTCCCACTTTTTAGCCCTCCATCTATTTCAGCAATCTTTTAAAGGTAGGTTCACACCAAGGCCTTGCTCACCATTAAGATTTGCATAAGAAATTCTTCTAAAGATGCTCTGACCGCTAGATGGTCATTTACCTAGCACCCAAGAAAGACCCACCTGTGCTGCTCTTGCCCAATTACGGAATGCATTCCCTGAGGGTTTAGATCCCCACTTCTCTGACTTATGTAAAACCTATCACATCCATTATTCGTTTTCTCAATTTTTTGCTTCATACCGTGAAGTACTGATGCTGCCATGAAACCAAGCTACTGTAAAGGGGAATCCAGAAATATTTGTAATCAATAAAAGACAACTTTTGCAGCTCAGTATTAAAATGAGGGTTCTTTGGTGCTCTTTGAGCTTATTTTCTTGCAGATGTTTTATTACCCAAACTGGGTAACATCAATCTGATGTTATACCTAGGTTGGGTCATGAAACGTCTGCAGCAAAACAACCAAGTTCAGAGAGCACTCAGGGTTTTTATTTATTTATTTTTGTATTTCGTCAAGCATGTATTTAATAACAGATACAAGTGTAAACATGATGATGAATACATGAAATGGATACGAATAAAAGGGAACATTTGGACAGGGATGGTAGGCAGGCAGGCTGGTGCGCTTATGCACGCCCCTTAAAGACCTCTTAGGAATGGGGTAAGGTCTACAGTAGACAGTCTAAGGTTAAAGTTTGGGGAGTTTGGGGAAGAAACCACAGAGTCAGGTAGTGCATTCCAGGTGTTGACAACTCTGTTACTGAAGTCGTATTTTCTGCAGTCTAGTTTGGATCAGTTTACCATGAATTTGTATCTATTGTGTGCTCTTGTATTGTTTTGGTTGAAGCTGAAATATTCATTGGCTGGTAGGACATTGTAGCAGATGATTTTATGTACTACGCTTAGGTTTGTAATCCTGCAGAGTGCTTCTGGTCCTTTAATTTGTTTTTGGCCTCATTTGAGAATGGACTATTCCATCTCCATCAACCTTGAGATTCGCATTATTACACTGTAATGCTGCAATGAGAGAACTGAGTGACCCTCCAAAGGAAAGGTCGGAGTATAAACTTATTCCCAGCCTACAAAAATCTTGGAACAAGCAGAGTCAACTCTTCTTCTATGTTATCAACTAAGATTAGCTGGGAATTGCTTTGCCGTGATTGTTCCACACCCACTATTCAAGGAAAGAACAATGCAGTTGTGTAAACTCTTTAAAATCTTGTAGTTTCAAAGGAAGAGTTTATGGATTTTATGTTCGGGAAAGAGCTACCTACCTCCACATAAAGGTCTTGATGTTTGTCCACATATTCAAAAAGAGATTCCAGAGCAGATGTCATTTTCTGATCAAAATAATGTGATTGAGAAATCTAGAGGGTGGGTTTTAAAAAAATGAGAAAAAGAGAGAGAAAAAAGAAATTTTAAACTCTTGCAACAGGTTGCCTCACTTGGGATTCTTCCTTTTTAATTGTTCTATATTCTGGCTAAGCTCTAACTTGCAGCTCAGCAGATTTTAGCAAAATCATGAGGACTCACTAAAGGGGAATCCTTCTGTGAATAATGCCACTAGTCTCATGACAGGAAAAAGCAATACAAAGAAAGTCATTAGCTGTTGATTTTAAAAGCTTACAGAGCTGAATGGTAACACGAGGAGATAGGAAACAGAATCTACAAGAAGGCCATCCTGTTTATTGTCTTCACAGATCCTACTCAAAGCCCAGTTCTATTTCTCTCTGGCAGCTGAAGAGTTCATACATAACCTAATCAGGGTATGAACTCTGGGATGACCTGGACTTCTTTTTCACAGATGCCCTGCATATGTAAATTATTATTCTTTTCTTCCAGGCAGTTCCTCTTTCTCATTTTCTCATTGAAACAATCTTGTGAGGCTATGAAATAGTAAGAGGCCTAGTTTCTGAATAAAAAAATGCCAATGTATTTCGATTTCTTCTAATGAAAACCAAGTTTGTACAAAGAATTTCAAGTAAATTTTATGTGTTGCCTGATTCCTACTGATAGAAAACTCTGGGCGGTTACTAATACTATTGGTTCTTAATATTAGTAAGCATTAGTATTGATAAGCATTATTAATAATTGTTTATTAAATGTATAAAAATGCATTCACAGCCATCTGGCACCAATGTAATTATAATAAGACATATAAATGAGCATTTATCATAAAGTTGTAAAACATATACTGAACAAATTTTTGCAAAAATATCTAAGCACTTTTGCTTAAAGAACTCCTTCAGCACAAATCTAATATATGTATATGAAAAGTTCTATAATAAAATTATGTGTATTTGTGGGAGCATTTGGCATTAAGCTGGGGGGGGGGAACTATAGGGGAAGAAAATGAAAGTAAATAGAGGAAACAAAACATTTGCAAGAATATTCCTATTTCCAAGGAGTTCAGAGAAAATATCAGGAGGGCGAGCAGAGTCAGAGAATGACAATGGGTTAAATGAGCCTGAAATGGCTAAATCCTGAATTCTTGTGGTATCTTTTCTGTCATAACTTTGAACAGTAACTGAATAAGTGGCCGCTAAATAAGGACTCCCTATTTTAGTGCACCTACACAAACATGTAATTTTTCCTCATCAGCCTGAAATAATCCAAAGCAAGGTGAAGGACTTGTCACTGAAAATCACAGACTATAATTGGCCAGGCCGGTCTAATGTGAACTAGTAGAAATATCCAACTGAGTCTATGACTCAGAGAAAGTAATTGGCTGAAAGTCACTCAGCCCAGTTTCTATGCGTATTGGAGGCTTCCAGTCCAGCACCTTAACCACTGTACCACACTGGCTCTCAGACAGATGTTAGTTAGCTGCAGTTTCATTGCTTTTAAGGACCCCCTGGCCTAGACTGTCAATGCATTCTCCTTCAAAGCAGTTCCTGCACATCAGTTGACCAATGTAATGAATAAACAAATGGACTGATCACCCTTCAGGGAAGAAAAGCCCTGACAGGCGCCTTGTCTAAGACAGCACAGAGTTCCCCCTTCGCGGTTTTGGGCTAGACTCGCAGAGGTCTTCAAACTTGGCAACTTTAAGACTTGTGGACTCCAACTCCCAGAATTCTCCAGCCAGCTATGCTGGCTGGAGAATTCTGGGAGTTGAAGTCCACAAGTCTTAAAGCTGCCAAGTTTGAAGATCTCTGGCTAGAGACTATCCGATTTCTAAACCAGGATTACATGGCTTTATGGATTTTAAAGCCAGCGGCGGCGGCGAGGAGCTGCGGCTGATAGCAGAGTAAAATAAAAGTGGTCCTTTAAAATGAAGGACTAAAGGCCGGTTCGGTCCGTCCCTCCTGACTTGCAACTCTCAGGAAAGGCTGAAACGGCCCAGGCGAGGGGAGCAGCGGCTGCAGCTAAAGGGCCAAGCTCCACCAAAGTCGCTCCGTCTTACTCACCCTGCGGTTCAGGGCTGGTTTCCAGCCCCGGCGGCAGAAGCCACGACTAAGGAAAGCCCTACAGGCTCTAGAGAAGGTGAGCCCTACAGCCATGGCCGATCCTGGCCGGCGGCTGCAAGAAGGCCCGGGCGTGGGAAGGAAGGAAGGAAGGAAGGAAGGGGGGGGGGGGTAACGCGCCGGGTAGGGAAGAGAAGCAAATCCCCTGCGGCTCCTCCTTGCTGCCTCCCCCGGGATGCCCGGCAAACTTTGCCAACTCGGCAATGAAGGGGCCAAGCAAGGTGGGCACGGGACGCCGACATCTACAAGCCGGCGCCCATCCACCCCCCCACCCCCATTTATTTATTTTTTTTTTGCCTTCGCCCGTGGGCATTGGCGCTCGGTGGGTCTGCTACTTACCGTGCTTCGTGCCACGCAAGGCGGATCAAACCCCTCGCGAAAGCGGGTAATTTCTTAGTGGGAAGCTCAGAAAGGGCGTTAGGGAGAACCCAGCGTGGAGCTTAAAGCCTCTTGCTAAGGCCGCCCCTTTGGAATTGCGCGAAGGCCAATCAACGGCCTTCCGAACGATTCAGCTTGGCCCTATTGGTCGCCCCGCGCGAAGGAACCCAGGAAATGAAGGGAGTCGTGGATGAAAGGAGGGAGAGCGAAGACCGAAACTGAGATTCAGGCAGCCGAAGGGGGTTCTAATGATACCTTTGCATCTTTCAAAGCGAGGCTCTCTTTTGAAGGGGATGGGGGGGGGGGTTCACCCTAGGCTAGCTAGGATCTTCTTCTTGTACCGCTTGCGGTTGAATAAATAATAGTCCAGAAAAATGTAGAAATTGCCAAAAGCGTTTCTATCCTATAATTGGTTTAAGCTTACTTTATAAGCTTTTAATTATTGTTACAAAGGAGGAGAAAGATGCTAAACTCTATCCGAGGGGGAAAAAAAACCAGGTTCATGCTAAAAAGAGAAGCATCAGCTTTATAAATGTGTGTTGCTTCGTGTCCTCTGCTATATTAAACAGCTACTTATAAAAATATACTTATAAAAGTATACTTATAAAAGGCTAATTGTTCGGAAAATCAGAGAAAACAAGAGTGAAAAATTAAGACTCAGAATAGAGGCTGGGGTTTGCTTGATTTTGACCTCTTGGACCTTTTGAAAATTGAAGGGTTTGCCTGTGTTTATGCAAACTTCTCTATGCCTTGTTCCTTCACTGTTTTTCAACATATAATGCCATATTTTAATCGTTGTATGTGTTATTTAAAGCATGGGGTTTTAGGGAGGGTCACAACTCCCTAGAACAGGGGTGTCAAACTCGATTTCTTTGACGGCCGCATCAGGGTTGTGTTTGACCTGGGGTGGATGCGCGTGGCCAGCTCGACGTTGGGGCGCCTGTGGCAGCCTGAGCGCTCTGCCAGCGAAAACAGGCTCCTGAGCTCCGTTTATAGCTACCACGGCCTCCTGCAACCCTCTGCCAGTGAAAACCCTGTTCCCAGAGTGGCCCCACAGGCCAGATCTGAGTATCTCGCAGGCCCGGATCTGGGCCCCGGGCGTTGTGACACCCCTGCCCTAGAGAGTTGCCAGATGCTTCAGAAAAGGATCATAAAAATATGTAAGCCTCAGAGTTAAGTTTTGACAGTGCTCTTCCTTTCACAAAGTGAAGTATCTCAGGCAAAGCAGGAAGCAAATCCAGAATCAGTTTTGAGAATGCTTCCATTTTAATGATTGTCCATCCATAACAGGAGCACCATCAGAACGCCTCCAGCTTGCAGTATAAGATTTGGTTTTGCTCTGGTAAAGCAGGGGAAGCGGAACCTGAAGATAATGCTCAGCATACATCAAACCTGATAAAATGTCCAAACAGGCTCCGACTTTATCTGGGCAAAACTGAGAGCAAAGCCCCAAATGAGTTTTGGGAGAGATGACTAAGCCTGCTGGATCTATCCATCTCTCAAAACTATCTGCCAATCACATCAATTTTATTTATTATTGTGCTTTTGGTCATTAATTTACTTATTTAACTTTACTCATGCAAATTATTTTAACAGATTGCAATCTCCCCATTGTAGGAAGAAATATCCTTCTGTGTTCAGCTCCAAGTGGGAAAAAAAACACTGGAAACATGGAGACTGCTTGGAAAGATGGTTTAATGGTGGACAGGATCACATGGTTTGAGTTCCTGAACAGAAAAGGGACGAGATACACCAGTCCCCGGGTTTTATGCTCTCTCTGGCTTTGAACTTCCTGGGGCCCAGAAAGAGTATCCTGATGGTTGTCAGACTTCCAAGGGGTGGTGGTCTTAGCTAGCCTTGCTGGCTGATGTAATCTTCCCAGGTGCTATGTGGTGAGTTTCTGTCCTAGATGGGTCCTATTGTGTTGCAGATGATGGTCCTTTGACAAAGGATTGAGTTTCTGCGTCTGGCCCATTAACAAAGGTGTGGGAAGGGGGAGGGGGAGTCAGGAAGCTGCTTTGTCTTTAAAACATGTTTCTCCATTTCTCATCCAGGGAAACAATATTCTGCCTTTTTAGTATTTCCCAAAATATTTCATTCTTCTAAGAAAGGGGTGGGTGCTAACTTCCTACACCATGTTGGAAATAAAAATAGTAGTAGAAATAGCCTGGAACAACTATTTAGCCGCTTATATCATCATGGGAATGGAATACATTAGTACAACAATGCAACAGCAGTCTGGAAGGTAAGGGAAAACCATTGCACTATATTTTCCCAGGTTGAGAAAAAAATTAAACCTCAGTGGCTGAAATAGCACTAATGGTTACCAACCTTTGGTAGGAGGCTGCACTAAAAGAACAAGATTTAATACTACAGTAACTGAATTATTGTGTAGTCAGCTCAATAGCTCTTGTCAGCTCAATAGCTCTTCAATTTCCAGCAATCTCGATCATCTACCCTTTACATAATTGATACACCTCTGCCCAGAATCCTAATAATAAAAAATAATGACTGTAACAGTGTAGCATTATTACATTTAATAACATAGATTAATGGGCTACACTGTGTAGATGGTCATTTGCTTAGGTGGCTTCAGAAGACAATTGGGCAACTCATAAAAGATACCTATTAAGGATGACATCCAATCCACCCTTTACCATAGCGAGATTTTAGAACACTAACACTTTACAGAAAAATAGCAACAAAAGAGTATCTAGGGGATATTCTTTTTTTTAAAAAAAGGCATTGAGAAAAGACTAGACATAGTAGATTTTTGACCTGATTTACCAGGATCCCATGTTAATTTTTTTTCTGCTCATTAGTATTGCTTATAATAGGGATGTGCTCACATATTGCGATGACTGAATTTGCACAACATGCTAAGTCAAAATGAAACAGAAACATAATTTAGAAGTTTCAAGGCTAAGGAAAATCTAATCTGATAGTTTCCTTTCCATTTTCCCCCCACCTCAAACAATAAGACAATCAGTAATCTATAGTCATGGGAAACAATCAGATCTTGTATCTTAAAAGAAGTATTTGAAACAAAGAAAGGGCTTGTCCGTCGTGCTGTGCCATAAGTTTCCTAATATTGTTGACTGGTTGAATTTGTTTATCCACTAAGCCAGAAACTGTGGTTTTCAAATTGCATTAGTGAGGTTTCCTTGACCAGCTTAAGATTTTGACATGTGTAAAATGATGTCTGTCTCGGTAATTATAATAGGTCATGATTAAAAATCAAAACCAAAACTTCATTGTGTAATAACTAGAAGAGGCCAGAAGGTGGCCTCTTGTATCTGAATGAAAACTAACTAAAATGTTTGAAAATTTACTCTTTGAACTGAACTGTTTGTATTTATTCCAACAAAAGCCCCTCATTAAAAATCTATCTCATTAAAACCCATCAGCATCATTCACACAGGATGGTCCTTATGATCCCATCCTTTGAGGCCATAGGAACAGGCCATACCTGTTTTGCCTCTGGAGCAAACAAAAGGAGAAGCGGGTTGATGGAATTGTGAAAGCAGTATAGAAATACATTTCAGCAGTACAGGAAATAATGTAGAACAGGGGTCCCCAACCCCAGGCTGTGGCCCACTACCAGGCTCTGGCCCCCAACTCCAGCCCATAGAAATGGTAGGTGAGCACCTGCGTTCAGCTGCACTTGTATTAGTAGCGGGCGAGCACTCAAAGCTGCATTTGCGAGTGCAAAAAGGGCACATGCCTGCTGCTTGTGCAAGTGGAGCTGCGCACACATATGTTTGCTCACTGCTCACACAGAACCATTCCCTCTCTCTCCCTCCTCCCACCATTCTGCAAAGCCAGAAAGATTGAGGAATGCTGATGTAAAATGACTAAATTTCGGCATCCTCTTATGCATATTTTTCTGTCTTTCTTTTTTTCTCAAGCCTTCACACCTCCCAGGGGAAAAAAAGCCAGGTTGAAACCTTTGATTTTCTTTCTTTATTTTTTAAAGATTCGCTCCATCTCTGTCTAGGTTGGGCCGCAAATACTAACTAAACTGTGATTCATCCCATTGAATATAATGATACTTAATTCTGAGTAATTGCATACAGTTAGTCTTATGATTCATTTAGCGCTGTTTTAAGTTACAACGGTGCTGGAAAAAAGCAACTGACAACTAGTCCTTGTACTTACAACCATCACAGGTCCATGATCACAGTTCATGCATTTGCCAACTGTCATGTATGTTCAATGGTTGCAGTATCCTGAGCTCATGTGATTGCCATTTGTGACCTTCCCAACTATCTTCTGACCCACAAAGTTAATGGGGAAAGCCAGATTTGCTTAATGACCATAGGAAAAAGGTCATACAATCAGGCACAGCTCTGGTTCAACAACCACAGTGCTTAATGATAGAAATTCTGGTCCCAATTTTGGTCATAAGTCGAGGTAAGACAAGACTTGCAGTAAATTAAGCTTAGAGCCTGGTTTCACATCCTCTGCTAAGCCATGGTTGTTTTATGCTTTGCTGAATAAATCACAGTATCTCTGATGCCATACCATGAGCCATTTACAAACCATAATAGACGGGTTCACACAACATGTTAAACCAAAAACCCAAGCAGACCATGATAGAGCAAGTACAAGATATGAACAAAATCAGTCTGCTCTCACCTCTAACAAAGCCATATAGGTTTGCTCTGTTGGTGATGACTGATTTTCAAATGCATGAATTTCCTTAAATCCATGGAATTTGAAGGTAGGGAGAGTGTAGAGGAAATGATAAAATAGGGATCAGTAGCAGGAATTGTTTTAGCCACAGATTGTTGATTAAAACACAGCAGCTGGTCTTCGCATTGTGCTAAAGCAACACCAAAAGGTTAGAAGCTGCTGCCCTCCTTGCTGAGTATGAACATCATAGGTGTCCATTCCTTAACCAAAATGATAAAACATAAACCATGATTTCACAACAAAAATTTGACTCTTTATATTGGTGTCAGAATTTTGCTTCAAAATATAAAAAGAGCATCATTTGTGTTTCATCGTTTGTTTTTCCTGCCTATGATGATAAACAGTGGGATGTAGTTAGCCCAGAAATCCCCTCTCCAAGGTCTTTCAGTTTTATTGATTATATTACTGCAAGGATCAGGATAAAAGAGGATACCAGAACTAATATAATTCAGTCCTAACTCTGTAGAGTAGCCTGTAAACTCCTGAGGTTAGGCTGCAGTAAAACGAAAGCATAGCAGCCCAAACGGATGCTGTAGGAGCATTTAAGCCAACCTAAAGAGGAAACCTTTGAACTGAAGCAGAGAAAAATGTGTATGAGGATGGCTTTCAAAGTGAGTGGAGGATTGACGGAGAGTGATGCTGTCTATTTCTGCTTTCTAGAAATGATTGTGAGCCGCTTCTGAGAATCAGGTTAGCAATAGGTCCAGATCAGTAGTGGGTTGCTACCAGTTCGCCCCAGTTCGGGCGAACTGGTAGTAGCAGCGGTGGGAGGCTCCGCCCACCCACCCGGACATCATCAAATATGCTCTGCGCATGCGAACCGGTAGCAAAGGTAAGTGAAACCTACCACTGGTCCAGATATGTTACCCATAATAAAGAAAATGCTGCAGGGAGTTATAGAGAAATCTTCCAAGCTGATATTCAGAGTGCCAACCAGAGTTTTAAAAGTGGATTATTTTGTGGAAACCTAAATACTTGAAAGGTCACTTTGTTGCTGCAGTGAAGATGTCCTTTAATACTATCACCACTCAGCCTTCAGTAATCTGTTTCCATTCAGCTCATTTGCTAAACTAAACATTTTGCCTTCTAACGATCACATTTAACCTTCTAACGATCACATTTATCTCCTACTTCAAAGTTATCCAAGTGTGTGTTTTATATTGACTTTAAGGTTACCTGGCACACATTGATTTGAATGTTCAGTAAAGTACACATTTGAAAATTCTCCAACTTCTGAACTCAAGAATTAAGAAGATGCCTAGGTTTATTACAATTTCAATTATTTTTTAGAAAACTCTACAGAAACATGCAACGTTTAGGAATGCTACTATTCCCGTAAGTATGAATGGCTATAAATGCTTGATTTGCGATTATGAGACAGAATTCCTAGAAAATGGCTCTTGCTTCTTATTCAGGAAGAAAACAGATTAGCATAATAAAGATAGAGCTTGTAATACGCAGGTGATACGTTCAAGCAGTTGCCAAGCCTTATGATGTTTCAATTTGGCTGTGAGAAATCAGAAATATTTAGATGGTAAAATGCATCAAAAACTGCCTCCCAGTGCATTTGTAAAAGTTGTATGTATTTCCTCTAGGTGTGAAAAAAAGTTAATTTATTCCAAATACAAGTTAAGGGAAAGACCAAATTTTCAAAGACCCTAATACAGGAGTCTCTAAACGTGGCAACTTTAAGACTTGTGGACTTCAACTCCCAGAATTCCTCAGCCAGCTTTGCTTTGCTGTCTGAGGGATTCTGGGAGTTGAAGTCCACATGTCTTAAAGTTGCCAAGTTTGGAGACTCCTGTCCTAATACATAGCATTTTGAACAGTTAGATCAACTGACTCGTATGCTCATTCCAAATGCCACCTGCTTGGTTGCATGAGCGAATCATCATATTTCAGGAAAAGGCCAGTTTTTAGAGAGTGTTCCCCCAAAAGGCCATTCATTTGTAAACTTCTGACAATCTCAATTTCATTAAGTTGTTGGTTGTTGACCGTGCATCACAACACAGTCAGAAAACAGATGGAGGATAGATATTTTTAATTTGCATGACAAATTTCTGTTTTACCGTCATGCCAGCTGTCATTTCGGCCATGTGGATGTGCCAAGCAGCAAAATTCAAGAGCAAGCTAATATAAAAGAATACTTCTTTGATGAGAAAGACAAAGACAGATTTGAAGAATGGAATCCAAAAACTACATGTCTCCTAGATTCATGTTGAACTAGACCATAAAGTGGTTTGGTTTTGGCTTCGTTTGCTATATAAACCCAGTAACCGTGGCATATTCAAGAAATCATGAATTCAGTATGCATTGTTTAATGAATTCAGCTGCTATGTCCGGGTAAGGAAAAATTATATAGGGTGTGTAAAAGTAGGTATTGCTTCAAGCAACGAATTACCACCAGGAGGCAGTATATATACACTGTGTAAAAATAGAGAAGGGATGGCAGTCATGTAAATTCTCACACTTGAGGGGACTCAGCATCTGTATATCTCTTTTCTCTGTAAGAGAAGGTAGACTGCATATATCATTCGATAGATTATACCATTTGATAGATTCAGATACAGTAATGAAAAATGATTTGAGTAGTATCTGTAGCATTTTGGCTGAAAGAATATTGTGAACATATTACAAGAGTTCATTTGTATGGAGAATGTGAAGGGATAATGAATATGGACAATGTTCAGTAGATTTCTCAAGAATGCCTATGATTCTAAGACCAATTTGATCACTGTAGATTAGCTGTGGGCAATAGAGGTGGACAAGAGCCAGTTTTGATGTAGTGATTGAGGCATCAGACTAGGAATTGAAAGACCTTGGGCTGTAGTCCTGCCTTAGGCAAAAAGGAATGGGGTGACCTTGGGCCAGTCATTTTCTTTCAGCCCTAGGAAGGAAGCAATGGCAAATCACTTCTGAAAACCTTGTCAAGAAAACTTCAGGGATTTGTAGAGGCAGACTCCGAAAATTGGACACAATTGATGGAAGGAAAAACAATAGTAGAGTTAGGCAAATTTTCAAATCATTCTTTTCAAAGATGAATCAGTCGCATCTCTATGACTGATTGCAGATTAATCGACTAGCGAATCCAATTGAGTAGTTGGTTTGAATCAGATACCTCTGAATTGATTTGAATGCGTCTGCACATGCAAAGAAACAATTTTCTTAAATCGATTTGGAAATCTGAATTGAACCGACGCAATTCAACAATTCAGTTTTAAGTCGAAGCTGAACTGATTTTCTGAATCACATCAACAATGGGATTTTGTATAGTACAACTAGCCAGTGGCTCTCTGGCTAAGGTCTTGTGATCCTCAGCCCACATTTCAGAAGTTTCTGCAAGCTCTTAGTTCAAAGTCCTGTCGAGAGTGATTTGTCTGTCCTGACAATCCACTAAGCAGGCAGGAAGCAGGAGAGAGTGGCGGGAGAGGGAAGGGTGGAAATCAGAAAGTGAAAAGAAAAAAAAAAGAGGGAAGAAAATCCCGATCAGCACATGACACATGTATGCCCATTCTGATATAGCTAAAGTTTGGTAAAAGAACCCCCCCCAGGTATATGTTCTTAAGTTTATCTGCATTGATTTTACAACATTTGCATTTTTATTTCATCCCCCCCCCAACCTTAAAGTGTTATTCTGTTAAGGAGTATGATGCTGAGTAAGCATGCTGACTGCAAATGAAAACAAGGAATGAAAGGGGGTGAAGAGGTTAGTAAAAGACCCTACCCATGGGGAAGGGAATAAAGAAGAGTCATTTATAGTACTGTTTCAGCCTTTAGGGCATATGGAGGGTGAATAGTGGAGCTTTTGTGTTCTCTTCCTCCTGCCAAAGGAAAGATTTTAAGTCTTTTGCCTCATCTATAACATTTTTTTACTCTTTAGGTTTCATCCCCCTGCCTCTCCCGCCCCCCACCAATAATTCTTAAACACAAGGGACTGTTGTGGAATACTTAAGTGCACAAAATAGATTTTAGCAAGTTCCATTCCTGTAACAAGGGAATTCTAATACAAACAGACCCGTCTGCATTCAGAAAAGCCCCTAAAAGCCTTTAAAAATGTGTTTTGTTTTAGTTTATGCTTAGTTTATGCTATATAAATAAAATGCTTGGATCTGCTTGATCTGTTTGGGGGCTCCAAGTTTGTGATGGGAAGGGTTTTTTTTCAGCTATGTGATTTTAGCTTCTATTGTTCATCTTTAAAATGCTCTATTTCCCCCCCCTTCTTCTTTTTCTCTCTGTTTCTCTTTTTCTCCTGATGCCCACTGCCCCAAGTGAAAGGTCTGCCAGATCTGATCTGCAAAAATTCAGCAACAAAAAGTGAGTGTTTTTCTGTTTTATTGCCATCTCTAGTCGTGATTGGATTTTAATAGTCCTGGCCTTGGTCAGCCGTCTTCCTGGAGGAAACTCCATCCAAATGATGGTTCAGCATTTGAATGATGAGACGGATCAATAATTTTCCTTCAAGGCAGTAAGCTGAAATAGCTTCCCAAGAGTGATTTTAGTATTTGGAGTTTCTTCACACTCTCCTATTTACTGCCCCATTAATTTCAATTGACAAAAAAGTAAGGGAGGGAAAAAAAATGCACTGAGATCGGATGTAACCTAAGGACAAGGCCCCGTCCTCACGATCCGATCTGTTCATCTCTGCTAAAGCACATTCATTTTACCTGCCATTATCGAGTTCTGTTTGATTTAGCCTCTGGTCCTTTTCCTGTTTACCTTCTCCAAAGCTTAGAAAGGCCTGAAAAAAAATCTATTTTAACTCACTCCTGGCAATAAGCAGAAATGGCCTCTTACGGATGACAATTTCCCCAATAGCTTGAATAAGTTAGTCCAGAGTGAGAAGAAAAATGTACTATTAAAAGAAGAGGGCAGTGAGCTTTTAACTTTACACCCCACTTTGTGAGTCTCATCAGTAGGGCTACAGGTAGTCCTCAACGTACAACCCTTTTTTTAGTGACCGTTCGAAGTTACAACAGCACTGAAAAAAGTAATTTATGGCCGCTTTTTCACACTTCCGACTCTTGCAGCATCCCCAGGGTCACATGACAGATACTTGGCAACTGGCATGTATTTAGGATGGTTGCAGTATCCCGGGTCATGTCATGTGGCGAGCTTCTGACAAGCAAAGTCAGTGGGGAAGCCAGATTAACCAATTAACAGCTGTATATACTAACTTAACAACTGCACTGGTTCACATAACAACGGTGGCAAGAAAGATGATAAAATGGAGCAAAATTTGCTTGACTGTATTGCTTAGCAATGGACATTTTAGATTCAGTCGTGGTCATAAATTGAGGATCGTCTGGACTGTATTTGGGCTGTGGGAATCCTGATGAACACCAGATAACAGAAAAATAAAATTAGTGAGCTCATAGAGAGAGTAGGTTAAAAAGAAATAGGAAGACTCACAGAGGCATAGTGTGAAAATGAAGAACTGTGACTCCAGATATTAGGGTGGGCAATCTATGGCCCCAATGTGGCCCCCAGTTGATCTTATACAAGTAGTTGTTACACTATATATAGCATATGTGTGTATGTGCATATGTGGACCTTCGAGTTAGTTTTGCCTCCTGGGAACTGCCTGGACTAGTCCCTGCAATTTTCTTGGCAAGATTGCAGAAGTACTTTACTGTTGCCAACCTTATTCATAGAGCTGAGAGAGTGACTGGCCCAAAGTCATCCTGCTAGCTTTGTTCCTAAGGGGAGACTACAACTCACGGTCTCCGAGTTTCTACCTGGTGTTTTAATCACTACACGATGCTAGCATTCTACATGTAGTAGTAACAGCTATTGTCTGAAGAAGAACCAACTTAACTCATTTGTTGTGTGTCTTATTTACTAGTCGCATTGTTCTAGGGGTATTCAAATAAATTCTAGCAATTTTGTGCCTGTTTTGTGAAGATCATTTCAATTTTTATGTTATGTTTTTATCAAATGGGACATTTCTTAAGGGCTGGGTGGCGCGTCTTTGAAAGGAACCTAAAAGCAGATATAAACAATAATAAATCATGCAACTTATTACAGTTATTTATTTGAATTTCCCATATCATATCGCTCAAATAAAAAAAGCTGTGGTGGCTAAAGATAATATCCCCCTCCCCCCCAAGATACAGACAAGTGATGCCCTGCAAATTAAGGATGTTTTGACATAGGTTTTTATTATTATTATAAAGCCAGTCTAAGCCTTTCATTCTTCTGAGGTGGGTAAAATGAGGACCCAGATTGTTGGGGGCAATATGTTGACTCTGTAAACGGTTTAGAGAGCTGTAAAGCACTATGGGTCAGTATATAAGTCTAAGTGCTATTGCTCTTACTAAGGTTTTTATTATGAAGCCAGTTTTAGGAATATATGGCCTTTTTCAGAGCTACCGAACAACAGCTCCAGGCCACGGAAGAAGCAACATCTAAAGCAGGGCTGTCCAACCCTGGCAACTTTAAGACTTATAGATTTCAACTCCCAGAATTCCATAGCCAGCATCAGGAAATGACTGGCTGGGGAATTCTGGGAGTTGAAGTCCATAAGTCTTAAAGTTGCCAAGTTTGGACATCCCTGATCTAAAGTATAGGTTAGTGCTTGAATAATCAGATCAATAGTTGACATGTCATTTAAGGCAAGCCAATTACTGAAAGCAAATTAGAGATCCTAAAATATATTTATAATATAAAATATATTATATTTAAACTTTGGGGCCAAATTTATATCTATCTTTTTAAATTGCTTTTAATGTTTGTATTTATGTTTTTTACTTTGGCTGTACACCGCCCTGAGTCCTTCGGGAGAAGGGCGGTCTATAAATTTAATAATAAATAAATAAAATATATTCCGGGTTATATCGCCTAAATCTTCTCCCTTTCAAGTGCAAATTTTAAATTTTAATGTATTTTAAAATATGGGTATTTTAAATTATGGGTTTTAATTCAGCCAAATTTATTTAATTTATTTTATTTGATTTTAAATTTTGTATATGTATGTGTTTTATTTTATGGCTGTTCACTGCCCTGAGTCCTTCGGGAGTAGGGCGGTATAGAAATTCAATAAATAAAAATAAATATGATTCCCCCCCCCTCATTTCCCCAAAACTCCGGTTTGTTAAGCTATTGGTTTTACTGGTCAAGCTACCATGGGCGGAGTGGAGCGAATGCTTTTTTACATCGATATAGGATCCAGCGAGAAGAACGTCAGCTCGCCATACAAAAGGCAGAGAAGCGATCCTGCTTCTTTTAGGTACATCGAGGCACACTGGCCGCTAATTTAAAGGGAAGCCGTCCGCCCTACCGGAGGCGCAGGTCGGAAGCGTCTCTTTAAAGGTGTCGCTCAGCCGGTCTGAATTTCCAGAGGCGGACCTGCCTTCCTTTCTCTCGCCCCCCCCCGCGACCCCCCCCCCGGCACGTGAAAACTTTGTCGGGCGAGAGGAGCCGCTGAAGAAAAACTGTCCGAGACAAAAGAAGAAGGAGGCGGCGGCGGCACGACGTGGCTGGAGCTGGAGGAGAAGGCTGCGCTTTCCCCGAGCCCCCCCAAGTCCCCACCGCGGCGGCTCGCCGGCACTGCGCGTCGTGGGCGACTGGAGCCGCAGGGAGCGGAACCCTCGGGGTTTGGCGGGCGGTCGCTCGACCGCTCGGCCGGGAAATGTGCGAGCGTCTCCCGTCCGCGGCTCCGCCTCTCGCACCTTTGGACGTCGGTTTGCAGGGAGCCGAGCTGCAAGACTTCTTCGCCTTTTGCTCCGCGTGATCCAACCGAGGTGGGCTGATGGATGCCGGCTGCTGCTGCTGCTGCCGCCGCCGCCGCCGCCAGCGGTGCTGAGGTGAAAGCGGGGCGCTCAGCGACCAGGCGACCGTCGGTGCGAAGGATGCCCGGGTTGAAGCGGCTGCTGAGAGCCAGGCTGGGCTGCCGCCGATGCTCCGCCGCGCAGTGCCTCTTCTGGGCAGCGTGCTGGGCGGTAGGGGGCGGCCTCTTCGCCTTCTTCTTCCTGGCGCACGGGGGCGTCTTCTCGGGCCGGTGCACGGACGAGCAGAGTCGCCGGATCCTGGCCAAGCTGGTAGGTGGCAGCAGCGGGAGTGGCGGGTGCAGGACCTGGGATCTGGCCTCAGGATCAGCCCCCTCCCCCAAATAGGGCCGGTGACCTTTAAGGGCTGCCCTGGCAAAGGACGCCTCCCAAATCCATTTACCTTCAGGGCTTTCAAGATCATCCCAGCGACTTGCATTTGCAATGGGTTCTTTGCTGTCCTTCCCTCCAGAGTTCGGTGAGGAAATTACTCACCGGGTGGGAGAATCGTTTTCTGTGACCGTAAACTCTGACCTTTGCATCTTCCAGATGTGGAGCCCTTGGTGCTCTCTGAGCTTTCTTTCTTGCGGACCTTTCGATTCCCTAACTAGGGAACATCATCAGTGCTAGTCTTCCAGATATGTTGTGTCACAGTTTCTAGAATTGCAATCCAGAAAGATACATCTGGACCTAGCTGAGAAAGGTGGTCTTAAAGCAGGGGTGAAATCCAGCAGGTTCTGGAGAACCGGTAGCAGAAATTTTGAGCAGTTCGGAGAACCGGTAGCGGAAATTTTGAATAGTTTGGAGAACCGGCTAATACCACCTCTGGCTGGCCCCAGAGTGGGATGGGAATGCAGAATTTGCAATATCCTTCCCCCAGGAGTGGGGAGGGAATGGAGATTTTGCAGTATCCTTCCCCTGCACGCCCACCAAGCCACACCATGCCCACCAAGCCACGCCCACAGAACCGATAGTAAAAATAATTGGATTTCACCACTGTCTTAAAGCAACAAGATAGAAGTGTGGCATTACCACACTTTTGGATCACCCTCTCCTTATGGATGTGTCTAAAGTGAAGAGGCACAGCCAAGAGTGCCTTTTGTAAATTTCTATACAAGCAGCATCACTTATACAGTAGAAATGCATTCTTAGTGTAATGGCTTGGGATGCTTTCCTCTCTGGGTTAGTCCAGATATAGTCCATTTCAGTCCTCAGAATTTCCAGCCAACACTTCTGAAGAGTAACGAACTGGAAAAGGCTGGAATATAACTGGGAAAGTCTGGACTTAAATTTCCATTCAACCATGCAGTTCATTCACTAATAAAGGAGAATATTTGTAGCTCAGAGTTGACATGAGTTGGTGTTGTAGGACGAAATATCTTTCTGGGTTCAGCTCCAAGTAGGGAAAAAGACACTGGAAACATGGAGACTGCTTGGAAAGATGGTTTAATGGTGGACAGGATCACATGGCTTGAGTTCCTGAACAGAAAAAGGGTGAGATATAGCGAGTCCCTGGGTTTTATGCTCTCTCTGGCTTTGAACTTTCTGGGGCCCAGAAAGAGTGTCCTGATTGGTTGTCAGACTCCCAGGTGGTGGGGGTCTTAGCTAGCCTTGCTGGCTGATGTAATCTTCCCAGGTGCCATGTGGTGAGTTTCTGTCCTAGATGGGTCCCATTGTGTTAGTGTCTGTTGCTATTGTGTTGCAGATGGGTCCTATTGTCAAAGATTGAGTTTCTGTCTCTGGCCCATTAACAAAGGTGGGGAGGCAGGAAGGTGGGAGTTGCTTTAAAACATGTTTCTCCATTTCTCAACCAGGGGAACATAATATTCTGCCTTTTTAATATTTCCTAAAATATTTCATTCTTCCAGGAAAGGGGTGGGTGCTAAGTTCCTACAGTGTTCTCTGAGGTTGCTCGCTTTCTTGCAGGTGTTTCATTACCCAAACTAGGTAGCATCATCAATGCTCGCAAGGAGTGTAGTTTGCTGGGAGTTTATATTCTGGTGGCCACCAACAATGACAGGGCAAGCCACCAGAATATAAGCTGACAGCGAACTACACTCCTTACTAGCACTGATGATGTTACCTAGTTTGGATAATGAAATGTCTGCAAGAAATCAAGCAAGCTCAGAAGCACCAAGGACCCCTTCAGTTCATTCACTCCGTAGCCATCCTTTATTCTGAACCCACTTTCCTGGGTTGATGTGAAATTGAAATAGGGAAATGGCTTGACAGTCATATGTCCTTCCATGAGAATAAGACATGACAAAAATAATAGTATGTTAAATAAATGGCACATGTTGCACAAATTGAGTGCTGCATAGTCTAAATTATGGGTGTTCAATCTTGACAACTTTAAGACTTGTGGACTTCAGCTCCCAGAATTCCCCATCTTGGCTGGGCATTTTGGGAGTTGAAGTTTACACATCTGGCTGAGGAGTTCTGGGAGATGAAGTCCACAAGTCTTAAAGTTGCCAAGGTTGGACATCCCAGTCTAACTGACTGTTCTAGGATAAGGATATTTAGGATATCTGAATAGGATAAGATATGCAGCATGGCAAGAATGGGGTGGGGCTCGTGTAGAAAACTCCACTTCTCCATGGAAAACTCTGACCCAGCGATATTAACTCTTAAGAGGTAGGGTGTTAATCCTACAGTTAAGAAAAGTTCTGGGCAGAAATGTATATTCATCAGAATTGCAAGAGAAATGAAGATAACAGAATTATCAGAGATGGCAAAATTAACTTGTTTGTTTAGAGAAGGATTGAAGCCATTTGCGTAAAAATGAAAAAGTTAACTTGTGTTCTGTGGTTCATATGATTAGACAGGGTAGATTATAGAAAGAAAAGCAATATGAATTAACTTTAGCGAGAGAACTTAACATATATTTGTATTTACAACTGATGTGTAGAATATTGGAAGCCTTCTTTATATATTTTTTCTACGGTATCTTTTCTTGCACTTTCTGCTTTCTCTTTGCTTTCTTTTTCTTTTTTCTTCCTTATTTTATATTAGTTTGCCTTAGTTTTTAACTTCTTGTTCAAAAGTTTTAATAAAAATTATGTTAAAAGCAACTACATTATTAGTCACCGGAAACCCATTATGGACTTTTTGCTTAAGGGTTGCTTATGGAAACAAGAAAATTATGATGTAACCTTAGAGGGCAAAATATAATTATAACTGCTGCTAAGAAGATTGGAAGCCACTTCTTTCTTTCTTTCTTTCTTTTGCTTTATTTCCTTTTCACGTACTTTTCCTTATTCTTCTCTTCAATTCAAAATTTGTTTTGTTTTTGTTCTGTTGGAGAATAGACATTTCTGTAAGTCATATTGAGAACTGTGTTAGGAGGGGAGCTTATACATTTGATAATGAGATAAAATATTGATAATAAGTCAGCAAGATAGATAGTCCTCGCTTAACAACTGGTCGTGTAGTGACCGTTCAGTTATCATGGTCCTCCAAAAAGGTACTTATGACGATCTGGTTACAAAGTTATTGTGATGGCTACACATCTTCATGGTCATATGATTGCATTGTGGGTGCTTGGTAACTGGCTTGCATTTATGGCTGTGTGAAGCATCCCATGGTGACATGACCACAATTTTCAGCATTTTTTGCTAGTTTCCAGCATTTATTTCTGGTTTCTGGCAAAACTGTCCGTTGCTTATAATGCAGGGGTGAAATCCAGCAGATTCTGGAGAACCGGTAGCAGAAACTTTGAGTAGTTCGGAGAACCGGCAAATACCACCTCTGGCTGGTCCCAGAATACGGTGGGAATGGAGATTTTGCAATATCCTTTCCCCAGGAGTGGGGTGGAAATGGAGATTTTGCAGTATCCTTCCCCTGCCACGCCCACCAAGCTGCACCCACCAAGCCACACCAAGCCCACCAAGCCATGCCCACAGAACCAGTAGTAAAAAATTTGAATTTCACCACTGGTATAATGGATTTGTTTAACAATCATTGTGTTCGCTTACTAACTGCAACATTCTTTAATGACCATGGCATTTGCTTAATAACCGTCACGATAAAGGTTTTAAAATCAGGTGCAGTCATGTGATGACTTGCTTAACAACTGCCACAACCTATGACCCTAATTACATAATCATGTAATTATTAATCATTTAATAATTTTAAAATCCAGACCTTGTGCAGTGGCTCTCTCACTACTTTGAACCCATCTCTGTGACCAGTGAAAGAGCTGAAACCTTTTTCACTGCTTCCTTTTTCTTAAAAAACAAGAGAGACATGTGCTGCCAGAAAGAAGGCATGTGCTACTTAATAAAAAAAAAAGTACAACAGGTTCCAATAAATGGCTGTCTACTATCTGCTTTCTCTGCTTTATGGTATGCAGGTCCTTCCCCTCCACTCCAGTCTGCCAAATGTAACTGATTACTTTTTCACAATGCTAAATGGTGACCCAAATACGATCAGGAACGAATCTTTTGAGCAGAGGCTGTCTAAGAACTCCCGAATGCTTGATGCTCTGAATAGGAGGCTTGTGAATATATTGCCATGAAAGGAGACGAGGACTGTAGTCCATGCTGATGAAGTTTTGCCTGGATTTTGAAAGGAAAAGGGGAGAGGAAGGAAAGGAGTCAGGCTGCTGATTAAGGGAAACAGTCTCTTGCCTGAAAAGCCTTTGCCACTACGATGGCATTTTTAGCCTTCTAGGCAACCATTAAGTGTCAATTAAACAAGACAGAGTACTCAGCTGATGGATCTCACTGATAAAACTTACTCAAAACAGACAAGAATTTACATTTCCTAATGGGATGTAAAATCAACGTTGGATGTAGATAAAAGGATGGCTTTCAGTGCATTTATTTTCCTTTTTTTTTTTTTGAACTGTAATCTATTTCATGAGATGTATCTGATTTGTTGCAATAGAGTAATTCGACAACTGTGGGGATAGATTTTAGGAACATTTCTTTGTTGTGATAAAAGAAGATTGTTCTGTAATATCTATAATACATTATGATATAATATATGGCAACATAGTGATAAAGTCAAAAAGTTATTCCATTATTTCTGTTTCTTTCCACAGTGAATTATTTTCTTCCTAAACAGAATGTTTAGGAAGTTAAAGTGAATGTTAAATTGAATTTGCTCGATCGGTTATAACCATAATTTATTAAACTCGTGTGCCACCTGACTCTCAATGACTCTGGATAGCTCACAACAATCAAAGAAATTACAATAAAATCAATGAAAGATGAGAAGCATGACAGTCCAGATGGAATGGAGGGAGGGGCTCACTCTCCCTTGCCAGAGGCCTGGGTGAAAAGCCAGGTCTTCACAGATCTTTTAAGCAACAGTAGAGTTGTGGGGGGGGGGTCATCTAGACCTGGGGGAAACCTCAATCCAGGGGTACTCATTGCTAAGGAGAAGGTGCACTTTTGGGATCCTGAGAGATTACATTGTTTAATCAAAGGAACCCAGAGTGTGCCAAGGACCAAATTGGCAAGGCAGATGTTATGGGAGATGGGTGGTCCCTCAAGTAACCAGGCTATATGCCATGTACCTTTGCCACTGTAAACATTTTAATAAGCAAATGTTATCTGCTATGTTTCACAATTGTTCCATTACACATTCCCTGAAAATAAAATTATATTAAGGTCATGTGTTGTTGTTCATCTGAGGTTGTGGTGAGTAAAATGAGGAGCCAGATTTTTGGGGGCAATATGCTGACTCTGTAAACTGCTTAGAGAGGCTGTAAAGCATGGTGAAGCAGTATATAAGTCTAAGTGCTATTGCTGTTTATCTAATTTTAAGAACTGCAAGGGGGTTAAGGTATAAAGTCAGATGAAGCTCTGTTTCTTGTTTTCTTCATCAAACAGAAAAGTAACTTTAAGAGATATAATTCTATGGTAACTACCAATTGATGACTATAAATGTCCCTTGCGTGATACATAACAAACTGCAGCAAATAATATGCTGTGGCAGCAGGTTTGCCGATTTGGTGGAAATGGAACAATATTGATGATGTTAGCTAGTTGGGTAATGAAACATTTGCTAGAAAACAATCTAAAGCACCAAAGACCCCCAGTTCAACTCTGAATTATAAATATTCTCTTCTATTGGCAACAATACTGCATATTTTTCTTCTGACAGGCAGCTGGGAAAGTTTGATCGTTCTGAGATACTGTATGGAATATTTGCCATTTCCCACAGAGCTGCATTATTATCCCCAAAGGATTTGGAGCCATTGGGCCTGATTTGAGAATTGCATTTTGCTTTCATCCTTGAGCCTGCCTCTGCACTGATTTCAGAAGGAGAAAAGTTATTTACTGCTTATCCACAAGCCAGATAAGACAGTACTCTGCTTGGGTTTAAGCCAGTGGTTTTATTGCCCTTGAAGAAACCAAATTGTTTTATAAGCGAACATTATAATTTTAGCAATTTCTGATTAATCCCTGAAAAGGTTTGCTGATTTTAACTGCTTGTAATTTGAAGTAGTCATTTAAAGTTATTGCATTTGTTTGTTATTTATCTTTAATGTCTGAAAAAAAACTATTATGTTGTATTAATAGATGTGTTTGGATTAAGAATCGGGGAATTCACCTTCCCCAAAGTTGAAAAAGTTGTTTTAGAACCTTCTATTGATTAACTTTTGACTTACTTCAAGTAAGCACTGGGGAAGCTACTAGCAGAGCTCCTACTCATATAATATTACTTGCATGAATCTTCATGCAAAATCAAGGTTATTATATAAATATAATTTTAGAATGCTTGCATGCAAAAAAAACTTGATACAGATGTAAATATGAAACTTTTAAATTTTAGATGTTTTAAAAAGTTTTCTTTTTAAGTGTTTTAATATGTACATTATGGTCCTTTATTGTATTATGCTTTATTAAGCCATTTTTTTAAAAAAAACTATGTATATTACATTATTCATATCCTTTGGATCTGGTTACAGGGTTTCCAGACCTTTCAACTTCTTTGACTCTAGAGAGTTGTGAGGTAGGTGGATTTGTTCTTGGAGTAATCTGGGATCATGTCTTCCAATTTGCAAACTTCAGAAAATACACTTAAGTAGGATTTTCCAGCTAAGATGGAGGTACAAAATTTTCCCCTTGGCTAGGGTGAAAGAACTTAGGAAAGAGTAAACAGACTGATTGATAATTGCATCTGGAAATGGGCTGGAGAAGTTTGAAAATTCTCGCAAGGGTTGTATTTTACGCAGTCAGCATTTCTGAAGGCGCCTGATGCTCCTTCAGAATTGTTGACTAAAAGGTCAGAGAAAAACACGGAGGAAGTTGGTATAAGGTCTCTATCTGACTATTTTGTTTTTGGCATCTTCTAATCCACATCAACGAGTGTCTCCTTTAGAGATGTGCCCAGAATAAATGTTTGCAGCTGCACTTTCTCGATTGTAGTTGTGGTTATTGAATGGATGTGGTTATACAGGCTGCCTATGACTATCTTAGAAATGGAAGGATGGAAACAATTATGAGTGGAAGAAGGGACTGGCAGGGGAAATCCTCTTTGTTTCTTCCATGCATTTGAAATGACTACATAACTACAGACTTTCAATCTCCTTTTAAGCTTTGCAGTCACGAATTATGGAATATATAAACTGCAGAAATATATTCGGCTTCCATTCCCTTTGTTCAGGGATGTGAAGTTAGTTTAATAACGTAGTAAAGAAAGAGGCCGGTGCTGTGATCTAATCTTTTTTTTTTAATCATTGGTTTCTGCATTTATTGGGCTTTGTAACATATAAATAGACCGAATGCCGTGTTTTATATGGAACAAACACAAATTGTAGTTCACATTTACTTTTTATCATGTGAAATTTATATTGAATGTAATGAAATAATTAGAGTTGTGTTCCCTGTTTTTTATGACTTCAACTTCATTCCACAGGGTATCATCGCATGATATTAGGTGACCACTGTTCTGGATAGAAGAATGGATTGGATGCAACATACCTCTTTGGAGTTAATGGAGATTCAATATCTAGAAGGCTACATCTTGCCCATATTTTCATTCATGTCTTACTAATATTTATATATTAATCACTGGTTTTCAACATCATGTACAGAAAAGCCGTACATTTTAACAATTTTAAATATTATAAAAATATGTTTCTGAAGAGGTAGTTTTTAATTTGTTCTCTCTATGGGATTTGAACTCTTAATTACATGGTGATTAGCTAAGAGGCCAGCTCTAAGCTACAGAGGTCTAGAGCTGGGCTTTCATCATGAGACAGAAAAGCGACAAAAGTTATGATTTACTGTAAAACGGACACGGTTATAATTTACCATTTACCATTTACCATAAATTTACCATTTACCATTATATACTGTGGGCAAAGCTTGTTATCACAGCACTAGCCTTAAATGAGGCAACCATAGCTTTCTATGCTTATTTCTTTTATAGTAGTTTTCTTGCTTATTGCTCTTGCTTATTGCTCAGCCAGTTTTTCAGGAAAGGCAAATAAAAAGGGTTTTTAAAAAGTCCCATTCGGCCCATCACTTTGTTTGCATTTTTGCTTCCTATAGGATGAAAAATATATTTTCAAGATAAGAATCAATGATTTTCAAAGTGCTTGGAAAATTTTACTTTCCTGCCATTAGCCTTTTGTTGTTTGTTTGTTTCCATTTTCCTGCAGTGTTTTGACTACGGGACGGGCATGTTGACTGGGGATCTTTGTGAAGACTTATGCGTGGCCCAGACTTTGACCTATAAACGCTGCCTTTATTATGACCAGGGGAAAAAGGTAATCCAAGCTGACTGGAGAGGCCGCCCTGTGATCCTAAAATCAAAAAATGAAATATTTTCTAGCTACCATGGTCTTGGATTTTTGGAAGAAATGGAATCACAGGGAATTCCGGAAACAGAGCTGCTTCTGATGGTTGCTTTGGAAGTCAAGAACACATTGGGTTTGGAATTTCCTAACAAAACTGTGGGACCCTTGTGGAAAAGAAGTGGCCCACACTGGAAAGCACAGCTGGCTAGTTTGTGGTCTTTACTCCAGCAGGAAGAGTACATTTATTTTAGTGTTTTGCAAGACATCAGTAAACATGTTCTAAGGGTTATCGGTTCTTGTGGCCACTTTTATGCGGTGGAATATCTGACAGCCGGACACGCGTGGCATAGTACGCTTTTCTCCGTGGAAGATGCCGTTGGTGCTTCCCTCTCTGGGATTAAACACAAGGCCAAAGCCATAATCCAAATTGCAATCAGCTTTTTGGATATGGTGAATCATTTTGACAATGACTTTTCTTATCCTCTTCATCTCTGTGATATTAAGCCGGAAAATTTTGCCATCCGGAATGATCTGACGGTAAGTTAGGACCCAGCTTTTCATAACTAAATATAGAATTTGTTGTCGTAATGAAAGTTGTGAGCACCAGCATGTTGACTTGGGATCTTTGTGAAGACTTATGCGTGGCACAGACTTTGACCTATATTGTGATCAGGGTAATAAGGTTATATAACAGGGAAATGTCTTGCTCTTTGTTGAGAGCAAGGCAACCGTTTTCTAGATATTGCCAGCATTATATATTGAACCAGACTATGAAATTTTGCTATTTAAAGCTCTGCCCTTTACACTTGTGCTGTTCTAATATTCTACATTTAAGAGTCTCATTTCCTATGTGCTGTTCTGCAGTGTCAGCAAGAATTTTCTTGAATATATAAGCTATTTGCAAAAAATACTAATGGCAGGTTGAATAAGTAGAAGCTGGGCAAAAATGTTGATCTGCTTCTGTTTCAGATTGCAATAGACCAGACTTGCCTTCTACCTGAATATCTAACCACAGTTATTCTTCTCTTGTGCTTTCTTCCCCCTCCCCCCCAACACACCAAACACACTCACTTTCATCATTACATAGTCATCAAAGTTTCTGACTTTGGGTTCCCACCATACCCAAAGTCAGTAAGTAGAAACATATATACCGTAGTATCTACGTTTCTACTTACCGTATATCTACTTCTGCCGTAAGTAGAAACGTATATATGTTTCTACTTATATTTTAAAAATGCATAAGTATTTTGAACAGAAGCTATCACCTTGTGCAAAGGTGATACTGGTTTGGTTTTATAAGAAATGTTATTTGGAGTTCCAACATCAGAAGCATGTAATTATGAAAGTGAAAAAAGAGTGAAGGTTCTCACTTGTAGATTCCATCTCCTTGGAGATAGAAATCCCAGTCTCCAACATTTTTCAAAGCTATTATAAATGTATAGCCTGGGAGGCAATTGGGGAATGTGTGTTATAGTCACATGCCTACAGGTAACAGTGGCTGAAGCCTGCATAGTAGGGATGGATAGTGTTTGTGTTAATTCCATAAATGGATGAAATCAAAATCAAGAGTGATGAAGGCACTAGCTCTTCTTTCTCCACATTTATCGGTTATGTAAGCACACATTTTTTTACATGCACTGATCCATTTGCACAAATATTAGCCACCTCTCCATTAATTGTGGAAAACAGCAAAGTGGTTTCAATTGCTTCCTTTTCTTGTGCTGTTTCCCATTCTACCTTTTTCACACCTACACAATCAGGCAAATACACCTACAGTCACGTATCCATTAGTTTATCTCCATTCTGACACTTTCTATCAATCAATACATAATCCTTGATACATTTTCCTTTGCCTCATTCCTATACTTTCTTCCATTTTATACATTCATACAGGATTCATACATTAATGTTTAATCCACATCTCCTTCTCAGCATACCAGGAAAGGGGTAAATGAAATACCCTTTTAGGAAGCAGGGAAATTCAGCAGAGCTTGATATTTGTTGAGGGCCACCCTGGAGGCAAAACCAGGAGGCTGCCCTCCTGTGTCAGAGATGAGTGGGAGAGATTTATTTTCTATTGCATTTCCTGACAGTCTTGAAATACACTGGGCAGTTTGCAAGAAAGCATATTATTGATTTAACCCATCGTGAGCTTTTGGGGAAGATGGAATAGATATTCAACTGAGTTCTGATCTCAGCATTAGTTTTATAAGGACTGAAAGGTCTATAAAAGTGCTTTCAACTCATGTTTTCAACTTTAATTAACTTTTTAATTAACTTTATTTTTGTGACGTGAAAGCTAGCATAGCTGCTAACAGAATCGGTATTTATTTAAGTAGCAATAGCAATAATATTTAGATTTATAAACAGCTTCACAGTGCTTTACAGCCCTCTCTAAGTGGTTTACAGACTCAGCATATTGTCCCCAACAATCTGGGTCCTCATTTTACCCACTTCGGAAGGATGGAACGTTAGTCAAACTTGAGCTGGTGAGAATCGATCTGCTAAACTGCAACTAGCAGCCAGCTGAAGTAGCTTGCAGTACTGCACTCTAACCACTGCGCTACCATGGCTCAAGTACTTATACAGGTAGTCCTTGACCTATGACTGGTCATTCAATGCCTGTTGAAGTTATCCTTCAAAAGCTACAGATGATCTTTTTGAAGTTATGATGGCCATACAGCAGCCCCTCCCACAGTCACGTGATTGCATTTTGGGTATTTGGCAACCAGTTCACTTTTATGGCTATTTTCACCATCCCGCAGTCATGTGACTGCTCTTTATGATGCTATTTTGCCAATTTCTGGCATTTACTTCCGGTAAGGGATCCTTGGTGCTGTCTGAGCTTGATGTGACTAGGACTGATGATGTTAATTTGGGTAATGAAACATCTGCAAGAAAACATCTGCAAGAAAAGCTCAGAGAGCATCAAGGACCTCTCATTTCAATCCTGAGCTATATTGTCCTTTATTAATTTACTTCCGGTTTCTGTCAAAAATGCCAATTGGGGAAAATTAATCCCCTTAATGACCATTGGAAAAAATGTTGAAAAATCGGCTCAAGCCACATGATGCTTGATACCTATCTGCAGCAACTTAATGCTGAACTTAATCACAATTGTAAGTCAAGGATACCTGCATAGAATTTCACACTGGAAAGTCTGATGCTAAGGTGACTTAAAGGTATAGGAATAATTCAATTTTCTATTTCTTAGGTCATAAGACAGTCTGAATTATTAAGTGGTGAACAGATAAATTTTCCTGGATTAATTATACTTATATGTTTACTCAAATTCAGCACAATCATTGCAGAATGTCCTTTTATGCATGCAGGACTCTTTCCAATTGACTGGAAGACATTAGCTCCTGCCACTATCGGCACTGCTAGCCATTGCTCAACGTCATAGATACACAGTGCTGACTCAGCTGCAATAACGTTGGTATTCATCTCACTTGTTAATCATGCATATCTATCCAAGCAACACACGTGCAGCTGCAATGCAACATGGGATAGTGCCTTTCTTCAAGAGAAGATTGAAGTCTCCAGTTACAGTTCATTGCAAAAATTAGAAGTATCAAGGGCAAGTGCACAAAATGACTGCAGAAAGTGGAAGAAGAGAAAGAAAACACAGTAAAACTTCAGTTTAACCGGAGTTCCACTTTGCAGACTTCAGATGCAAAGGACAAAATTTCTACTTCACCTCCTGAAAATAATTGACAAGCTTTTGCATCTAAAGAGGTCTAGAAGAAACACTTGAATTTGTGCTAACTGACATTATTTGTTTATTGAGATCTTCATGTAAATTGATGCAAATGAGGTGATCTGTGTCAGTTGTATAATGACATAATGCAAATAATGTAGGCCACATTTGTGTAGACCACAAATAACATACTTTGGGATGTAATGAACATTTAGAAGTGAAAAGACACCTCTCACTCAAATTATTCCATTAAACAGAAAAATTATGTATAATTATTCCTACTAGTATTAAAAGTATTTCTAATTCTGCTTAGTAACTGGAATTCTCTGGGCACGGACAAGTTACGGTGCTAGTTAAAACATTAAATGATTCTGTGCATATAATCCAAGCAAAATAATACTGTAGTGTAATCACAAAATACATTTAATGAATAGTGCAGGAGACCAAAAATGCTGTTCTCTTAAAATTAAACCAAATGGAAAGTTATAGAAATGTCAGAGAGAACAGGAATGTCTTTGACTCACTGGGAGGTGGGTGACATTCATATCAATTTAATTTATTGTTGTTGCTGTTGTTATTAATTGCTTGGTGTCAAAAAGATACTGGGGCAGAGGATGAAATAACAGATTTTTTTTTTAAAAAAAAACAATCCCTGTGCTGACATTTGGAATAGGGAAGAGAAAATAAGTCATTTTCAGATTTTTTTTTAAAAAAAGTAGGAAAATGCATGGGATTTGACTGGGGAAGAGGAATCTGAGAAACAAATGACAATCTGCCTGGCATTTTGAATAGTCAGCCTAGAATGTGTTTCAAATTCCTATTCATGTTTTTGTTGAAGGCTTCCTGTAATTTTGTTCCAAACGCTGCCCTTAGAGGACTCTCTGACCAATCTGCCAGTTTTGCTAATACAAATTAATGAAGTGGCCAGCAATGATACCAAGAGAGAAAGGTTATTTTACTAATGCTGCATATAATTGCTTTTTGAATACGAAAGAAAACTCTAGGAAGCTTCTGAGTTATAGCTTAGCCTTCTCATAATATTTGGTCCACAATCTAATTGTGGCCCGCTTACTTGCTTGCATTCCAATAAATATAATGAAACAAAAGGCAATGAACCGGAAATGTTTTCCATTAGAAGTTCTTAATGAAAGAGAAACTCAAAAGAAGTTGCAAACATAAGAAGAGATGTCAAGAATTACTGATGTTCTTGATAGTGCCTGCATTAACCTGTGGAAAGCCCAGGGATGTTTTCAAAGAATAGAATAGAATTATTTTATTGGCCAAGTGTGATTGGACACACAAGTAATTTGTCTTTGGTGTATATGCTCTCAGGATACATAAGGAGAATAAAATACATTCAAAGAATGGAAGGGAGTGGGAATGTGTTGGAGTTCAGGAAAATCAGAAGAAAGTTTCAGATTCAGAAATCTCACCCTGTCACTCGGGCTAATGGGATTTTAGACGTGTTTTCTTCATCTGCTGTCTTTCTTTTTCACTTTTGACATGGATCATTGAAAGACAAAAATTCACAGAGTATGTCATTTAAAAATAAATACGAATCAGCTTTGGAATTATTTTTAATCACACAGAGGGCTGGAAATGATTGAAATGCAATAAATAAATCTGGAAACCAGCAATATTTGAAACAGCCTCAGTCAGCTCCATTGCTATTTTTAAAACTCTCCTCGGTCTTGTTCATACAACATGCTTAACTGGATCAGTGGAGAAAGTTGCTGGAGAACTTCCAGAAGAGGTGAAATGATCTCACCAACTAATTTCTAGGGCAGTAGTTTGCAAACTTTGTATTTGCATGATTCTCTGAAATGATAAATGTGTTTGTGTGACCTCTCTGCCATGGCTAAACCTCATTATTTCGTTGGTGTTAGCAATAGCAATAGCACTTAGACTTATATACTGCTTTACAATGCTTTACAGCCCTCTCTAAGCGGTTTACAGAGTCAGCATATTGCCCCCAACAATCTGGGGGCAATCCTCATTTTACCGATCTTGGAAGGATGGAAGGCTGAGTCAACCTTGAGCCTGGTGAGACCCGAACTGCCAAACTGCTGGCAGCTGGTGATCAGCAGAAGTCGCTTGCAGTACTGCACTCTAACCACTGTGCCACTGCGGCTCTTAGGGATGAGCGAGTCTTTTTTGGGAGGGAAAAAAAAGACTAACAAAAGACTGACATGGCTGTCCTGGGTCATGTGCTGCCAATGAATTATACCAAGAAAAGGGACATCTTGGAAGCAGGACTTTTAGGTACAAGCTTATCCTGGAAATCTGTTGGCTTTAGCTGTGGCAGAACTGAGCCTTATGCTACAAGACCTTTTCAACTGACATTGGTTTATAAATTACTCTTCCGTCACTCACTGTAAATGCTGACATAAATAATTAGGGATAGATTTTCGGATGAGCCCTGTTAAGTTTTTTTCATGAAACAAGCCATTAGAAGCTGTGATTACGTTTTTTAGTTTAGTCTGTTATAGCTCACAAGCAAATCATGTTTAATCAAACCACGACTTAAGAAGAACACGTAAACCCAGCATAAGAGTAACACTTTGGATCAAGAATAAGAAATTCAAATTATCTTGAGAATTCTCTAATCTAGAACCTAACATGAAACATATGGTTCAGCACTGGCTAGATTCAAATTGAGTAATTATATAAACAAGGTTGTGTCCTATAGATTAAGATTGGGTCCAAAACCCAGTGCATCTCAAGTAAGTCCTATTGGATTCAGATGTGCAGCCATATGGGCATTGAGCTTCCAATTCTGAGCCTTAGCCCAATGCACTTTCAACTACAGGTAGTCCTTGACTCACAACACTTCATTTAATGATTGTTCAAAGTTACAGTGGCTCTGAAAAAAGTGACTTATGACAATTTTTCACACTTACAACCATTGCAGGTCACATGATCAAAATTCAGATGCTTGGCAAAAGACTCATCCTGTATTTATGACAGCTGCTGTGTCCTGGGATTTCATGATCTCCTTTTGCGACCTTTTAGCAAGCAAAGTCAATGGGGAAGCCAGATTCACTTAACAACTGTGTTACTAACTTAACAACTGCAATGATTCATTTAACAGCTGTGGCAAGAAAAGTCCTAAAATGAGATTCACTTAACAAGAGAAGCCCTAAAACGAGGCAAAACTCACATGACAAATATTTCATTTAGCAACAGAAATGTTGGGCTCATTTGTGGTCATAAGTCGAGGGCTCCCTGGAATCAAAATATTTTGTCTCTTTCAGTACTGAAGCTGATTGAATGGAGTAAACCTCCAGAGTTCATCAGCAACTTTTGACTCATTCTGACCATTGCATTTACTGTATATCAGGGGTGAAATCCAGCAGGTTCTAACAGGTTCTGGAGAACCGGTAGTGGAAATTTTGAGTAGTTCAGAGAATCACCTTGGCTGGCCCCAGAGTGAGGTGGGAATGGAGATTTTGCAATATCCTTCCCCTGCCACGCCCACCAAGCCACGCCTACAGAATTACTATGGAAAAATTTTGGATTTCACCCCTGCTGTGTATCCATTAAACAAAGGAATACATTTTTTTTTAAAAAAAAAAGTGAGCTGCAATAGGATGCTCAGTACCTCGGGGGTTTCATCCAGTTCTGGAAAATAGTGGTACCATATAAAAAAAACCCAGGAATCTCTGTATGAAAAAGATGTGTTTTATCACTGAGAAGGGATATGCCGGTCCTTTTTGCAAAAGTACCTAAAGGTACTTTTATTTCATTGATGAAATAAAAGAAGGATATGTCTTTCGGTGGCATTTGCAGCAAGTTCTGACAAAATGACAACAAATGTACTTGATGGTCATTATACATATTCAGGTGGTGAATTCCCGCACATTTGTCAGTTGTTTGTCCTCAGCTGCAGAGGCCCAGGGTGTCCTTAAAGAATTGTAATAATTGCAAAGTTCACATTTTCTCCACCATTTCCAAGGAAAGCTTATGTTTTCTTTTATAGAATAGTAGTCAGTTTGAGTTTCAGAGGTAGTGATCAACACAGGTCCTGTATAATTTCTCATTTTCTCTTGAATTTATCCTGCATTGCTTTCTCTCAGAACTCAGAATGTCCTAAATTGCATGGGGTTTTGGCTCAGAGTAAATCAACCTAAATGCATTGCTCTGATTGCAGGTGGTTGCCATCGATGTAGATATGGCCTTTTTTGAACCTAAAATGAGAGACATCCTCGAACAAAACTGCTCAGGAGATGAAGACTGTGTTTTTTTCGATTGCTTTTCCAAATGCGATCTGAAGAATGGAAAATGTGGAGCAGAAAGAGCCAATACTAACCTTCAAGTGAGAGGCTAAGTAGAAATATTTTTATTTAAGTGGCTGTGTGCCTCTGCTTTAAAATCCTAATTACTGCACTGATTAAAATGAATGTATCCATGATTGGCATTTGGGCATGTTCACATACATCAGCATAATCACTAGGTGCATGAAGTCCCAAGTAGTGACTTCAAGATACAGCTATAAATGTGCTCAGAAACACCAGCCACAGACAGATCATGCAGGGTCATATCATGTCATACTTTTTAGGGTTAAGACAATTAACAGGTTCTGTTACTATTCTAGTCTCTGCAGTAGCATCTGTACTGTCAACATCTGGTGTAGCATCCTCCACCACAGTGCCAGTGGTAGCTAATGATGCCGGACACAGAGCATGGCATTTCATAATGCAATAACATTGTATAACTTGGCAAGTTGTTCTAAAGCAGTGTTTCTCAACCTTTATAACTTTTAAGATATGTGGACTTCAACTCCCAGAATTCCATGCTGGCTAGGAGTTGAAACCCGCACATCTTAAAGCTGCTAAGGTTGAAAAACACTGTCCCAGTTGTTACAATATGGAAGGAGAAGAATTTGCCAGAGGAGTGATCTTAGTAGCCTTTCCCATAATGAGTAAAACATATAGCTCCACTCTCAATAAGGAGTCCAATTATCTGGTAAAAATGGGCCCTTACTGCTTGTTAATACTAGTATGACTATGCACAATATTTGCATAGGTAAACAACAGCAATTTATTCTATAATGTTCAGTTACAAAAGAGCTAGAGCAGGGGTCTCCAATCTTGGCAACTTTAAGACTTGTGGACTTCAAACTTGCAGAGCCAACATAGCTGGCTGAGGAACTCTTGAGAATTGAAATCCACAAGTATTAAGTTGCCAAGGTTGGAGACCCTGAACTAGAGGACTTTATTATCACATAACATATTCTTACTTCCAGAACTTATATTGTATAACTGGTTGCTGTGTTTTTCTTCTGTGAATGGATTAACTTCATATGGAGGTTTTGCTTTGAATGGTTGATGGTCAAAAATGGTTCTCTGTCTCACATTTTACAATCAGTGTAAAGGTCAAATATATTAATCTGATCGTGTTCCTATTCATTTTATTGGAAACCACTTCTATGCTTTCCTCAGAGTAATTCTTGAAGTTGGATTAAGTATTTACCTAAGAGAGGAGTAGGCAGAATAAGATTTTATTGAGTTTTTATTCCTATAGTTGGGTGGAGAACCATTTTTACTGCTTTGTGCGTCACCAAGGGTTAGAATTACAATATGGGCAGCTATATAAATCTTTTAAAATAAATGATAAATAAAACAGTGGGGAAATTTGTCAGCAGCCAGAAGAGAGGAAAAACCTAAAGCATAACCTGCCTCCAGTGCAGAGCGATGCAATTTATTTAGATGCCAGAAGTCAGTCTTTTGGGCCAGATGGGATGTGTATGTGTTTGCATTGATTTATTTAGTGAAAAATGGGCTGGGGAACTCTTCTGCCTGGGGATAAAATGTTGTCTTTGGGTCTCATCAGGGGGCATCGTAACATCAACATTGAAGTCTGTTGACTCAACAGATTTTCAACTTTTTGGTCTAGGAGAGGAGGAGTTAAAAAGTGTCCTTAAGCCTCCACAGCTTCAAGGTGCCCACAAAACCTCCAAGTCCCCTGTATAAAGCAAAAAAAAAAAAAAAAAACAACCTGAGACTGATCACATTGGCCACCAATGGGGCTGGAAGCCACAACTAAAATCCTTGGGTAGAGGGCTGATTGCTGGTTGTTTCCTTTGCCACACAGTGTATAGATTTTTCTCTGCCCAAGCAGAGTGAGTCACTTGTATAAAAATTGCTCTGAGCCAAGATCTCATTACAGAATGGCCCTGTCATGGTCTGTGTAGTGTTTATGTGTCAGATTTTTATTTTATAGCCCTTATTGTGAGGGCTTTTTGAGCCATATAGAGCCAATGGGAATTTAGCAGCATAGAAGCCTTAACAAATAATTTTAAAAATACATCCATAAATTGCAAAGCGCAACAGGACTGAACAACTCACGTGATTCTTCAGTACAAGACTCTGTTTTTCTTTTTTTTCCAATAGGTCATCTGTGATAAAATATTTCGCCCCTGGTTCACTCTAAACCTTGGAGGATCAGCCGTTTCCTTTCCCATGCAGCTGCAGTTACAGGAGGCTGTGCATGATTGTGCACAACCAAGGATCAAGGATATTTCCAAGATCCAGAGCAATTCTGCAAATTCTTTTTCTCAGCTGTACCACTTGCTCCAAGTCAGCCAAAAAGAACTTCAGAAATCTAGTCTAGCAGATTCATCAGTTATGGCTATCCAGAATACATAGCTTTTTCTTATTGCTGTTGCTGAATTAAATTATTTTCTACTTATTTTTTATTTTACTATATTTTGAAAACCACAACTGAGCTTGATATATATATATATATTAGAATGAAATCCTGATTTAACAGACTTACATTCAGTAGACTTTGGATACAGTGGACCAAATTTCTATTTGGACAGCTCCCCTGAAATAACAGAAGTCTGTTGCACATAGATTTGTTTAGATTAATTTACACTAATTTTAATTTACACAAATTTTCTCTTAATTTTATGATACAACACTTTATGCCATTTGCATAATGATATCATTATGTAAGTGATGCCAGTCACTGTGAAGATGTACTTTTGTATTTATCAGGCATTGGGAGTAACAAATATATCCTCCTTTCATCAAATGGTACATTCAGTTGAGGTTTAGCAGTATTAATTCTTTCTGAAATGTGGAAAGCAGTAATATCAGCCAAACTAATACAAGACTCAATCATTTACATTTCAAAGTATTTAAGGGAGGAGAAAAATAGAACATCTTAGTAATTTAATTTTACTTCTAAAATGAATAGTTGAGGATGTGACTTGAGTGTTTCATAAACATGCTCAATGAAGATCTTTGCAAAGGTAGCGTTTCATATTTTAACGAACGGCAGTTTTTAAATAAATTTATCAGTTACAGCCTCCTTGTTGCTCATATTTAGGTCAAATTATTTTAGCTTAACAAAGTTTAGTGATGGAACTGGAATAGAGAATAAATGCAATGTCATATTGTTGTTATATCTGGACCCGCAAGTTGTGTTCTCTGTTTGAGTGATGCTGTAACACTGATGGAATTAACTAGCAACTTTATGAAGGACAAATACATATATTTGACACTGTTTACTAGATTGTAATCCAAGGATAGCTTTAAATCAGGACCAGCTTGTTTTATGGCTGCAGTCTCTTATGGTAAACAGGTCTGAGATGGCATGACATTGGTTGGGACCAAAACTCAGTGCTAAAACCCAATGATAAAACACTGTTTTTTTCTCTCTCTAACATCCCAGCCAGTTTCTTATTTTCTTCAACATCCTCGTCCTTTCCCAGGCTGGGAAAGCTATAAAAACTATAAGTGAAATAACTTTTAGCAGAAATCTGACAAATCTTTTCCAAGTGGTTTTTAAACTTAACTGCTGTGATGAAGTTGGATTCTCCTTATTCATAATTCTCCTTATTCATGATTCTCCCACCTGTATTTTTCCTCTTATTTGAACCAATTCCTTTGAACTGCATATTCCACAAAAGTGTGAGAGGAGTAGGGGTGAAATGCTACCGGTTCGCACCGGTTCAGGCAAATTGCTAGCGGCGGCGGCGAGTGATTTGGAGAAGCGGTAGCGGCGGCAGCCCACCCGCCCGGACGCTGTTACTTCCTGATTTGAGGACTACCTGTGTTCATAAAACATGCTTCACCTAGTTCAGGGGTGTCAAACTCACGTCATCAGATAAGTGTCACATGACATATTGGGACTTTTTTCTCCCTTCACTAAACCAGGCTTGGGTGTGGCCAGCGCATGACGCATCTGGCCTGTGGGCCGTGAGTTTGACAACCCTGACCTAGTTACTGGGTTAGCCTGTTTGGTGGGGTTTGTATCATGCCTTGACATGCAAACAAAACCAAGTACTTCCAAATAAATAAGGACAGGTTTGCAGCCTGGGTAAAAAATACTTGTCAAGTGGAGCTTCCTTTTTTTCCTTCCATAACATCATCATAAATGAAATGAAACAGACGTTTTTTCCTAGTTCCAAAGCTTTAAACCAAACTTTTAAATGAGCAAATTATAGTTCTGTGCCATTACTTAGAAGGCTGCAGTCCTAGCTGATTTATCTGTAAGTCAAAATGAGATTTATTTATGAGGAAATAGGCAATAAAAATACTGGAACATGTTTTCCTTGCTTTATCGTAAGTAAAAGCTTCGGATATCTTTCTTGGATAACTGTCTGTGGCAAAGTGAATGAATAATGTGCATTTCAAACAAAAGGAGTGGAAGTCATTAATAACGTTCTGAAATATACTTAATGTTGTTTACAGATGATCAAATGAAACTTTGAAAAAAAGTGTGGCTAGTGAGAGAGCCAGTTTGACACAAAGGTTAAAGATACTGAATTAAAAACTGAGGAATCATGAATTCTAGTCCTGCCATAGACGCAAAGCCAACTGGATGATCCTGGGCAATCATTCTCTCTCAGTTCTAGGAAGGTGACAATGGCAAACCACTTCTGAAATTATTGGCAAGGAAACTTGCAGGGTTTTGTCCAGGCAGTTGCCAAGAGTCACAGTTGACTTGACAACAACAGTAAAGTTATTTGGAAACAAATTAAAATTGCCTATTATGTTTAGTCTGCTTTTGGATTTCATGTTATCATAGCTCAGAAATAAAAGTGTTACATCTTACATTTTTGAATAGCAAACTTAAGTTTAAAAGGTTGTATGCAGTCTGATTTGAGAAAACAAAAAGCCAGAATTTTCTGTTGCTAACCTATTGCCTAATGGGAAATTAACAAGCAACTGCAGGCACCTCTGTGGCACATTTGGCTGAGGAAAAGACACTTATCACACTTTTCACACAGTTGGAATTATTTCTTGAAATAGGATTAGTTTCCCTGGCACACATTTTTGAGCAAAGAAAGCCCTAATACCTGCCAGAACCAGGCCAGAGCCAGATTCATGTCTCCTGTTTTTTTCTGCTAGAGAAAAAATGAGCCAAAATATCCCAAATAATACAGCGATGAGGTTCTAACTTCCTTAAATGATGTCCTAACTTCCTCTCATCTTCCCTAATCTCTGAAGGTGAGGATAATTAAGTAATTCAAGAGGCCAAACTGCCAGAGGTCTCTTGCACTTGGAGCACACTGTAACTACAGTTACTAGAATTCAGCGTTCGCTTCTAGGAAAAGAAACTCCAAATCCTGGCTTTTGCATCATCATCTCACCTACTTGTGATCCTTGGCCCTTTCAGAAGCCTTACATGTGGCTTCTGAAAAGTTGCCTTCATTCATTCATTCATTCATTCATTCATTCATTCATTCATTCATTCGTATTCTAGAGTCACCCAGCTCGGTCAATGACTTTGGGTGGCTTACCATTCAAAAAATATACTACAATGAAAATACTAAAAATATTTTGAAACAGTAGATACAGCCAAAATACATAGCAGCCTAGACACATGGCCAGTTTGCAAGGCAACCAGGAAACAGGATCCTTAATACATTCAGCACCCTAGGCTCAGGAATGTAGCCAGGTTTTTAAGATCTTACGAAAGGCTAACAGATTTGGGGCCATTCCAATCTTTGAAGAGACAATGTTCCATAGATCAGGGGCTACTGCAGAAAAGGCCTGTCTTCTAGTCCCTGCCAGCCAACACTCTTTGTCTGACAGGATCTGCAACATGTCCGTGCTGTTAGAACTGGTTGGAAAAGTAGAGATGCTTGGAAAAAGTTGATCCCAAGGTATCCTAGTCCCAAGCCATGTAGGCCTTTAAAGGGAACCACCAACACTTTGAATTGCACCCAGAAACACATTGGTAACCAATGAAGGTCACACAGAAGTGGTGTTACAACTGCTGTATATCCGGCATAAAGTTTTGTGCAGACCCAGGCAACTGTAATTTATTCAATAACCTGGGTTTAGCTCTATGGCATAGAGCCAATATCAAAGTAAGCCAACAATTCTTTATCTCCCTAATAAGTAATCCCTTAGAAAGTTTCAGGCTTGAGCCAGCAATGGCCAATTTTTTTCGCAGATCATAGAAGCTGTGTAGATATGAATTAGGGGAGATCCCCAGCTAGGAATGGGGGGGACGGGGAAACGGGACTGTTAGAGAAGAATGTCCATACTTTATTTTTCATTTGGCATCCAAGGTTATCCCTTTCCTTGTTTTCTGTTCCTGCTTTCTTGTCAGCCCCAGAGCCAATTTTTTTCCCTTCTCTGCTTGAGTTTTCCTATGCATGTGTTTACCTCTGTTAATACAACAGCTGTGGCTTTTCAGATGAAGCATGAAGAAATCAATTGCATTTCTGAAAAGAAAAAATCCCAGGCTATTTCCCTACTACAGTAGGTCCCATTCAGATGTATACAGAGTTACTGATGAACCAATTGTGCAAATATAGTTGTCTCTTTAGGAACAAATAATCAGATTTGAGCATCAAGCTGTAAACAAAGGTAAGTCCTTCCATTTCTTACAGAGAATAATTTCACGTGGTGGGACTGGCTGTCCTTTTACTGTATATCCTGACTGCCAGTTTTCTAGTTCCCAGGATAAAATAGAAGTCACTCCCCCCACCTTTTTTTTTCCAAAACACATTTCAAGATTGTTTTTAAAAGTCCTCTAGGGCTTTAAAATACAATGCTAAATAATTGTTTGATCATCTAAAACAGCCAACATCTGGGGTTTGTTTTGTTTTGATGTCAAAAAGGTCTTTGAATCCATGCTGGATTTGGAGCTGGATATGGGTATCCTTTCTGAGTTCTTCCCATATTGTCCACCATCCTTTAAAGAGATAAATCTGTATACATCCTTAATCTGGTATGATGTTTTTATATTCCACTTTTTGTTCACTCATTGAATGTTATGGATGTTACTATTATATTGGAATAAAAACCGGTTGGGCAATTCATATTTTTGCCTCAAACTACTCTGAACTTTTAACTGAAACATTTCAAACAGAAATTTCCCAGCCAACAGCACTCTTATTTTAACCTCCCCACACGTATCTCATTTGGATCACATAAGTGGATTACACAACCTGAACTTGTTGCAAAATCCCACCCACATTATTTTAATAATTACAGGGTTGCTGAAGTTCCATACTTGACATTTAAGTTCTGAGTGATTGGCAGGAGAAAACAATGCTCGTCTAAAAGTAATGTGATTTTTGATATCAGGGATCATTGTTGTGGATGAAGAAAACAGCCTTTTTTATTTTTAAAGAAAAGATGTTTCAAATCAGAGGATGTATATCATTATTGTCCTCTAAAATGAGCTTATGTGACATCTTTCTGAATAATAGCCCACTCTTAATATGAAAGCTGTCAAAAGATTGGCTGAAAGACTTCTGTTCAATTCCCCTGGGATTAATCATTTCTTATGCTCCCTTGCTCTCACACAGCTGTATAAAATATGACATTGATTCTCCCTAAATTTAATTTCCTCTCAAGTGGCTTTTGATTTGTTTCCCTTTGAAAGGAAAAATATGGTAAATTCACAGCTTCCTTTGTTATGGGATTGTTAGAACCAATTCATATTTGAGGGTTGAGGATAGGCTTGCTTCCAACTCATTGACACTGTAGACACCAAGGATACAAAGGCATGTAAAGACCATCCATACCTTGTATATTGCTCTGTCACCACTGCTTTAAGGTGTTTAAATTTAAACTAAATTTAAGGGAATTTCCTTAAGGGACAAGAGGAAGTGCCACCACCAAAGCAACAGTCAGATAAAAGGGGTTGAGTCTAGGGGAAAAATGTAATGTGAGCAAATATTTCACACAAGCTCTTTCCTAGATATCATGAGGATAAAGCGGGGCGAACACATTCAGACTTGCCAGATTCTATTACTACAGCTTTACAATAAAAGTAGTATTGAACTATTGGCATTGGTTTCCTAGCCTGATTTGCTTTGAAGGACTGACATGCATGGAAGTTTCTAACTAGCTAAGATTGGCTCTGAACTATAATTAAGCGTTCTGTTTTCAACGGTCTCATCTCAGTGGAGTTTGCCAAGGACAAGGAGGATAAGTCTATCCTGTAGTCAGAATGCTTCACCTATTCTTGGCAAGAATCAGAGCTCAGGATTAAGAATTATAATATAAATATAAACTAATAAGATTATTTTAGTGATGAGATTATGGAGCATTTGTTTTCTAAGATTTTTGAATTGAAATGAGAAAGATCATCCTACACTACATATGTCTCCCACCAAGCCCAGAACAAAACAAAACATAACCCAAATATCACTATATTTTTTTCATACATTGCCTTTTATTCTTCAATATAGGTTAATGGGTGGTGCTTTCATCAGGACCAATGAAAACAGCATTTCTTCAGAACTCCTTATTGTGCATAATGTTACAGAAATAAGAATGTTTAATCCTAGTTTAGGTCAAATATATAAACTGTAACATTTCAGAGTCAAAATTAGTCCCAAGAGGAAAATTATGCACTGGAAAAGGAAGACTAAGTGTTAGGCGCCAATTGTAAGAGTTAAATGTTTATTTCTCTGGTCCTGAAACATTTTTAAAAAATGATTGCAAGGATATTCAGTCTGGAGCTTTCCCAGGCTTGTAAAAAATGTGGAAGTCTATTTTTATACAGGTGGACATGTATGGCTGGTATCAGCATCTGCCAACATTTAGACTGTTACTATTGCCTAAGCTCCTCAGTACAACATCCTGGTGATGACAGTTATGCCTCTTGTGCTTGCCTACAGCTTTGGCACCTAGATCTATGGATGGGGACTTTAAATTTTGCACAATAACCCAGGTGATGTAGAAAGGTCTTAAATGGCATTCTTTCAAACACCATGGGCCATGGTGGCGGGAGGTATTTGGGGGGAAAAAAGAACTACTTTGCTCCCACCTATAGTACCGTATATAGTTCTGCAGTTTGTTCCTTCCAAATACTTTTATTCTCACTCAAGTTTAAGTTTCAGAATTATTTTTAATTGGTGGGAAAATGCAACTGGGAAGAAGAAAAAATCCAGCAGGAATTGATTTGCACTTTTCTGCATGCTTTTGCTGTATTTTCTTACAGTATTTAAAGCTAAGCCCACTAACCTAGATAACCTGCAAGTAACACATTTTAAATACATGGATCTGCCTGCTTTATATTTAATTGGTCCCTGTAATACATCTTGTTCATTCTCTTACTGGTATCAGAGTTAAACCACTCCTGCCGAGCTCAGTGGAAGCCCCAGGAAAACCCCACAGCTTCTGCCAAAACAGAAAACAGATTCCAACTGATTCTGCAGCCAGAAGTCCATTTAAAGTCCAGCCAGAAAAGAAGTACTCACATGCAATTAACACTGATGTATTTTGATATTTGGTGAACATATTTGCAAGGGTACAAAAATAGCCTTATTATGAAATATAAAATTCAACTTCTAAAATCATTATGTGCTTTTAACAAGCAAATCTGGTTCTCAGATTTATAGCCTGATCCAAGATAAGTCACTGTAATTAGGAAAAGGGAAAAAGAGAAAAAGGAAGACAGTTCTGTCCACAGAAGATATAATGAAAACATGGCACACACTGAAAGTTGCAATAGGGGATGGGAATTAGATGCTGAGGAAAATAAGAGAGATGAAAGTGGAAGGATAAGAGTGAATATAGATGGCAAAAGCTGATTTGCGAAATTCCAATTATTTCAAAGCAACTTTCTCAAAGATTGCATGTGCCTAATTCAGTGTTTCTCAAACTTGGCAGCTTTAAGATGTGTGGAGTTGAACTTCCAGAATCCCCCAGTTGGCATGCTTGCTAATATATGCAATTAGAATGGAGAACTTGCCTGAAGAGCTGCATCACGACATACCTGGCAGAGATATTGTACCTCAGTGGAAAGGCTCTTACTTTGTATTTGAAATATAATTTCATTTTTCATAAAGTAAGATTATGAAATATAGAGAAGCTAGATCTCCTGTACAATATACATTCTAATGCAAGATCCTAACTGGAATCCCTAAAAGATTAAGATCCAGATAGATATAAGTCCTAGTATTTCTTTTCCTGCATGAGGGAACTACGTTATGTTGGTGGATCACAAGGCAGGTTGGGCTGACACAGCAAAAATAGTAGTACCAGCCATGATTGCTTATACTTATGTCATATATTTCCAGAACCTGCCTAAATTCCTACCCCTTTTGATGGTGCTCAGCTTGCCCACTTTGAAGTTCCCAAAGAAGAGTAGTGAAAATGGTGTTCTTGAAAAGGCAGAATCAAGTATCAATGTACAAATTTGATTGATGACCTCAAGTCAAGAACCTTATTTGCTCAAAGCACAGTGCATTACATACAGAATATCTAGATGTGTTGGTGTCATCTTCCAAGAGGGATCTTTTTGGCATGAAAAGTGTTATGTGGATTTCCCTTCCCACATGCTGCAAGATGAACAACAATAGTCTTAACAACCCACTCCTTTTCTCTCAGTGAAATCAGCTCGTATAATTCTTCCAGTTTGAGTAGTTCATCATATCACCTCCTCAGAAGAAGTCTTCTAAAAATTGATGGATCAAATATTGTATTATTCAATATTAGCATTCTAAATGTGACAGTATTTTTTGTTACATACTGTGTTTTCTTCATATCTTCCTCCTATGAACTGAAATAATTCCTAGATTCTGGGACAAATCCTTAGCTTAAAGAAAAATGCATCTCTTTGACAAGTCTAAAAGCAGCAGTTACTTAAGAAAACTGATTTAGCATAAATGTATGCGTCCACGGAAAGGATCTGCACAATTTGTTGTGAACTAAATTATGTTTATCCATAGTTCTCTGGTTGTTTAAAAATGGTTCTGCGCAGGTCCATTGTGTTTAGGTTTAGGTCTAGAAAAGGTTTAAAATCTTGCCTAGGAGATATAGGTAGAATGTCCTGTTCAATGTATTTTAGCCAACATATCTGGGTCATTCCATGTCAAGTGGTCTGATTTCAGAAAAGTGCCCAGCTCGACCCTCATGGATTTTGATGAAATTTGGTGTGAACATGCACACATGTCCCCAATGAACATTGGTAAAGTGTTACATTTGCCGATGCAATACTTATGGATATTTAGTCATTTGTGTGACCCCATACCGCAGCCTTCTACAGTATGATTCTAAGATTTCAGCAACTTTGAGACATAATATCTCTGGCAATATTTTGTTGAGAAAAACAAAACTTGGCCATCTTGTACAACTTGTTGTGCTCTATTAAACAAAATAATAAAAACATTCCCATGAGCGATCACCATCTAGATAATTTCAAGCAAAGTTAGCCAAAAATGACCGAGGTGTGAAAAAAGAGTAAAGTTTGGCTTTTTATATCTCTGGAAGGAAAGGTATGAGAAACATGAAACTTTGCGCGTAATAACTTAGCAACATAAGGTTTTTAATATAAAATTTCATTCTCCTACTGCTTTCCAATAGTTCACAAATTGTGTGTAAAGGTGACGGTTTTTGTAAAAATGCCAAAAATAGAGTATTTTCAGCCCAATTTTATAAAAAAAGACATTCTGGAAACTCTGTTAAATCATTCTTATTAGAAAGATCATGTTTCAAACCCTCTAAAAAAGGAGGGTTGGTGTTTCATCTCTGATGTATAAAGCCCTAAAAATAGGGACAAATTTGAGAGTGTTGCTGTGGCAGCTTCACATGCATTCTATTATTGTTTCGTCTTGTTTGTTTTATATAGATATCATTACTACTATTATATTGCATTGGTTCATGGTGACATTGTCACTACCAGTTCAGGCACTTAACCCAGCAACCTCATCGCCATAGGGGGCATGTCTGATAGCCATGCAATACCAGCCACGGGTAGGTTTCTTGGTTCAGGATCCCAAGCCTGTAGTTTGGTTTCTTCCTTGAGGTTCCAAAGCCTTGTGTGGGTATCTGTCCAGTTCCCAAGCCGGCAATTGGGCAGCTTATCCTAGGTTCCCAAGCCTAAAGTGGGTATCTTATATGTTTCCAAGCCGAAGTCTATACTGTTCGTATGAACTGCCAAATTCCAACGATTGCCTATTTATTATTAAATTTACGTTCTTTAGCGTCGCTTCTGGGAATTGATACTGTTGACCTGACAATGTAACTGAAGGCGCTGGAACTCCACAAATAAGATGTGGTTCTGGAACCCGACAAACATCTTGTCTTTCAGGCCAATAAAATGGATGAGCAGGGCCTCGCGGATGCATAAATGTTAACTAACACGTCATTTTGTTTGATCGAAATTTCCACGATTTTGCCTACCCACCATTTTTTGTCATAAATGCAGGCAACATAACAACTGAGAAATATGTCAGTCAATTTTAAATTCGGATTGACGGTATTGGACATTTTGGCCACAAAGTTAATTGTGTCATTTGAAACTTTGCTGACAGAAATCGAATTTGAATCAACTGCCACAAACTGATGATGATCTCTTGAGCCAGCTATTGTGCTGCTGACTTTCCATCTTTCTTCTTGCAGTATCCTGCTTTCTTCGATTTCTTCCTCTGGAACATATATATATTTAAGTCCGGGAATGTTTCTCTCGCAAAAGTTGAACAGATCTGTCGGTGTCAGTATTTGGTCGGTTGATGGTCGCTGGAGGCTGGCTTGAGCAGCCAAAGATTTAGTCGTGCCACCAACTCCATCACATGGTGATTTGGTGAAACAAAATCAAATGGTGAAACATACACGGACTTAAATATATATATGTTCCGAAGGAAAAAATTGAAGAAAGCAGGATGCTGCAAGAAGAAAGATGGAAAATTAGCAGTATAATAGCTGGCTCAAGAGATCATCACCAGTTTGTGGGAGCGCCCACGAGCAAACCGGTAGTGGCAGGAATTGAAACCCATACTGGCCTCGGTGTACAGTCATGCTGGCCAAACCATGGAAAATGTCATCTGAAAATGCAGACTCTCTTGACTAAGAGAGATGAGCACCAACCCCTAGAATCGGACACACTTGGACAGGGGAAACCTTTAGCTTTATCTTTAATTAGAAAGCATTTAACCTTGAAAGAAGAACTCAGTGAAAATTACATAAACACTGAGTATTTCCCCAGTATCAGCAGTTAATACCTGCTGAGATTTCCGTGGCACACCTAAAATAAAACTGTTGTTAGCCAATTTATCTGTCAAAAGAGGTGCTCAGTGAGATAATACTGCTACTACTTTTAACAATTAATGGCAGAGCTGAAATTTCAGTGAGGAAATTCCTATTTTATAGCTCAAATTCCAACAGGATAATCCTCAAAAGTAAATGCCACTGAGTATAATGGTGTGAACCCACTAGATAAGTGGACCAGGTTCGCAGCCTTAAACCTTAAGCTACACTTCAACTTTTGTACCTATATCAGCACACTGGATTGTTTCCATGCATGGATATGTTTTCTTAAATCAGAATGATTAATTTCCATTAATCTTACTGAAGTTAATTGGTCTTTGACTTGCACATACAAATCAGCTTAGCATTGAAGTGTAACTCCATGTGTAATCCAGAAGTCTTATAATCAATTGAAGAAATGCCATTCAGTTGAACTGTATGTGGATGTCCTTAAACATAAATTAACGGGTTTCAAAAATTTTCTACCCCTCCCCTACCCCTCCCCTATCCCTGCCTCCAGCTTCTCTAAAAAGTGTTTGAAAGAAATAACCAGATCACTTTGTACTTGAAAAAGATTCCAAAGGGCTTTTTTCTTTCTCTTTTCAGAATGAGGACATTAAACAATGTTTCTTTGAAAATTATATATATATTTTAAAATAGCACTTTGTAGTGTAGAAAGCCCTTCTGTAACACTTATGGCATGTATTCTCTAAGTAGCTCTGTTACTTGCGGCAAATGAAGGAGCCCAAGGCCACCTAGGTTTACTTCACGACTTAGCAAGGATTTGGATGTAATGGAATTTATTTTTGTAGGAAACCACAAGAATTTCAAGATCATCTCTCTCTCTCTCTCTCTCTCTCTCTCTCTCTCTCTCTCTCTCTCTCTCTCTCTCTCTCTGTGTGTGTGTGTGTGTGTGTGTGTGTGTGTATGCATCTATGTGTTATAAAATGAACATTATGCATTTAATCTCAGGCTTCAAAAGGATCTCAAACCGAGCCCACTGGTTACACGATTCATTTTGTTGTGAAGATGTAAACTACGCACAGTGTTAGGGGAAAAAAGCAGCAATCATTTGAATATATCTTCATGAATCAATTAACACAATAATACTAGGCATGGAAAAACATTTGGACAACCAATTGCACATTTGTCAATTCTATAAATACAGAATCCATTTCTATGTTTTGCCATGAACTGCAGAAAAAAACAACAACAATTGAGCTAGGGGTGTTCAGTTTTTAGCCTCAGGCCACAGCAGCTTCTTCAAACACTTGGATAGCCCCATATCTTTTTCAAAAGTGGCTTCTGGATTACAATTTTTAATATGACAGGAAGATAAAGAAACATAATGTGAATGATATTATTTGCATTTAATGTAGTATGGTTCAGTGGTGAAATCCAAATATTTTTACTACCGGTTCTGTGGGCGTGGCTTGGTGGGCATGGTGTGGCTTGGTGAGCGTGCCTTGATGGGCATGGCAGGGAAAGAATACTGCAAAATCTCCATTCCCACCATATCCCCACCATATTCCAAGGGAAGGATATTGCAAAATCCCGATTCTCTCCCCTCTCCTGGGGGAACGATATTGCAAAATCTCCATTCCCATCCCACTCTGGGGCCAGCCAGAGGTGGTATTTGCCGGTTCTCCGAACTACTCAAAATTTCTGCTACCGGTTCTCTGGACTGCTCAAAATTTCCACTACTGGTTCTCCAGAACCTGTCAGAACCTGCTGGATTTCACCCCTGGTATGGCTGGTTACTATTATCCTTCTTATCTTTTATACTATCTTCTCCTATTGGTATTTTATGATTATATTACTTTCTTGTTTGTATGTCCACTGAGATCTTATGCACCGGAGACAAATTCCTTGTATGTACAATCACACTTGGCCAATAAAGTATTTTATTCTATTTAAATTATTGAAATATTTTAAATTATCATCATTTCCATATTCAAATTCCATTCATTTTTGGAATGCATCCTTTAGCAAGTCATTCAAAGCACTTGGCCTAAAAAAAGATTATATGCCCTCCCTCAAGTTAAATGAAAATGGCATCCTTCCAATTTCACTCTATTCTGCACTCTTTGACCTTTTCAGCCCTGCCACAATCTTGTGATTTATGAAGTTAAAAATCATAAACTTATAAATGTAGAAGTAATATTTTAGGGTAGGCTATCTCATCCAACACCCAATGTAGGGGATTCAGAGTGAGAACATCTTCAGAAGATGACTGTTCAGATTCTGGCTGATTCCCAGAACTGGTACCAGTAGTGAACTACTCTTACCATTAGAGTCATTTTTCCCAATGTTCTACCAAAATTAACTCTTATTGATGGAGAAGAAATCCATGTATGCAGACTTGTGCAGACACACATATTGCTGCATTTATTTCAGTCCCTATACCTACCCACCTCTGTATTTCCAGTGCTCCTCATTACCATATTTCTGCTAATTCCTTTAGATGCATTCCAAATTACAAGGCCAAAGCTATATTATATTTTCCAAAGTACTTGTTGTGGTTGTTTTTTTTTATACCAACAATAACAAGAGGGAAAGAAGAAAGCATCATGTGGCCTAAAACACAGCAGGAGCCAATTGTTTCTCTGGCTTTCTCTAACTCATTCATTTAAACAAACAAAAGACTCATAAATCATCGCCAAGTGTGGTTGCCAAGACACCGCATATCCCCTGTTTGGCCTACTTGCCATGCTGAAAAGCAATGCCATCACAATCTCTGCACAGACTGATGAAACCTTGCTATGGAGAAGCCTCTAGCCAGACAAGCTCTGCTTGTGCTGATCCTCAAAATCTAATATTAAATAGACATTGATTTTATTGTGGCATTTCTCTCCATAAAGTTTTTGCTGAACCGTTACTGTTTATTAAGGAAAAAAATAATAAAAAGGATTTTGCTATTAAATGCTAACAAAGGCTGTTACTTATTTTATATCAGCACTTTTCAATGGCAATGTGATTACTGTGCAATAAAGGCCAAAGACAACTTTTAAACACCAATATGAAAGGAATGCAGAACTTTTTGAAGCAATAAATCTCTGAAAACCTCTAGTTTCTTTCCATTGTTTTCTTTGGCTCCTTTCCATGTCTTTGAATCATTTACTCTGACAGCTCCCACGTTGGCCATTTTTAAAGATTTTTTCTCTTTCTCTAATAAGTCTCAAATCTTTCACATGGCGTCTTTCAGGTACCATACACCTTAGCAGAATCAATATAGAGCTTCTTGTTGTAAATAAAAAGAGAGGCAAATGTAGTTTGTGTTACTATAAGTTGCCTGCTGCCCAATAAGATATACTTCCATCAGTATCTCCAAATAAGTTCCAAACTATCTGGAGGATACTAAATTAGAAAAAGGATCAATTGAACATTAACAGATTAAGAAATCAGAGCATCTAGATGGCATGCATTTGACCTTCAAGAAATGTGAAATTATGCTAACAAAAGATATAGTAGTATATCTAAGCCATGCTATGTATCTGAGGCCTGATGAATGTAACATTGTTTTCTAAACAAAAATTCAGAGAAAACCAGCAAATTAGGAGCTCGTTGGCTTGATGTCTCTTGCAAGTAGAAAAAAAAAGCTCATAAAAATCAATTTGCTGAGTGAGCAACTGTAAGGCACAATTTGAGTAATAAGTTCAACCAAATCCATTGCTTCTCAACTTCAGCAACTTTAAGCTGTGTGGACTTCAAACTCACAGAGTTCTCCAGCATGGAATTACATCCACACAGCTTAGAGTTGCTGAAGCTGAGAACACTGACATTGTCAATGGCCTCTTTATTAATGGGTCTGCCAGTATACAAGCAAAACAAATGAAACAAAAGTCACTCTTTTTGAGAACCCAGAGTCCCTGCCTATTCTCTTAGGGAAAGTGCATGGTTTCCCATGAGCCCATGTACCAAGTGAGTACTGATAAGGCTTGATTGCATCAATGGCCTTTCCTGATTGGCCAGACAACAGGAGGCATAGCTTGAGTACAATAAGTATTTGGGAAATGTGTTCTATGCTACTAGATCAGGGGTCAGCAACCTGTGGCTCTGGAGCCGCATGTGGCTCTTTCACCCCTCTGCTGCAGCTCCCTGTCACTCAAAATATGCGTCACAACCGCCAATGTGCGACACCCACTGGCACACAATTTATTGAGCTTTTCAACCCCCGGTAGGCCAACCATGGATAAATCCAAGAAAATAAAAGTTTCAGAAGAAACGTTTAATTCATCTACATATGCTAGTTTTCTGGCCGCTCAAGAAATAGTCAGGCACGGGAAGGGTTTTGTGGCTCCCAGTGTTTTCTTTTCTGTGGGAAATGGGTCCAAATGGCTCTTTGAGCGTTTAAGGTTGCAGAACCCTGTACTAGACCTTAGTGGATTATTTTAGTCACACTATTGAAGGAGCATCGTGATCAAATTAATATTGGCTATTTGCTTTTGTTATGAATTCCTTATGCTACTATATATTTGTTAGTGATCAAACCAATATTTACTGTTTGATATGAAATACTGCTAGAAATCATTTGTTAGGAATTGAGCTTTGTTATTGGCTTTTGCTTATGTTATTGTATACTGTCAGAAGTTAGTTGTTAGGAATTAATTGTAGCTTAGTAAATTGTAGTCTTGATAATGTTGACATTAGTGCAAAGCTTGTTATCTTGCTTCTGTGTCTTTGCTTCAAAGCTAGGCACCTCCTTGAAAATATAAAAGAAATCATTACCGAGGAATATCAGGCCCCATAGATAAAGGAACCAGAGTAGGGAGCTCCTTGCCTCACAGATAGTACCACAACAGGGAGTTACCTGAAACCATTCTGCTGAATAAACAATTTGGCTAGGGAAGGAACACCCCCCCTCCCAAGGATGCTCCATAGATAAGTGGGGCAGAGACAGGGGCCTGAACAAAGAAACCTTTGAAGATAAAGACCCACATTGGTAACGAACCTTTGTCTTTGATTGGGTAAACTTTGTCTCTAACTGAGTAAAAATGTGTATAATACTCTGGGCCACTCTCGCAGAGGTGTGGCTATTTCTTACATGCTTTTGCCTGTGTGTTTTGGAAATATTTTCACACAGATTCTTTTTGCTTTGGCCAAAATAAAAAGCTGATACTTTTGCAAGCCTCGTATTGAGTCTCACTCTCTTTGGTGGCTCGGTGACTCGGTAAACGCCTGGGACCTTACACTATCATTCTTTTTTCTTGGAGCGTTGATTGGGCTAGTTTGGAATGCAAAAATCTGGACAATCACTAGATGGCAGCCGGTAGTGCAGAAATTTCTAACTCTTGGTCACCATCTAGTGAATGTTTGGAGTTTTGAATATTTCCCCAGGTTTGACTAAGTTAAAATATTTGCACAAGATAAGTGATTGTTGAGGGTACTTTATTTCAAAATTAAGTTGGGCTGTTCTGAGTTCTGACCACATTTTAAAATCTTCTTGCCAAGTGGCCTGACCTGGTTATCCTACTACAAATTGACTCATCATGAATCAGGGGTGAAATGCTCCCGGTTCAGACCGGATCGCCCAATCCGGTAGTGATGGTAGTGATGGAGGTGGGTGGTTCAGAGAACCGGTAGGAAAAATCCCTCCCCCCCCCCTCCTGCATGCCCAGCTGAGCTGCGCAATCGTCAGAAGCTTTTTAAAAAAAAATTTAAAAGCATTTTTTCTACAACCGCTTCGGCCGAAAAAATGCTTTTAAAAGTAAAAAAAAAGCCTTTGATGATCATGCGGCTCAGCTGGGAGGTTGTAGAGGTTGTAGAAAAAATGCTTTTAAAAGCCTCTGACGATCCAAGCTGACTTGCCTGATCGGCAGAGGCTTTTTTTCTTTTTCTTTTAAAAGCCTCTGACGATCCCAGCTGAGTTGCTTAATCGGCAGAGGCTTTTAAAAGAAGCTGGAATCGTCAGAGCCTTTTGAAAGCATTTTTTAACAACCTCGTCACCAAAGAGGTTGTAGAAAAAATGGTTTTAAAAGTAAAAAAAAGAAAGATTGGCCATGTTCACCCAGTCATATTACCTCCCCACCAAGCCACGCCCACAAAACCAGTAGTAACAAATTTTAGATTTCACCACTGCCATGAATTGATTATTATTGCCAAATATGCTGTCTTTTTGCAAAAATCATACATACAGTAATGTTTGAACTTCCAGTGTACCACAGTTTACTTATGTTTCATTGATTTCAGGGGGTTTAAACTAAGTATGATTAAATCTGAATCCACTCCAATTTCTTCATTGGCTGTCAGCCTTAATGACTAACCCTACTATGATGGATTTGGCCCTGTTTTAATATTTTTTTCTTTCAAAAATTTATTACTTTTTCTTGCTGCCTTCTCAAAATGCTATATTGAAAAATATTCTAATAATAAATCAATTTCAATTGAATCATGATTTAATTTTGCTGCATCATGCTTGTGATATTGCCTTTAAAGACTGTAAAGATGTTCATAGGAAAAACTTATCTCAGAAGAATTATATATTACCTAATGAAAGAGCATTTTTTAAAATAGTCAATGTATCCTTTGATATTTTGGATCATGTGACCAGGAACACCACCTTGTCTCTGAGATTGTGATCATTGGGTAAAATAAATTGCTAATATATTCTGCTTCATTAAAAGGATGAGCCAAAACTGCCTTAAGTTCTTTGAAATAAGCATTTTCCTCTGACTCATGACTATTGGAGGAACATGTGAAATTATAGGAGAAAGCATTCCAGTAATGTTGACCCCCAGGGATAGAGAGTCAACATCTGCAAGATAACAAGCATGGTATTACGATTGAGGTCTTCTTCCTTACACAAACATATAAAAAGAGCGGGGCTTCAATCATAATGCCATTGACATTGACCTTCCCTTCTGGATGCCCACAGGGTTTTCTAATGGATACTTCTAACCCCTAGAATTCATTGCAAGGGAAGCCACATTAGGTCATCTCTACTTAACAATATATTTTTTTTATTTAAGCAAGCTTCTGGCATTTTAATTGGTTTGTTTTCTGAAATCACTCTCAGTCTCATGAGTGTCATTTTTGTTTACATTAATGTTATTAATTCTTGCATTTGAACTGATTAAATCTTATTCTTCAGTTACAATTCTGTATGTTATTTTTTTAGCTCACTTGAATTAGTTTGGGATGGAATGGAAGGAATTAAATTATAGGAAAAGAAAAATTACATGTTCATACTGTGTCACTTATAGGAATCTCATTATTAGAATGATGTGGTTCCCATCTTCAAAAAAGGGAAAGAAAAAAAAAAAAAAACCAGACCCAGGATACTGCAGACCAATCAGCCTAACATAATACCTGGGAAGATACTGGAAAAAAATAATTAAAAAATAGATCTGTGAACATCTAGAAACGAATAAAGTTATAACTAGTAGCCTGTTTGTTAAAACAGATCATGCCAAACCAATCTTATTTTATTCTTTGACAAATTAGTAGACCAGCAGAATGCTGTGGTTTTAGTATATTTAGGCTTCAGCAAGGCATTTGACAAAGTAGACTACAACCTACTTCTTGATAAGCTAAAAAATTATGGGATAGACAGCATCACTACAGGATGGATTTGTAACTGGCTGACAAACTGTACTCAACAAGTAATCCTTAATGATACTACAACTACATGAAGGGAAATAAGTAGTCGGGTACCACAAGGATCTGTCTTAGGTCCAGTACTCTTCAATATCTTCATAAATATCTTAGATGAGGGAATAGAAGGGGAACTCATCAAATTTGCAGATGATACTAAATTGGCAGGAATAGCCAACACCCCAGAAGATAAGCTCAGGATCTTGACAGACTTGAACAATAGGCCCTATCCAACAAAATGAAATTTAATGTGGAGAAAAACAAGGTTATACACCTGGGCAGGAAAAACCATAGGTGCAAGTACAGATTAGGTGAAACCTGGCTCAAAAACTAACTGTGAGAGGGACCTTGGAGTCTTAGTGGATGATCACTTAAACATGAATTAGCTGTGTGCGGCAGCAGCCAAAAAACCTAATACAATCCTTGGTTGTATAAACACAGGCATAGAATCAAAATCACGTGAAGTATTATTATCACTTTATCAAGCCTTAGTAAAACCACACCTGGAATACTGCATTCAGTTTTGGTCAGCACATTACAAAAAAGATGTTGAAACTTTAGAAAAAGTGCAAAGAAAAACAGCTAAGACGATTAAAAGCCTGGAGACTAAAACATATGAAGAATGGTTGCAGGATTTGGGTTTGGCTAGTCCAGAGAAAAGAAAGACTGGGGGGACATGATAGCAATATTCCAGTATTTGAGAGGCTGCCACAAAGAGGAGATGGTCAATTTATTTTTAAAAGCACCAGAGAGCAGGACAAGAAGCAATGGATGGAAACTAATCAAGGAGAGAAGCAACCTGGAATTGAGGAGAAACTTTCTAACAGTGAGGACAATTAACCAGTAGAACAGTTTGCCTTCAGAAGTTGTGGGTGCTTCATCACTGGAGGTTTTTAAGAAGAGGCTGGACAATCACTTGTCTGAAATGGTATAGGATTTCCTGCTTGAGTAGGGGGCTATAATCTTTACTGTGCCTTAACTCTGCATATAAATATAATTTACCTTGTACATGTGTGCATATTCATATGTACACAGGTACAACAGATACACACACACCCCTTATCCCAATGGGAAGACATAAGAGATTGCTGTTTGGAGTGAAATACTTGCCAAAACATCTTAGTTTGGTCAGGACTATCTTAAGCAGACTCATTTTACAGGATAGAATTAGCTTAAACAGGAAATTTGGATATGCCTTGTATCATACTTGCATTAGTTTAAAGGTTATTGGTTCAGACAAATGGAATTAAATTGCACGCTGATAAATATTAATGCTTGCTAATGCTAGAAGTATTTATATTCATTACCAACTGACCTTTTCACAATAATTTTGCGTTTTTGTTCTCTTTTTTCTTCTTGACTATGTATCTTGCTTTCCTCCCTCATAATCACTTTTGGATATTGCAAAAGAGGCTTCAGCAGCCGAGTGAACTCATTACTAACAAACCTGGATTCATATTTCATTTTAAGCTCCTCTGGCACTCATCACTGTTGAAACAGTACTCAAAAACTGACATTCTTACTCTTCATATGTCCTTTTTCAACCAATCATTCTGTTAAAAAGAAAAATTAGGTTGCTAGGCCTGTACTTCTGGTTTAAGCAATTACAGATAGCATCAGGATAAAAATATATCCCCATTTCAACGAAGTCCCAATCCTACATGAGCTTGCCTGCAAATATGTTCTGAGCAGTGACAGTCAAAATCATTGAGGGATCTGTTGGCAGGACACAGTCCAAGGCTCTAGGAATCATAGTTAGGGTATTAGCTAGATTCAGTGCGAGAATTTGGGAGGCAAAAGTGCGTATTTTGAGATGAACATTCCAGAGTGTTTCCTGAACTAACAATGGCTCTTAAGTATAGCCTATGCCAGAAAATTTTCAGTCTTGCAAGACAGAAATTAGCTCATCAAAGTTGTCCAAAAGAAGAATGACCAGGAACATAAGCACCATCTGTATTGTGAGGTTACATTAAACAGAATCTTGTGAGACAGAAAGCATTTTTATTCTCCTCTCTTTTTAGTCTCTGGAAAACTAGGAAAAGTACCTTTTCCTCCACTTGTGGATTGAGCCACCTCTTACCAAATTGTTGCCGAGGCTGCAGATATTCCTCCTGTCTCCCAAATTCATTCTCATATACCATTACAGTTTAAAGATCTGGAGAGAGGTCATCCTGGAGAAGGTCCATCTGTGTGGTCTCCAAGAACCATCACCAATTTAATGACATATAATCAATCACTCGTTGGCGTTCTGGTTTTCGGTAAGGACTGGGGTAGATGGGAAGTGAAGGACAGAGGGAAGATAATGCATTTCTTGCTTTTCTCCTATCCTTAATATAGCCGTAACAAATGAAGGCCAAAAAAAAAAAAAGGATGGAAAATAAATACGGTAGATGTTTTGGTACAGCACAGCATAAGGCAGGCATTTCTTCTAAATCAACAGTGGCAAATTATATTAGGTTCATCAGATTTAGACTGCAATGCTCCAGATGATTAGGAGATGGTAGTAAAGAGATATTAAAAACTCTTTGCTGCCACTTACTGGTCTTCTGAAGTTTTGCAACCCATGTGGCATGTGGCAACTTTGAAGTGTATATAAAGAGGGAAAATATTCTAGACATGGGCATGAACAATTTATATGATATTTAAATGTTAGGCTTCTGAGAATTTGTTTTTATTTATTTGTATCCTGCCTTTATTATTTCTACAAATAACTCAAAGCAGAAAATATATCCGATATACCTTTCTTCTCCTATTTTCCCCACAATTATAACCTGTGAGGTACGGTGGTAAGAGAGAGTGGGAGGGAGGGGGGGACTGACCCAAGGTCATCCACCCAACTTTCATGAGTAAGGTGGGACTAGAACTCACAGTCCCACTTTCTAGCCTGGTGCCTTAACTACTAGACCACCATGATTATCCTGGAAAATATTAATGCAAAATGCAGAAAGTATACTGATGCTAATTTCTCTCTTTCACAGAAAGCCATATGCATTAATTACTTCTGATAGTAAAATTCTTCTGAGAATAACTCACAGAGGATACAAAAAGAGGTAAAACAGATGGTGATTCATGGAACAAAGAGGAAAGTATTGGTCAAGAAAATTGCAGTAAGAAGGCGAGCTGTTCCATAGCTCAGCTCACAAGCTATTTAACAGATATTTGATTGTTTTCAGTGTACTAAATGACTTTCCGAATTAAACTTCCAGAATCTTCAATAAAAGGACCAAATAAAAGTAATTTCTTCACTGGAAGTTGAAATGTTATGTTTATTGAAACTACACCAAGAACAGCTGGTACCATATCCCCTCAGATTCATTAAAGACCCTGAACAGTTAGCAGAAAAATTGATTTTAGAGAATTAATATACTTATGGAGAAATTTGGTTACGTTTATTGGCTCCTATTGTTGCTTGAATTAATTGAAGGGGGCATGTAATTTCATTTGGAATATGCACATGTTTACTCATCCCTGAATGTCTTTTTTAAAAAAATATGTATGGGAACCAAATAACAATACATTGTGATAATTATTTAAATTGATATAAATCCTGAAAAGCACACATTATTTATTTTGTTTACCTTCTGGAATATTACTCTGCTTTCCAATGCAGAGTCCTCCCAAGTCAGCTCACAGAATTAAAGCAATGCCATTTGTAAAGACTGGGAGTTGAATTGTTGTTTTGTATTTAATAGTTCAACAGTTTTTGACACGTTGCAGATCCTAAAACCAAAACATCTGTAGAATCAATTTACAGTTAAATGTGGGAAAATGTACATTTTCTTCAGAGAAAACAAAAATTCACAGCTAGGAGACAATCTGATCAACCAGATTTCTGGGATGATTGCATGATTACAAACAGATGTAAATTAGAGCTCTAAAGGCAGCCATATCTGGTCTCCTGGAGGGGAAGAACCTATGAATTTGGTAGGATGGTAGAGAATGTTGTATCACACCAGTTGAGTCATAAGGGGGTGTAGTCTACCATGCAGTGCCAATTGCACGATTGTCTCCAAGACCTAGGGAATGATGGTTTTGCTCTGCAACCAGTGTCTAATGAAAAATACCAGATATTATACCAATATTGGTATAATGTTCCAAACAAATGATTTCCACATTCATTAGCAACAAATTGAAATGCTTGAACTATGGTTTGTTCAAAAGCAGGACTTATAAAGAGTGCAATAATTCAGACTGGATACTAATGGAAGATAAATAATAGTGACAGATTTGCTTTTCACAAGTAAAGTCTTACATGCTGAACTAACTGATGTTTTTCAAAAATTCTGAATCTGGAAAAACTCCCAGTCGACATGATGTACACTGGTATCTATCAAATATTGTCTGATACACAGAGCATCTGACTTTTCTGCTTTCAGGGAGCTGCCAAACTAGCTTAAACCATTTAATTAAGAAAATAAACAATATTAATAATTAAAATTGTTATAAATATTTTATTCTTTCTTTATGCAATAAGAAATAATGATTGATGAGCTCTGTCTTTGTCTTCAGTGTAAGAGGGAAATGGCTGGGTACATTATATTGAAAAGGAAGCTTTACTATTGTGCTGAGAATTCACTATAATATGTTGTATTAAGCATTCATAATAGTTTCAAATGACATAAACTTTGGCTCTGCTTTCCCTTGAGCAACATTAGGAACTATGCAATAGGGAAACAGTTCTGTATTTTAGAATGTCATCTATTTTAAGAGGCTTCAGAATAAATATGTGATATTAAAAAGTACATTTTGAAAGTACATTTGGCTATATCAAAGTTCGGTTTCCCACTCTTTTAAAATTGTTTGACTTAGCAATTAATAGTAGATATTTAAATTTATTTCTAGCAGAAATATCAATTAGTGGGTGCTAGCTAAGCCTTGAGAAGGGAGCATCTAAAGCAGGGATTCCCAAAAGTCGTGGTATCTTGATCTAATAAAATTATACATTAAGTTGCATGATACACCACCACCACTATCACACCACCCCATTATAGAAATACTAGATGCCATATTGGAAGTCACCAGCTGGCACAGTCCTAGTAAATTTATGAGAATCCCTTTCTCAAAGGAAGAATTTATAGGGCAGACATATTCACAGAGAAAAATTCAGGGCAACTCCAATTTTCTATTTTGTGTTAATTTAAATTTGCATATAAATTGATCTTCCCAGTAATGGTGTACATGTGACATATGGTACTTGTAGGATCCTTGCTTTTACAAAAGGCATGGCCAAAACTGCAATCCCAATCTCCCCATCTCTGTGGGATTCAAGAAGCTCAAAATTACAAAAGATAAAGTTTTGCTATCAAAGGGGCAAGACAGATGGAAGAAAATCAGCTTGACTATCCATTAGGGACAGTAACGTGACAGAGGGACCAAGGCAGGAGTGAATAAAAATGTTTATGCAGGCATAAAAACATATAATACCTTCATAATGGAAGGCATGATAATGGTGATAACAATAGTAATAAATATTAATTAAATTATATGTACATAATAAATAATGATGAAAAAATATGGATCATTGAGATAAAACCATGCAGATTAATTTACTAATTGGTGCATCTGGTGCATATTCCTCAAAACTAATGGAGGGGAGACATTTTGTGTCATCACTATAATCACTTCCACCACCCCTTGCTCCCTTACCCAAGTTCCCTTGTTATATTTGTATTCTGTGCACTTTTATCCTCCTTTCTGGAAATTAGTGGCAGAGAGATGACTCTGTCAAAGAAAAACCAAGCAAGCATAATCCCAGTGCCTCTTGCTCTAAAATTCGAGTTTTATCACAGAGTCATCAGGATGCTGGCAGAATTTGTTCCTCTGAGCAACCTGGGTTTGTAAGATGTGACTATGTATAGTTTTGTCCTTGGACTCGGTATGTTTTAGCCTCTCCACCAATTTTTTTCCTGACAAACATTGCAGATCTCTGCAGGTGCAGGTAGAGAGATGGAGAAGAATAAAGTATATTTGAATCCCTGGCAGTTGTGTCAGCTTAAAATTTGTTTACAACCCCTGCATATTTAATACACCAGAGGAGACACAGTCATTTTATGGAAATGTAGAGCTGTTCTTGACAATGAATATATATTTTGAGAAAACCTCCCCCCCCCCCCAAATTCTGGGTTACTTTCTAAATGGTATTTTAACTGCTTTTTCTCCTGTTGTGGTTCCTATCTCTACCATACAATTTCATATGAATTAAATGACTAAAAACCTGCCCTTTGCTCTGGAAGTTGTTTAAAGAGTATAATATGTAAGGAATATTGTATGTACTGTATATTTTAGATACTACAAAGTCAATATAAAGAAAGAAAAAAAGTACATAAAGCCTGACTTCAGGATTTTTTCCCCCAACTATTTTACCAGGAGTGCATTTTTTTTCTGCTGCATATCACATTGCTCTGTGCATTTCTGCTCTCTCCATTTTGGACTGTCACTGGTGTCTTTATCCTGTAGTTTTCAGAGTTATCTTGCTGCCAGAAGCCGACTGACAGAATTCTGAACGTCATCACACACATTTCTTTCCAACTTTCCATTAGGTTGGAAAGAATAATAAGCTTAGGAAAGCATGTTGAGCATTGCTTTGGGCATTTTTTCTTTAATAAAATTTCTGCTTTAGAGCAGCCCACTCTAGGGGGCTTAGAAAAGAATTATTTCTTAAATGATATTGACCTGTCCCATGGGAATCTAACCTATTTTCAAACTGATTTCTTTTGGCTACTTTCTCCTCCCCCTCTCCATTTGATTGCATTTAATTTCAGTTTTGGAGGGTTATCCCACTGACAGATATATAGAGGCCTGAACCTTACAGATATTTTTTGCAATCTCCAATGGAAAGAGGTGTTGCACTACAAGTTCTGCCCTTATTGTTCATGCATCTTCATAAGGAAGGGTAGATGTGTTTGATGAGGAAACACTATTTTCAGCATTCTTCCCCCATCTTGCACTCTCCCAATGCTGCAGCATATTGTTGTACAGTACGTGAAGTGCTTTTCCAAACTTCTTATATAGTTTATCTATTTAACACATTAAAGCATAAATGAACTGTTCCTTTTTCTGCTCTGAATGAAATACGATGTATCTTGGGGTTAGGTGAGGTATGACATTGTACCTTGCGAATTGAACAGCAATATCCACTGAAATAATGGAAGTTCTTACAATATTTGATGTTTCGGTTCAACTGCAAAAATCCAGGGATCTTTTCAAGAGTTATCTTTTTAGAATAAAACAATGGGTGGTCTAATAGAGCTAATGACAAAGCATTGCTGAAAACTGAACAGTCCTTTGCTACTTAAAATAAGCCTGCCTACCTAATAAGCAGTATTCTTTAAATATCATTCTTCTTCCAGGAAAGGTAAAGTAATGATGACTGAACTATTCTTTAAAACAGCATGTAGGCCCTAATAGGGGAACCCTAGCAGAAAATATAAAGTGCAGTACCTTTTTCCAGGTCGTCAGATACTGGGTTTTCTGAGAGCCTTTTTATTAGGCTGGGGAAAAATGGCCAATGGATGAAAGCTGTCTCTCTCTCACACACACGCCATACCCACACTTTTTCTAATTACCAAGGCAGAAAGAGTGGGGCGATTTCTGTTTTATTTAATAATTGAATTGAATAAAGTACCCAAATCTACCACATACTCGCCTTTTTAAAGATATTTGATATAGCATTGAAGGTCCGTTTTTCTAGGATTAATGGATCAAATGCATTCCACCTGACATTGTTTGGAGATGTGCCCACATGTTTTCAATTATTGTAGTGCACTGACTTCCTCCCTCCACATTCTGAAATTTATTGGTCATCGTATTCTTAAATATCTCAGCAGCAGATATTGACATTAGTCCAATAAACTGTACATTTAATCAGATAAGTTTTTATCAATAGGGCAAAGCATGGTATCTAGATACAGTATAGTATAGCAAAGCATAGCACAGTAAAGGTAACACATGCCCTCCAGCATAATCCTACTCAAAATAAAGGGCAACTAAATTGAATGGAATTCTCATGAATAAATGTACAGATTTTAAGCTTAAAAACTAATTACCAAATTCAACTTGGAACATGATTAAATTAAGATTCCACTGCAGAGTCTATATAAGTAAGAAAAAAAAGTCATTTCTCCAGAAGCCTATTTTTTATACAACATTTCTTATTATTATTATTTTAGCATTTTGGAACATACTGTATTAGAAACATGAACTTCCTAGATCTGTTTCAAAATAGGGGGAAATAGTTGTGAATTTCAACTGTAATATTAAGAAGAAAATCTCTAGATTTTTAAAAAAACCCAGGCTCTTAACATTTCTTCTGAGTTTAGGAAAGGGTATTTTATTGCTGATTTGGAATAGTGGAGAACTGAATCCATAGAGAGGGGATTTTGAGATATGACCTTCAATAGCAGTCATCTATCATAAACCAAGTTGGGACCATTTCTCTGCATGTGATGCAGACCAGAAGAAGAAGGTTCAATATCACTCCTGTTTTATAGCAAATCAATTTTTCTTTGTTTGTTGTCAGCTTTTCAATTCCATGTGCATGTTTTTAAAATGTTACAAATACAATGCAGGAGATTTGTTGGGCAGTGATATTAAACTATTATGATTTCTGTTCATCTGCCTAAAACATGCAGAGGGCCTTCTCTGTGGCTGCCCCAGCTCTCTGGAACCAGTTACCTCCCGAGGTCTGGACCATCCCCACCCTATTGGCCTTCCGAAAAGCGGTGAAGACCTGGCTTTTCCGGCAGGCCTGGGGCCGTTGATCTCACTTTGCGATCTGACGAGATCCGGCCATGAATGGTGTGAATGGGTTTTAATGTCTTTAATGTTTTTAATTTTTAAGTGTTTTTATAGTGATTTTTTGAGCGTATTGAGAGCCGCCCTGGGTCTTTGGAGAGGGGCGGCATATAAATTGAATAAATAAATAAATAAATAAAATCAGGATGACCTCTGGATTCACTGTATGCTTTTAAATTTCTACCACAAGAGATCAGCATTATAAATAAATAATAAATAAATAAATAATTTTATTTCTATACCGCCCTTCTCCCGAAGGACTCAGGGCGGTGTACAGCCAATTTAAAAACACAACACACAACAATAATTAAAAATTAAAATAATTACATAGATTTGGCCGATTTAAAACCCCAAACATTTAAAATACCCCAATTAAAATTATTAAGTTGATAGCCCTGCCTGGCGGAACAACAGGGTCTTCAGTGCGCAAAGAAACACTCGGAGGTCGGAGATCTTGCGTATTTCCAGGGGCAGTTCATTCCACAGGGCTGGGGCTCCCACAGAAAAGGCCCTCCCCCTGGGTGTCGCCAGCCGACATAACTTGGCTGATGGCACCCTGAGGAGACCCTCTCTGTGGGAGCGGACTGGTCGGTGGGAGGCTATTGGTGGCAGAAGACGGTCTCGAAGGTACCCGGGTCCTATGCCATGGAGCGCTTTAAAGGTGGTAACCAACACCTTGAATCGCACCCGGAAGACCACTGGGAGCCAGTGCAGCTCGCGCAGGAGGGGTGTCACGCGGGCACAACGAGTTGCGCCCATAACCACCCGCGCGGCCGCATTCTGGACCAGTTGGAGCCTCCAAGTGCTCTTCAAGGGGAGCCCCATGTAGAGAGCATTACAATAGTCCAGCCGGGAGGTGACAAGGGCATGAGTGACCGTGCGCAAGGCGTCCCGGTCCAGAAAGGGCTGCAACTGGCGGATCAGGCGAACCTGATAAAAGGCCCCCCTGGCCACGGCCGTCATATGCTCTTCTAAAGACAGCCGTGCGTCCAGGAGGACACCCAGATTGCGAGCCCTCTCTGTGGGGGGCGAAGATTCACCCCCAATAGTCAGCGATGGCACCTGCTGACTATATCGGGACGCCAGCAGCCACAGCCACTCGGTCTTGGACGGGTTGAGTCTGAGCCTGTTCCTCCCCATCCAGACCCGCACGGCCTCCAGGCAGCGAGACATCACATCAAGGGCATCGTTGGGGTGGTCTGGGGTGGAGATGTACAGCTGAGTATCATCAGCGTACAGATGACACTTCACCCCAAAACCACGGATGATCTCACCCAGTGGCTTCACATAAATGTTGAACAGAAGGGGCGAGAGGACCGACCCTTGTGGCACTCCCCATGCGAGATGCCTCGAGGTCGACCTCTGCCCCCCTGCCAACACGAACTGCGAGCGGTCGGAGAGGAAGGAGGAGAACCACCGCAGAACGGTGCCCCCTATTCCTAACCCTCTTAACCGCCGCAGCATGATACCATGGTCGATGGTATCAAAAGCCGCTGAGAGATCTAATAGGACTAGGACAGAGGAGCAACCCCTGTCCCGAGCCCTCCAGAGATCATCCACCAACGCGACCAATGCCGTTTCTGTGCTGTGCCCCTGCCTGAAGCCCGACTGGCACGGGTCTAGATAGATAGCTTCATCCAGGTGCCCGGGCAGTCGTGCCACCACACTCTCAACAACCTTCGCCACAAAACGAAGGTTGGAGACCGGACGGTAGTTAGCTAATTCAGCCGGGTCCAGGGAAGGCTTCTTGAGGAGGGGCCTCACCACCGCCTCTTTCAAGGCGGCGGGAAAGGCACCTTCACTCAGAGAAGCAGTTTTATAATCCCCTGGAGCCAGCCTCGTGTAACCTCCCGGGAGGCCAGTACCAACCAGGAGGGACACGGGTCCAATAAACATGTGGCGGCACTAATCCTACCCAGAACCCTGTCCACATCCTCGGGAGCCACAGGATCAAACTCCTCCCAGATAATATTCTCAAGGCCTGCCCCTGTCTCCTCCCCTGGACTCATCCAATCGGAGTCCAAGCCATCCCGAATCCGAGCGACTTTATCATGCAGGAATTGCACAAAATCCTCAGCGCGGCCTTGCAAGGGATCTTCCCGCACTCCCCCCCGAAGAAGGGAGTGGGTCACCCTAAACAGGGCGGCTGGGCGGTTCTCTGCAGATGCGATAAGAGCGGAAAAATGGTTAGATTTCGCCGCTTTTATCGCCACTAGGTAGGTCTTGATATAAGACCTCACCTGTGTCCGGTCGGAATCAGATTGACTAGTCCTCCAAATGCTCTCTAGGCGTCTTTTCCGACGCTTCATCTCTCTCAGCTCCTCAGAGAACCAAGGAGCCAATTGAGATCGGCATCGGGTCAGAGGCCGCAAAGGCACGACGCGGTCCAAAGCTCCGGTGGCCGCACTCTCCCAGGCGGCCACCAGCTCTTCAGTCGAGTCGTGTGCCAGAGTCTCAGGAAACGGCCCAAGCTCCGTCAGGAACCTTTCGGGGTCCATCAGGCGCCTGGGACGGAACCATTTGGTCGGTTCCGTCTCCCTGCGGCGGGGGAAAGCGGTAGGAAAGTCCAAGTGAAGGAGCGAATGATCTGTCCATGACAAGGGTTTGATGTCTAGGTCCCCTCTACCAAGATCATTCAACCACTGACCAGAGACAAAAATCAGGTCCAGAGTGTGTCCCCCTATGTGAGTCGGGCCTTGAACTAACTGGGTCAGGTCCATGGCCGTCATGGAAGCCATGAACTCCCGAGCCGCCTCTGACGCCTCACCCGCAGACGGAAGGTTGAAATCCCCCATGACAATAAGTCTGGGGGTGTCAACCGCCACCCCGGCAATGACGTCGAGTAGCTCGGGCAGGGTCGCTGCCACGTGGCAGGGAGCCAGGTACGCAGTCAGCAAACCCATCTGCACCCCACGGCCCCACTTCACAAAGAAGGACTCACATCCGGCTATCTGAGGAACAGTGGTCTCCCTCGGACAAAGACTCTCCCTAATAATCACCGCCACTCCCCCACCCCTCCCCTGGGCCCTTGGCTGATGAAATGCACAGAAACCTGGTGGTTTATTATAACAGGCAAAGTGTCCTTATGCTTCATTTCTGTTTTTGTATTTGTATTCATAACTTTTAAGAGATTCTGTGGAAAACACCTCTATCAGAAAATTTAGAGGAACATTCAAAAGCAGCTTGATGAGCCCAACCATATGGGTGATTCATATAGCCAAAATACTTTTTGGACCATCTCTTAAGAGTTGTATCTTTTCTGAACTATTCTTTTCAGGAGAAAGATTCAGAGTTACCTGAACAGGATGTATGGAAGGCTAAGATTACCTGTTGTTAAGGCTCATTCAACTATTATTATTAAGGAAACTATTTACTTTAACAATAACCATCTTCAGGTCAGCATTTAATATATAACTGACTTAAAATCATGTCATTGAAATGATCTGCTATATCTGATTGGAAGGTCTCTATTAATTAAACTAAATGATTTTAATAATAATAATAATAATAAAATGCAGCAAAATCGCACAAACTGATTACAAAGCTAGACATGATGGAGTTGCTAAATTAATCCACTGGTCATTATGTAAAAAATACGATTTACCTGTATCCAAAAAGTCATAGGAACATAAAGTGGAAAAAGTTATAGAAAATGAGAAGGTGAAGATCTTGTGGAACTTTCAAATACAGACGGATCGTCACTTGGAACACAACACGCCAGATATCACAGATGTTGAAAACCGAAACGTACAATTTATTGACATCGCGGTACCAGGATGAAGAGTCAAAGAAAAAGAACTGGAAAAAAATCATGAAATATCGCGACCTGGCCATAGAAACTACACGGCTACGGATGAAACATGTCACAGTGATACCTATTGTCATCGGGGCACTTGGTACCATGTCCAAGTGCCCCAAGAATTTCACAAAATACTTCAAGAAATTGCAGCTTCCTGCAATAACACCAGCGGAACTGCAAAAAACTGCCCTACTCGGAACATCATATATTTTAAGAAGGTACTTGAGTGATACCTAGGACGCTGGCAGCAACCCGTATCAACCATTAGCACCAGTCAATGGTATTTGTGACATATTTTTAAATGTCCAGTTGACTGACTTTCACTTTTAATGAATAAAAGAAATAATAATAATAATAATAATAATAATAATAATAATAATAATAAATAATAATAATAATAATAATAATAATAATTTAATATCCATCATCTACTTCAGGATGGCTGTCCTTGAACTAAACAATGCTAAAATTCTGAGATTCTTTTATGGATCTTTTTAATCACATTGAAGATATTAATTTAACAATGGCAGCATTTATTTGCTACATTTCTATAATGTCGTATTTTCATAGGACTTATGACAAAATGTTTCTATTATCACTGACTCAGCCTTTTTTTGACATCATTGTTTTGTCTTTTGCTTTCTTATGGTTTCACTACAATTCATTCATATCTTAATATACTATTTAATATTTTGCAAATTGTGCAATCCACAAATTAAATCTTAGGACAATATATACAGTATACAATTTTGAGATCTGCTATAAACATGTAGGTAATACAGTAAATCTGCTGTAGTGTATACACACATGCATCCCCAGAGAGACAGGAGGTGGGGAGGAATCAGGAAAGGAGTGAGCTAAAAGACAGGATATAAATGAGAATAAAGAAATAAATTAGCTAGCTAGCTAATTGACATGCTGAGCGGGAATTCTGGAAGTTGCAGATCTAATGCTTCTACAAAATGCTAGGATGGAGAAAACAGGCATAGGTCAATATCCCTGATACAGTACAATGAAGTTACCTCAAATTTTAATAAAAGGTACAGTACAATTATATGTTGTAGATATTACTTTGTTTTAAAATCTATCTTTACAGGAAACTAACATGTTTGGGAAAAGTTATAACTCAGCTTTTTTGTCCAAACACCATGTTCTGTATAACTGTAAAAGTCAAAAATCTGTAAACTTATCTTGGGATATACCGGTAAATCCTTTTCAACTCAGTGATGCTTATTCAAAGTACACATGATTATAAGATTATATTTGCATGCAGAATATTCTGACAAATTATTCCCACTTTACCTATTATAAAGCCTTTAAATTAAAACACATGCATATTAGAATTCAAATATGATTTACAATAAAGCATGATTACAATTTTTTGATTCATACACCAAAGAATCAAGATGCATATTCTTTAAGCCAATCAACACAAGCTAGACTGTATATCAATACAATTACGGTATTTAGTATAATTTTAAAGTACTTTAGTTTCTGCTGCATTATAAATGCCTTTCTTGCAGAAACTGTTCAAAATTTTGTTTCGGGTTCAACACATCTTGTCTATTTCGGTATCAAGGAATATAAGTACATGCCAAAATAGGGTGCATTTGAATCTAGGCCATTGTTGCTATTTTAAAGCTGTATTTTACCTTAATCTATTTCATAAAAAATGGATCTTAATATGCAAAACTGTACTTGCTTTGTATTGTAAAATATTACTTATAACAATGGACACTACAGATAGTTCTCAGTTAATGAAGGCAATTGGGACTGGAGTTTCTGTTACTAAGTGACACAGTCATAAAGTCGTTTAGCCACAGCAATTCCAGCAGTTCCAGGTTGTTGTTATTTATTTTATTTTATTTTATTTATTTATTAGTTTGTCAAACATGTACAAGATAGCAAGTATGAATATGAACATGGACATGAATGAGGGAAATGAATACAAATAAATGGGGACAGTAGGACAGGGATGGTAGGCACGCTGGTGCACTTATGCATGCTGTTGTGGTTGTTAAGAAATCCCACACCTCATAAAGTGAGGACATCACATGGTAACCATTCAGCACCATCGTAAGTTTGAAAAAACTTACTAAAAAACTGGTAATTAAATTAGGACCACCTCTATATAGTTATCATTTTTATAACTGTTACATATGTATAACTTGTTTGAATAACTTCTTGATATATTATAGATGCACATTGCACGTTTATGATCATAAATACCAATCAAAATTAGGACTTTTATATTAATACAGAAAGGAAGGAAAGTACGCAAGAATGTTCTTTTATTACTTTTCAGAGGAACAAATCAACTACAATAATTATGTAACAACTTTTGAAGAGAAGTGTGTATTTTGATTTATAATCACATAAATATATTCTTTTGTCTGTAGAAGAGAAGTATGGCGTCTTTACAGGACAGAGGAAATATAAGAGAAGAAATTGATAAAAACAGTCTGAATGATAACTTTTAAAGAAAGTATCAAGAATTAAATTCATGTTTTTAACAAAAGTTTATGTTTTAAACAACAGCAAGAACAAAAACACTATTTCAAAATACTTTTGTTGAGTGAACAAATATTGGAGTTTTTTAAAATCCCATTAGGAAATAGTAAATAAACCACAATTCATGACATGTAAGGACGATTGAATATATGCTTTAGAGTGAAAGTGGAAAATTCTTTTTGCACCTGCAGTCCTTCACATTTTCCTGTCATTACTGCCTTAGATAGGGGTTGGCAGATCACCAATGTGTTTACAATTTTATTATAATTATAATTCCTGGTTTAAATTTAATGATAAGCCAGGATTTAAATAAAGTAAACCAGAATCCTATTTCGTTCTTCCTCTTAATGCAGAGAATTAGAATTGTATATCTGCACCAAGCACTTCATGGTTTTCTTTCTGCTGGGATGTAGAACTAAACTACAGTTAGCATTGCATATGAACAATAGCAGTCCGTTTGGTCAAACTAATTATACATTCAGAATATAAGAGTTATACTGGAGGTTATTGTCTTACTGTTTCCATTATTTTCAATGCAAATAATTTATAAGCATATGTATTACTTGCTCAGAGAATATCTGTTATTGGCAGCTTAGAAATTTAATCAGTAATTCTAATTTACACATAGAAGATATGTTGTATGACTTGGATTCTATCCACGAATTGGAGACTTATTTGTCTGTTTTAATGTGTATGGTTTCTTGACTGCTGTGGGAAAAAAATTGGAAATTCGCCATTTTCTAATCATAAATTATTCAATCATGAAACAGGAAAAGCACAATATGAATTAAATACTTCAAGTCTTAAATGAAAACAGCACCACCCTTTCATGGTTTAGTTTTGACAAACCTGCTGTTTATTTTCTCTCTTGCATCTTTTTTTTACTTTGATGATTTACTGGTTCTTGATTTCTTAGGTTTTGCATAACTTCGTTCTTTTTCCTGTCAATAAAATATATTAAGCATTAAAATAAATTATATTTACATTTAAGAAATCAAAATTGCTATCACAAATGTTATCTCTGTCTATTACTAATTTATGTTAAAATGTATATATGATTTTCCAATAATTGTTGGCTGATTATCATTCATTTGTCTATCAAAAGCTATGATTTAAAAAGTAATCAAAGTATCAGTACATCTTAGGCCTAAAACTAAATATTTTACTATAACAAGCATATCAAAACTGTAACTTAAATAAAAGCTGAATAAGCAGTGAAATGCATTTTGAGTATTTTCAAATTTATATAGGGAGATCCTTATACTATACTAACAAATCAATACTTAATAGTCTTAAAGAATATTAGGTATATTTCTTGTTAATATAAGTTTTATTCAAAAATATTTTATAATGTTCAATGGACACATCAAAGAAAGTTTAAAAGGAGATGGCTATGAATTTCATTAGGCTGATAGCAAGGCACATTTGCACATGTGATATGAACCTGGTCTAATGTCATCCCATTTGATTTATGTATGCGAAAGTAGTTCTGGGAAGAGTAATATGATTTAAAGATGTGGGTGTCATGATGAATTATGAACCAAAAAATTGGATTTTTTTTATCCCTATTTAGATCTGTGAATTTATTGAGCAAAAAAGAAGAGAGTGGAAAGACAAAAAAGAAAAGACAGTGCTGACCCAGATTTACAAAACTGGATTGATAACATATTTTCATTTCCTTCTTAGGAGCTAGCTCTTTATTCATGTAATGGAAAGTCTGATCAACATTATTTTGTGTACTCAAGGCTTAAAACTATATTTAAGAGGTTTTTTTTTTAAAAAAAATCCTTTTTGTTACTTGTGTATAATTCCTCCCTTTTTGTATATAAATAAAAAACACAAAATCAGAATATGGAACAGGGAATGTGAATATGAATATTTGTGAACAAATATTTATAAAAGCTGTACAGTTATTTTTCAATTAGTCTTGTTTTAATCTATTTTATTTCATTCGTTACTATACATAATAATATTCACACTGGACTGGTTGATCCAAAATGATGTGGTTGCTTTTCTTGGGAAAACAGCTTAGTAAAACATTTTGAGACTGGACCTACTTCTTTCAGGCTTTCTCTCAGGCTATGAGGCTAAGACATTTTTGTTTATCTCAAAAGATGACCTATATAGAAGAAAGAATTTTAATTCTGCTAGTACTATTGGACATGTTGGCATCTTTTGTTATGGTCAATTATGATAACTTGAGCTGTCTGGTTGTGTTGGGCTTTGTGGTGGTTATTTTGCAGTGGCCCTGGTCTTTCTTGCTGGGACAAGAAGGTGGTTCTGGGGGGACAATGATTCAATATCTAGGCCAGTTATTAATACTATTCCACAATATAATTTAGCATTTACATGGAACTTCCAGGGATGGTCATCCATAATTCTAGAATAGAATGCCATCAATACACCAATAAGACCTAACTCTGCTATTCCATACTCTCTTATTTGAAGGGACCAATCAGTACCATTGAGCACTAGCTACGAATAATGGGGCTACATGATGGAAAATAATTTGAAATTTAATGCGTAGAAGACAGGTGGTCCCGGGGTAAGGAGAAAGCTGAATTCCCAAATTGAGATGTCTCTCCTCCACTGAACTGCGAGATAGTGGGTAGTAACTGTGATGTGGGGCATGTCTTGTACAATTATGCTTCCTGTGCCAGATGAAGTAAAGTGACAGTTATCTATGGCATGCTTTCTTGGTGAATGCAGTTGCTTTATCTCTCTCTCTTTCTGTGTCTTTATTATTATTTATTATTAATCTTACATAGCTATAGCTTTTAAAACAATGCAGACTTTAATTCAGTGTAAAACTGCATCGTGTTAATATTATTTTCCAAATATTTTTATAAACAGAATTTGGAATATCAATGACTTAATAAAGAGTACATTTGAAAAACAAAATTGATCTAAAATGGTATATATGCTTTTAAATACCTTGGAAGTTTACACTGAAGTTTAAAAGTATATATAATGTACATTATATAGTTAAATGAATTATTGTGGTCATTCATTCTTATGCAACATGAAATAGTTTCCTTAGGATCAGCAATAGAAATCCAGGGAGTTACTTGCAATCACCAGGTTCTACAACTGGGGTGGGCTACAAATGTTTTCAACAATCTTGCTGCTCTTTGCTGTTTATCATCTTGGCTGATGCTGATCAGAGCTGAAATATCTACAAGATACCAGTTTGACATTCCTAGATAGAACATTTTAATTCAATTCTACAACCTAACTGTTTTTAGGACATCAGCTATTAGACTGCATATTCATATCGGTATCAATTCATATAATGTTGATTTTCAAACAAACAAAAGATATTCCTAATAACCACTTTTTCTGTTTCTGTTTGTCTCTATATAAGACAATAGAAATTCAGAGAAAATTGGAAAAGTTCATGATTTTTCCAAGTTAGTTCCTAGGCCTGAAATTGATTCTGAATGTTAAATGTTTTTCAGTTGCACTGAACTTTTCTTCTTTGAAATATTGATAATGGTAATTAATGTATCCTAAAATTAAAAAGAAGTGTATAGCATGTTATAAAAATTTAAATTAGCCTTTATGAAAATTATACAAATTTCAAAAGTTATATCAACTAATATTTTCTGCCATCTAATCTCATAGTTTCTCTTAACTATTCTTATTAGAGTCAGTTTCTAAGATTTATTCATTTGTAACCTCTAAAAGGAACTACATGAAAGGTAAGAAAGGGTTAATTTTATATCATGCTATTTCACAATCAATACTTTTAATTTAAAAAGCTCAGAGATTCTCATGATGTACAGGCCAGGAAGTTTTGTATCCTGGTGCTCACTGCCAATGCATTATCAATATCTGGTTCAGACCAATTTTTAAAGAAAAAACAATACATAACTTTTCTATATAGCTCAGATACTCCCTTTTTATGACCCTGTAATCCCTTAGTTCGGGATAGAGTTCGGGCGACTGGATGAAGTTTACTGCTTACTGACCGGATTCCTCCCTGATGCCATGTGGAGTTTGCAGCAGATTTCTTGGCATCCTAGGAGAAAAACATCTGCTGCTACCTAGGATTGAACTTTCAACCTTCCAAGTGGGAGGTGAGAGTCTTCACCATTAGGCCACCACGCCAACTCTCTGTATATCTCAGATCTGATTGAATTAATTGACTTGATACATGTAGACCACATAAACAGTTTCATATGAAAAAGCAAGTGTCATGACAAATTTCTGGTTAAGCATGAGGAATAATATACTAAAAGTATATGCATGGAACTCAGCAGTCACATGCTTGCTTTTTATTCATTGTGTAAATCAGTATAATGAAAAGCTTGTGAGCTACCATTTTTACGTACATCTATATTATTTACTATACCTGCAGATGAGGTCTTAAGGTCTTAGTGATGTCTTGATAGGACACTGATTCTTTCCAATCTCTTTTTCTTTTGGATTTATTGGATGTTGTCAGCCCTTCAAATCCTGAACCTGTTAATCTGTAAGCATTTGTTTTTGTTTCCTTCATTGGATTTTGTATCTGATTCTGAAATACTCTGAGAGCTCCTTCAGCTATTTCATCAGTTTTCTTCGACCTCAGAAGATTCTGACCTGCACTGAGATGTGCAGGTTTATTCAAAAGCTGACAGATGCTTGCTGTATGATGCTTTGATTGGTTATCAGCAGATATCAAAGAAAAATGTAGCTTTGTAGCTTTGGTTTTATTGGAATGTTTGGTTAAAACTGTTCCATTAGGTAAAGGGAAGTTTAACAGATAACCAACATCTTTATTTTCTTCTTTTAATACAAATTTGTTAGCTCTAATATTTTTTCTCATCTTCTGAGAAACGCTTTTATTTGTAACATTTTGAAATGATGTATCAGGTAGTGATTTGTTAATCTGATCTGCATTTGGGCTGAATACAGCTGATTTAGCAATTGCATGATCTGTTACTAGTTTTGATAAATCTTTTGAAACATTTTTTCTTTTCTTTTCATTGGTTCTTTTAGTGAACTGCCTATCCATTTGCAATAACTTTCTTTTGAAAATGGGTATGATCCTCTTGGCGTCATTTGATTTCAATGTTGAACCAGAATTTTCTGAGGTTTTCCACTGTTGTCCAATATTGTTTTTGTTTCCTACTCCACCATGCTCATCATCTGCAGAAGTATATCCTATTTAAAGAAAACATCAGTTTTCAGATGGTTGACTTTAAGCTCCACCTTGTGGCTATTATTTATAGTACATGCTTAAAGTTTGAAATACCTTTCTTTGGAACTACTTGAGTCAAAGGTACCTTGCAGTTCCTTCCTACAGTAAGGTTGGCTGGTTTAGAGTTTACTTTCTAAAACACAGGAACCAAATAAAACAATTTGAATCACATTACACATCACTAATTAATTTTATATATAATTGTAAATATTTTGGAATTAACAATTATAACTGAATAATGCGATACCAGAAAATTAATATGGTAAGAAATGTAATTTTCTAAATATTAGTAACACATAAAATCTTTTCATAAAAATTGACACAGGATAAAAATCCATTCAAATGGACCTGTATGTTTTATTGAGAGACTGAAAGTGAACAATAATTCAATTCCATTTCAACTGTATTGGAATGAACAATTATACAGATAGTCTTTGAGTTACAAGTTACAACCATTCATTCAATGACTGTTTGCAGTCAACGATGGGTGTTGAATGAAAGAATTTATGGTCGTTCCTCAAAGTGCCTTCGTGATCAGGTGAACAAAATTTGGATGCTTGGCAACGAGTTTATATTTTTGACAGGCTGCAGTGTTCTGCTGTCATTGCCAATTTGCAACCTTCCTTGCTGGCTTCCCACAAGCAAAGTCAGTGGGGAAGCCAGTAAGGAAGATTCCAAGTTGCTTGAATAAGTTTCCTTCCCGGGGCCTTTCTTTATTCTCACTCCCTCTTTCCTGGCTTCACTCACAGACACCCTGCACCTTCTTTCCTTTGCCTCCCTACACTTGCACACATGTATGCTCCCTAGTCCCAGCTGATGTTTCCTCTCTTCTTCCTCCCACTGCTGATGTGGTGTGCCTGGCCTGGCTGGATTGTGACTAGGCTTTGTGCTGCACTGGAGTACAGGGGCTGCGTTTTGCAGGCTTCATACATTGAAAAAGAAGAAAGGAAAGGAAGTAGCAGTTTTAAGCCACAGCATGCCCAAACACCTGTTTGCACAGAGATCCTGGATGGGGATGGATATATGCTGCTAAAAAAAAAAAAAGGAAAGAGCAATCAAAAGCAGGGAAGCAGAGAGCTAAAAGGGCATAAATGGAAGGAAAATAGGGTTGCTGCAATGACCGTGCCTTCAGGCACAGGTCCAAAATCCCTTCTTTCAAAACTGGTGTAATTTTGAATGATCACTGAATTAATGGTCGGATGTCAAGGACTATCTATAATTCATTCTAGCTTCACTGCATTTGCTGGTATCAGCACTTTTCACTATAAAGCTATATTACCAAAAGTAAGATATAGAGGAATTTTCACATTACCCCTGGCAGTTATATCATAGAAAACATATTTTCTAAGCTGAATTACCTTGTTTCTACCATATAATAAAAATACTACTGCTAAACATTTCTGAATAAGATAACAAAGTTAAATTAAACCCCTTTAGCCTTGTTCAGATTGAATGCATTGATGTTTTCATTTCAGATTTCAGCACAGATCAGATATACCTGAATGGGCATGATACAGCATCTGTTTTCAAATTAAAGATGGGACAAGATGCGATCTACATACTGACAGCACCTTCAGTATCAATTCCATTTTTCATCACTGCTTGGTGTGGTGAATTTCTTCCAGAAATATCTAGAATTCTTTGTTAACTAAGGCCAGATGGGAAGCTAGTTATATTCCCTTCTTCCCTGGAAGATCATCATGTAAAATGATGTAATCAAATTCCACCTCTCATTCAGAAAATATCAGGTTGTTTTTACTTTTGTGCCAGAAACAGTACTCATTGCCTTTGAACTAAAAAAATGAAGAGAGGCATAACCTGCCTTCAATTACTAGCCAAAGATAGTACAGATGCTTAAATGCTTCTTTTCATGTTTCCAACTTTCTTTTTTCATTCTTTTCCATTACTATAACATGGTGAGAAAATTATTTTATTTTTTAATTTTTGAGCATCACTGAAAAAAATATTAGGCAATGTATGCATTATAAATTACTAAATCAATAGCAAGAGCCATCATGGTTTACTATTACCATCATATTTATACAATATAGATTTTAAAAATGGATGGAAAATAAAGTATAAGAATAGAAAATTGTCTCCTGTTTTGTAAGCATGAACTTTTAGACAAAGCCCATATGTAAAACCTCAGAGCCACATCTGTAGAGAACAGGCAGTGCTAAGCTGCAATGTGATCAACAACTAATAGCTACAAGCAAATCCAACTGATTTAAGATACAATTCAACTGCAGTTTTTAGAAATTACTGAGTATCTATCCTTGTTATGGAATATCTCAAAATACCAATAAGCAGTTTTGTCAGCTCTTTCTTCCTTATTTCTATTACTCAAGACAACTTAGATTAGACTTGTAGCTGATTGCTATCTAATAATAATATTGGTACAAATCTCCATCTGGAAGTAATTAGTGCATAATTCTGCAAGGAAGTCATTTTTTATTTTTTTTAATTATTCAGGAGGTTTCTATAGAAAAATAAGTGGCATAGTAATCAGAATTTGCATTTAGCTAGTCCTTAAGGAATCATTTTAGCTATTTAGGGATATCCAGTTACATCAGTGTTTTTCACAGCAAAAACACTGTGTTTGCTCTCCGTGTTTACTATCACACTTTAGCTGCCTTCTCAATTATTATAATAAAGCAGTAGAAAAGATATATTGAGAAAAATGAAGATAATTGACTATTTCAATGTTTAATCAAGTATATGCCAATAAATGATACACACATACACACTTACATATACAATATTACCTGAACAGATGCTGATATAAAATTGTTTGTAGTACACATTGCTTTCTGTGTCACCTTAAAAGGAAATCCACATATATGAGGAATGACAGTATTCAGATCAGTAACAAAAGAATCTAAAATTGTTTCTAAATCCGCTCTAGGAAAGTACTGTATGGGCTGACTTCTGATGCAACTGGAAGGATATCTGAATCATTATTAAGGAATGAAATAAATAATTTGACAAATTGATATTAAAAAGCATCAGGTTTACCATAGGCGCAATTTCTTGAATGATAGGAGTTCATTAAAGTAATGAGAGCAAGTAAAAACTGCTACAGGTACTTTCTGCACAAAGTCAGTGAAATGAATGTGAACTTCAGAAAAACTTGCCCATGTTTCATTTGTTTCAGCAGAGTCTGTTCGGGAATAAGCTCATTATTTGATGGTTAAGTTTAAATGTAGGTATTGGAGGAAGGGAAATAAGAGTTTATAGGATTTGGAGGGTCTAAGGATCCACTGGTACAGCAAAATTTGCTAGGTGAAGTTGTGTGGTTTATGTGTAATTGACGAACTGGGCCAATAAGAGAAAAACAGGAATTTGGAATGAAGTTGAGCAGAGGTGGCAGTGGTAATACTGTTCTGTGTTGGGGATGAAGTGTGAAATCAGAGTTTAGCTGGCTGCAATTAGGTATGTCTCAGCAACATTGGCAGCAACATTGTAGTAAGTAAATATAGGTGCTGCCAAATGTAATCTAAACTTCTGGTTAACTGTGCAACTGCCCATAATAATGGCAAATCATTAGATACAGGTGGGGCATGAAACCTACAGCAATACAGCTTTGTCAGGGTTAAGCCAAAGTTAATTATTTGCATTCAGACTTGCATATTCTAAACCAGGGGTGTCATCATGTGATATATCGTGACTTTTCTCCCCCTTTGCTATACCGGGCATGGGCATGGCCAGTCCGTGATGCATCCACAGGCCGCAAGTTTGACAGCCTTGCTCTAAACAAATTTTGAAGCCTTTTGCAGAACTTTCCACTTAATTTAAAACTGACCATGATGCAGAAAGTTGGAAGAAATAAATAAATGATTGGTATTTAGACTTCACTACCTTCTGAAGAAAAATGGCTGCAGATGGGTTTCTATATACGAAAACACAAAATGCAGAGAATCTACAATTAGAGCATATAATTCTGCTTTAAGAAACTCAGTTTATATTGGGAAAAAAATGCAATATGCATTGATTTATTTTACATTTATCTCATCAAATGAGAGATAACTACAAATGTTTATTTTTCATGTGGTAAGAGACAAATATTTATTTAACTTTACAACAAATATTCAGTAAAGGAGTATTTTAATAGCATATTTTCATATTATAATCTTGGCTCATGTTCCTAAGAAGGCCCCACATGAAAATAAATAAAACATAAAAGATATGTAAAGAATTGTTCTCCTATTAGTTTGAAATAAATGCTGAAATACGTCTGTGAATCCTCTGGCAGAAGGTAGCCATACTAAAGATAAAATATATACATAAGATAATACATAGTAATTATTTTGTCAATTGATTTATTATTTATCAATGAATGGTAAAAAAAAATTGGTAAGTATACTCTTACTAGATTTTTCCAATGTAGCTGTAGATCACTGTATGAATGAAATGGAGAATCAGGTGGAATTAAATGACTGATACTCATTATCTGACCCATTTTCATACTGGCAGAGATACAAAAAGAATATTAGAAAATTAGTATTAAGCGGTAGAAACTATAATTATGTAACAGATATTTTAAACTAGGTTTGAAAAATGTGGACTTCTATTACCCTAAAATAAGCTAAGAAATAGAATTTGACACATTTTATATCTTATTTAATGCAATATAGTCATAAGGAGGAAAAGTAGACACAGAATAAAATATATAGAAATAGAAAGCTGTAAATTTAAAATATATATATATATATTTATATATAAAATTATATATATATAATTTTAAATTTACAGCTTTCTAAAATTATATATATATATATATATATATATATATATTCTCACGTTTTCGCGGGTGTTTGTATGTAGGTCTTTGGTTATTCGGGTCTTCTCCCACGTAAAATTGGAAGTTTCTTGGCGACGTTTCGACGAAGTCTCATTCGTCATCTTCAGGCTGGTGTTCTCAGCTTCGTGCTGCTCCTGGAAGCACAAAGCCGAGAACACCAGCCTGAAGATGACGAATGAGACTTCGTCGAAACGTCGCCAAGACACTTCCAATTTTACGTGGGAGAAGATCCAAATAACCAAAGACCTACATATATATATATATATATATATATATATATATATATATATATATATAAAACTATATATATATATATAGTTTAATTTATTATAAATCAGCATTTAGCATCTGAAAAGAGTAGACACATCTGGATTTAAACAATCCAAAAGCCTAAAACAAAAGTTAAAAGGAACACCAAGTTCTATGAACAGCTGCGCATCATAATTACTGGTACTAGATTACTGCAAATATGCAGGCTGATTAAGAGTTATGAGATACAGGATTGAGACTGCTTGCCTGGAAAATTCCATAAAAGAGGAATGATCTATAATTCAAATATGTCTATAAAGACATATCATAAAATAACAAAGTGACTATTTCCACTTCACCAATCCACTAAAGCAGAAACGTGGCTCAAGTGATATACAAACATCTGTCCCTCATTAGTATTACACATAGAACTAATGAAAAAGTCATTTTGTAATAAGATATTGGAAATGAAGTTGGTAGAGGCAAGGCTGTTAAAAACCAAACCTGCATATAGATGACTGGAACCCCTTTGTAATTCCCAAATATGTTGCTTGACTATTGTTCTGGCATTTTTAAAATCCAAAGAAATAAACCATACAACTGATTTTTTTTCTGTAGGGTAGTCTTGCTCACAGATGTGAACTTGTCATTTAGAATTAAGTGTAAAGAACTAAAGATTATACTGAGTTTTCAAAAATGCCTGTTCAAATTTAAAGAAGATATTTGCTTTGTTATGTTACTACTCAAAGTAGTTTGTTTTTGAATTTGTATTAAAAAAATAGTCTAAATATTCATAAAATTCTGAGAATGAAAAACTTTTCTCAGTGACTCCTATCACTAATATTTTTACTGCAATAAAAATATATTGGAGGAAAAGTTTTGTTCATCTTAATACAATTCCTTGTAAAATATGAAAAACATACCTTGGTAAAACATAACACCAATTACTTAAAATAGAATATTCTGAAATGATTGCAGTAGTATCATTGTTAAAGTTCTTTATGATGTTTGTTGAAATATCAAAATCTTCAAGCTAAAATAGAAAAAAATCAATACAGCAATTTTTGAAAGGTTAAGTATAAAACTATAAAACAGAAAGTAATGTATTTTAAAATAATATTGCACAAAAGCTTTCATTAAAAGCTTTAGTTATTACAATACATTTTTACTGAAATTACATTTTAATAACTAAATCCCTTCATAAAAATAATGGTTTAAAATTAAGGGATGCCTAATTGTTTAATATAAAGTAGTCATTTAAATACTTTCAGACTTTGAAATTATTCTCAGTATGGATCTGTGATTTACAATTTACTGCAACAATATGCTTATTAAAATAAATTACAGCATTAAAAAATGCATGTTTTTAAATTTAACTACCCGTTTTCTTTCTAATGAGTTAAAAATAACCAGTAAACCTTGATTGTGGTCATCATCAGAAATACCCCTATAGATTGTGTTGTTGGTTTTTTCTTTTCTTTTCTTTTTCTTTTTTGGTCCCTTCAAGTCAGTGTTGACTCTTGGAATATGCCTGGATTAGTCCCTGCAGTTTTTGTGGCAAGATTTCATGCCTGTTTACATGACTGAGGGTGAGTTACTAACCCAAGGTCATCCAGCTGGCTTTGGGCTTAAGGTAAGACTAGAACTCACACACTCCTGATTTTACATCTAATTAACTCTCTCAATACCTGAATACCCTTATTTTAAAATTTCAGTGATATATCAGAAACCACCAATACAACTCTTCAGTAAGATGAAAATTATGCCTGATAATTTTTGTATGCATTTAAGAGACGTGATGATATATTAAAAATACTTGTTTTCTTGGCAAATATTCACCCAATAATGTAATTATTAAAGAGAAATGTAAATATATATATATTCTTTAAACCACAAGAAAAAATATAATTTGGAGAAAAGAGGAGAGACAGAAATTAAAAAATGAGATGAATTGCTTAACAATTGTTGATTGTTCTTTTCTGTAAAAGAATCTTAAGTAGCCCTAGATACACAAGCACAATGAAGCCCCATAAAGTGCAAATGTAAAAAGTTACATTATTTCTGTACCTCAGGTGGTGGTAAATATATCCTGCATATTTCCACACTGATGCAAAGTTGAGTTTCTGATACACTGATATCCACAACTGAAATAAAATTCATAACATTCAGTATGCAGCATTTTTATATATCCCTATTTCCCCCATAAGTGCATAAGACAAAAATTATACTGAATTCTAAAACAGGACTGACTAAGTGACTTAATGATCCATGTGTTTTGATAGATAAATTTATATGCCTAACAGTTGCTCAACTGATATCTGTACAATTGGCACAGGGGCCCTCCAAGGCTGTGTGCTCTCTCCACTCTATATACCAATGACTGCATCTCAAACGATCCATCTGTTAAACTACTGAAGTTCGTAGATGACACAACAGTGATCGGTCTCATTCACGACAATGATGAATCTGCATACAGACAGGAGGTTGAACAACTAGCCTCGTGGTGCAACCAGAACAATCTGGAACTGAACACACTCAAAACCATAGAAATGGTGGTAGACTTTAGGAGAAACACTCCCATACTACCACCTCTTACAATACTAGACAACACAGTATCAACAGTAGAGACCTTCAAATTTCTAGCTTCTACCATATTTCAAGATCTAAAATGGACATCTAACATCAAAAACGTCATCAAAAAAGCACAACAAAGAATGTTCTTTCTGCGCCAACTCAGAAAGCTCAAACTGCCCAAGGAGCTGCTGATACAGTTCTACAGAGGAATTATTGAGTTTGTCATCTGCACCTCCATAACTGTCTGGTTTGGTTCTGCAACCCAACAAGACAGACACAGACTCCAGAGGATAATTAGAACTGCAGAAAAAACAGTTACTACCAACCTGCCTTCCATTGAGGACCTATATACTGCACGAGTCAAAAAGAGGGTTGTGAAAATATTTACAGACTCCTCATATCCTGGATATAAACTGTTTCAACTCCTACCCTCAAAACGACACTAGAGAGCACTGCACACCAGAACAACTAGACACAAAGACAGTTTTTTCCCGAAAACCATCACTCTGCTAAACAAATAATTCCTTCAACACTGTCAAACTATTAAGTCTGCACTAATATTAATCTTCTCATCGTTCCCACCACCCATCTCCTTCTATTTATGACCGTATGACTGTAACCTTGTTGCTTGTATTCTTAGGGTTTATATTGACTCTTTCCTAATATGATTTGATTGCTTATTTGTACCCTATGACTATCCTTAAGTGTTGTACCTTATGATTCTTGATGAATATATCTTTTCTTTTATGTACACTGAGAGCATATGCACCAAGACAAATTCCTTGTGTGTCCAATCACACTTGGCCAATAAAAAATTCTATTCTGTTCTGTTCTGTTCTATCCTGTCCTGTTCCATTCCTTTCCATTCCATTCTATCTCTGTAAGTTATATTTGATATACCATTGGTTTTCTTCATTTTTTTTTTTTAACCAAGGGCATGTATAAAATATATCTAAGGTAATTCCAGGTCTTTAAGAGTGAGAAAAATATTTATTCATAGTACACTTACCAACTGCATTTTGCTTTCCCATCTGTGACAAAAAATTTCTCCCTTAAAAATATGAAAGTGCTGTATTATAACTCACAATTAAAACTATACCAAAGCAATGTCTGATGAGGAAAATATGTTTATATTTTGTTATACATTGTTTATGTAGTGTTTGCTTCACAACATATACCTTATGTATTAAAGAGGAGTGTATTATTTGATAAATGGCCACAGGGAGAGAAGTATGATTGGCTCTGGGCAGTAGTTAACTCCACCTTGGGAGAGGGAATGGTCCCGTCAGTTCTTAAAAGAGGCTTAAAGATCCACCCCTATGGCCTCCATAACTAAAGCTTGGAGTCAAAGTCTATTAACTAAGATGACATGCTCTGATCTTCTTGCATTCTGATCCAGGTTGTACGGCAAGGACCTAGAAGTTCTCTACTTGACTGGGCCTCCAATGTACTGGAGAAGGAGTAATGTCAGGTGGAAGCTTCTCATGAATGGCCATAAAAAATCATAGGGAAGATATAGGAACTAAGACAGTGGTCCAATTATCTGATGGTTCCTGGCAAAACAGCTGCCAGGAAAACTACATCACTGCTCCTGAACCTGCAAAACAACTACATCACTGCTCCTGAACCTGCTTTTTATAAACTCTAAATGTACCATCCTCAAATACATGTCATAACCTAGCTCAGCAATATTGAATCAGCTGAGGGATAATTAGGGATTTAGGTTGCAATTTCAAGAGGAAAGTGCAGATTTTAATAATATCCAAACATACTTGGGTTGACCATAATTACATACAAATAAATCAATATTATGTATTACTCACACATAAATATAAAATATTGTGCAAACTTTCAGTTTTGAGGAATTTTCAGATATTATAAAGAATTGGAGGTAGAAGTGGCTGATCTTGAAATTATACAGTCTACATCTGAAATATTTTCAGAAATGAAGAATCAGTTGAAGAATTTGCTTTCTATTTTATGATGCCTGAACTGAGTCATTACTATGCTAATAGAGATTTCAATTTTTTTGCAAAGCACAGGTAACCATTAACTTACAATTGGTTGTTTAGAACACACCCCAAAAGATACTTACAACCCAGATTTGAAGTTCTGATGGCCTCTGGTCAAGTGACCACATTTTGGGTGCTCAGGTGCTAATGGCCACATTTATGGCCATTAGCAGTGCCCCATGGATCCCATGATCATGATCCCATGATCATGATTTATGATGCTTTTGCTGGTGTTTACTTCTCATTTTTGGCAAAAAAAAAACATCCACAGGGAACAATACTTTCATTTAATAACTATGGTGTTCACTTAACGGTTGCCGCCATAAAGGACATAAAATTGGCATAGTCACTTGATAAACCACCATAATGACCATCATGCATAATTACAGGATCAATTACCATTGTAAATTGGGACTACCTGTAGTCAGATTTACTGAACAATATTGTAACAACTAAATCTAATAATAAATGTATGCATCATGCAGAAAATATCTAACACTATAAAAACATTTTCACTACTAGAGCTTCCAAATAATTACCTTGTATCAACAAGTGACCCGCTTGGTTCCAGTTAGGGGCAAGTTTGGCTCTAAGAGTATAAGAAAGGCAGACTTGAAAGATAGTTGGGGTAACTCTTTCCGGCATTCCTACCTAATAAATATACAAAGAAACAAAAACACATTGTATTGTATTTTCTCTTTGCAAACACTGACTCCTTATGAAATTGAATATTATTATTATGGAAAACCTTACATTTAATCAAATGTAATCCATCTAGCAGAGCAAAATGTATTCTCCAATGGTTAAGAGACAAACATAATAACCATGTTACTGCTCTTTGTTCAGTGAATAACCCTTACAGGATGGTTTAGTCTGATAGCATGCTAGTTGTTCCACTGAGACTGTAATTTGCATTCATGATTAATATGACAGGAATAGACTTAAGTTAGGGCTGCATTGGGAGCAAAGGCTAAATCCTCTCTTTCACTCTACTAGTCTCAATCAATATTATTCTCCTGTCATAGTAATTAAGCAAAAATGCACCTGTACTGACCTTCAGGCAGAGATTGTTCTAGTCTTACAACCTGCTTCACTGATTTTAATATATAGAATCTTTCTGAAAAAGGCATTTGCAAATCAGTTACTGTACAGATTGCTTATTTAGGTCCAACATAATGTACCTAATGTACTAATGATATGGTGATTGCAAATCAGGTACTGAATGGTACAAATGGTAGGAATTGTATGACTGTTCTTAAAAAGTATATAGATACACATATGAAGTAAAGTGTGCTAATTCATGGAAGATTGTTGGAACTTCACATCTATTTTATATTCTATCGATATATCTACAAAGTTTCTAGGCTGCCCTGGCAAGCCTGTAATAAGGCAAAATTACAACAATGGCAGCAATGCTATCACTGTAAAAGATACAGATAATATCTGATTATCAAGCCATAAAATGACCCACAAATGACTCATAAAATTTATGCAAACCAGTATAATCACTTATCTGTCAAGAAGATACATGAAATTAGAAAAATCATATGAAACAAGAAAGTGTGTTGTTCCACATTAGTTTGTAAACTACCTACATTCAGAATCAAATAAAAATAATTCAAACAATATCTAAAGTAACAACAAAGAAATGATTATAATGGAAATACTGAAAACTAAGGAAAGAAATATAATGCTGTTATTCATTTTCAATCATATAAACTTACATATTTATAGAACAGCCTATTTATGTCTATTTTCCCTAAACCCATTTAGTAAAAATATTTACTATTCCATATTTCTAGGAACAAAGCCAAGTGTAAGAGTTACAGCTATTTGCTGTAACTCTAAAATCCAGAGATCCCATGATTACCGGTAGGTAGAACCAAAAGATCCATGAACAAAATAGATATGTAACATCAGTAAAATATCTGAACAATGGTGTTGTTGTTTTACTGCTGTATGCATATAGTATTACATTGTCAGTAAAGATACTGAAGAATTAGTTGAGAAGAAAATTAAAATCGTCGCTCCCTCTGTTCCTGCAGCCAAAATTAGGAACATTGTTGTGGCTAGCTGAACATGGAACACCATCCCCTCTCTCTCCACCCCCCGACCCCACACCGGAAGCTATTCCATCTGATTCAGAACAAGCAAAAAAGAAAAGTGTTTAATAAATAATCTGAACTCACTCCAGTGTCTCAATATATTTTACAGAGAAATAAACAGCAGTTGCAGGCATTACAGCCAAAAGATTATTATCAAGCTATCTAACAGTTCATGCAAAACTGAATTCAGATTTAAATATATACCTTACGTTTAAAACAATTTGAGTTATACGCTAAGTAGCAATAGCAATAGCACTTAGACTTATATACTGCTTCATAGTGCTTTTACAGTCCTCTCTAAGTGGTTTACAGAGTCAGCATATTGCCTCCAACAATCTGGGTCCTCATTTTACGTAAAAGTAAAATTCATTTTAAGTAAAAAAACCTTTATTGCATTTTTAGCTAATTATCATCCTAATTTCTGATAGACAGAAGCAAGGCAGATATATCCAAAGGTAAAAAGGAGCTAGGGCACTTACATTAAAAAATGTTCAAACACGTATAGATACACAACACAAAACCTACACATGTACTTGTATATTAAAACACAAACTGAGACTGATTAACAAAACCACTGACCCAAGTATTTATCAGGAGGCAAAGGATATTCCTCTTAGTGCAAATAATTGGGATACTAGTGAATATCCTGAAGGTCACAGGCACTGTCATAAGAGGGCACTGCACCATTCAGCTTAATCTGGACATTGATCTAGCATTTTTCCAAAAGAGCACTAAACCTTCATTCAGAAATAGCTTGATTTAGCGGTTACAGGCATGGAGGACAGGTATTGCAACATGCTAGATGATCCTCACAAGCTCTCTGTGTTACCTGCATCTTGTCACTATTTGTTGCATGTGCTAGATCCATGTTTTAAAAAATAGCCTAATTAACTGATCATAGGTGCAGAACATTTCAGCATCTGCAACTTGTCACTTGCAGATCTTGAAAGACAGCTAAATCTCACATTCCAGACATTTGTCTACACTTCTCCAGCTTGTCCCATCACATACTTGTTTTTCCTGTAGGCAGATAAGACTCAGTGGGAGGGAAAATAAAGCAAGAGAATCCATTAAATGTTTTTCATGGCTTGAGCTACAATAAAACTGATAAGAATGGCACCATTTCCCAGCCTTGCTATTTATGGAGAATAGAGCTCAACAATCAGGGTAGTACAATTTATGTCAGGCTACTTCTATGTAGATTCCATGACTGGAGGAATGAACATAAACAGAACATTAAAAAGTATAAAACCTAAAATATATAACAGTCTCATATGGTGACCATGATTTAGGGGCCATAGATGAACACAAAATACCACTTACCAGAAAGCAAACTGATGAAGTTGTTCCCCACTTCTTTTAGATTTTCAGGATGCTCTCTGCCATCTTAACTTACTTACAAGTAGTCCTGGAGTTATGACCATAATGGAACCTGCCCATTATGGCTATAAGTCATAATGGCCATATTTTACAACCTTTTTTATGGTAGTTGTTAAGTGACTGCTGTGGTCATGAAGCAAACCAATGGTTTGCTATGAAGCTAGTTTTGCCTAAAACAGGAAGTAACTGCTGGTTTCCGGCAAAACTGTAATAAAACATGGTTATGTGACTGGAAGATGCTGCAAATGGTCATAAATGTAGCCCACTGCCCAAGTGTGGTCATGTGACTGTGGGGGGGGGCAACCATCGGAACTTTGAATCTGAGTCATAAGTAGCTCTCAAGTAGGTCTGTTGGATTGGAGAGAAAGGGATTACAAGAGAGTAAGCAATCACACAGTAGGAAATACACTGAGCTATTTGTACAGTTCACTCATGGCTCCCAGCCCAAAGTGCACTCTTTTCAAAGTGCTCTTTTCCTTCTTAAAAAAAATGATATACACATTTTCTACCACAATTGGAAGAAAAAATATATATTATTATTTTCTGATTGATCCATTAGGCTTTGACATCCTGCTCATTGACATATATTTTTATTCATGAAGCATAAAGTTACCACTGAATTTATGTATGTCACCAAATTTACAGCAAAGCTATCTTGGTCAGCATATGGCCTAAGATATATTTTTTAGTTTATTGTAGATACTCTTGTACACAGATCAATCTGATTGCAAAGATAAGTAAAAGTTCTCTGCAAGGTTTGACTCAGTTATAAATGCTCAATAATATTTTTGCTAATTTGTCATTACAGCTTATTAGCATGGCTTAAAAAGAAAGGTCCACTTTGATCCTATAGTTCAGGATTGGATAATTCAAGGCCATGAACCATGTAATATCTCTAGCACCCCATTTCCAACCCTCTCTTCCCCAAAATTGCAGTACCAAAATTACCAGCATACCTGCAATGGCCAATTTTCAGGAACACAATTTCAGGCCATCTTTAAATGCTTAGGTAATTAATTTAAGGATAAGAATCGTAGTGTTTTCCAGAGGCACCCCCACTCCCTTTTAATTGTTATTCCTTCTCTCAAAGGCATAACATCTTTGGTGAAGCTTACAGTGACATAATTACATTACAAGATTATTTCTATGGTTCTACGGTAGGTTGGGAGGCTAACTTAGAATCCCTGCACATCAGATCTGCCACCACTTATATCTACTTTCCATAATTTGGTCAGCTTCCAAATATTTGGATTTCATTCCTACAATTGTCCAGTTAGCATGTCAATTGCTAAGAAATCTGGGAGATGAAGTTCATACAGAAAGTATTGCCAAGTTTGTGGAAGAATATTTTATAAATAATATATCATCAGTAGAGTGTATGAATTGTACTGAATTTAAATATCTAAAACTCAGATACAATAAACAAGCATTCTGTTTTTTCATATTTTAGTAAATAAAATGTAATTTTCCAACAGTCTGTAACAATATACACACATCTTGTATGCAGAAAAACAACCAGAAAAAATAATGTTCGTCACTTACTGTAGCTCCATGTTTATCTATATAAGCTTGAAATGTTCCTGATTTGTAAAAGGATATCTAAAACAAGCAAAAAATAAGTTACAGTATATATTTCTTTTTTAAACTCTTTTTTGTATTTACCTGTTCTTTGAATAAATCCTTCTGAAACATGAATCCTTTGGGAAATACAACTTAATTTTTTTGAACAGCAAATGAACAGCAAAAAGGCGATTAAAACTTTGATTTTAGAAAGTTACAAACAGTTAAGGGTACAAATAAATTTTAAATAAGATTTTGGAATTAATTATAAAAATTCTTCCCATAGGAAAATGTTTTTGTTTTGATTTTTTAAAAACGTAAGATTTAAACAATTGGACTCTAGAGGGAGCCAAAGATTACAATTAAAAGACAACACAAACTCGACCAATAATTACAGAATGATGCAAAATATTCTAACATTGGACATAATGAAGGATATTTTTGAAAAATGGATTCTGGTGTTAATATTAACAGTGATATCTGCCTGCCTGAAACTTTATGTCTAAAATATGTTATGGAGGAAGAACACGTTTGGTTTTACAAAATAGTTCGTTAAAGTTTCGAAGAAACTCATGAGAAGGAACAAAGAAAAAATGAAAAGATATCTAGTTCTACATTATTTGAATGGACACAGACTAATATGGTTAGAAGAAATGGAAGCAATATAAAGTTGGTTTATCTGATCAAAGTTAAAATAGATGTTATTTTTTTCTGCTAACCCTTAATAGACTTTTTCTGGCATCAAGACTGAAATAACAATGCTTTATGGATTTAAAGAGATGGAATATGCAAAGAAAGAGATGGAATATGGGATGAAAAGCTCATCTTGTATTTTAAGAGGAGGTGATAAGGTGCTACAATTGTTTCTACTTATTGTGAGAATAGATGAATAGTCACTTCTTTATATATTTATTTTATTTTATTTATTTATTTTATTTATTAATTTAATTTGTATACCGCCCTTCTCCCCGAAGGGACTCAGGGCAGCGAACAGCCAAAATTAAAAAACATACAAATACAAAAGTTAAGATAATTAAAAAGAATTAAATCATTGGCTTCCCAATTTAAAACCCGCAAGTCCATAAAATTTAAAATCCCAATTAAGAGTCATTTAGGCTAGGCCGGGTTGGTGGAATAAATAAGTCTTCAGGGCCTTACGGAAGGTACGGAGGTCCGGGATCAGCCGTATTCCAGGAGGCAACTCGTTCCACAGGGCGGGTGCCCCCACAGAGAAGGCTCTCCCCCTGGGGGCCGTCAGCCGACATTGCCTGACCGACGGCACTCTGAGGAGGCCCTCTCTGTGAGAGCGTATTGGCCGATGGGAGGTTATCGGTAGCAGCAGGCGGTCTCGCAAATATCCTGGCCCTAAGCCATGGAGCACTTTAAAGATGAGAACCAATACCTTAAAGCGCACCCGGAAGACCACCGGGAGCCAATGCAGCTCACGCAGGAGAGATGTTACATGGGAGCGCCACGTCACTCCCATAATCACCTGCGCGGCCGCATTCTGCACCATCTGGAGCCTCCGGGTGCTCCTCAAGGGAAGCCCCATGTAGAGAGTGTTGCAGTAGTCTAGGCGTGACGTGATGAGGGCATGAGTGACCGTGCACAAGGAGTCCCGATCCAGAAAGGGGCGTAACTGACATATCAGGCGGACCTGATAAAAAGCCCCCCTGGCCACGGTCGTCATATGCTCTTCTAAAGACAGCCGTGTGTCCAGGAGGACACCCAAGTTGCGAGCCCCCTCTGTGGGGGTCAGTGACTCGCCCCCAATAGCCAGCGATGGCACCAGCTGGCTATATCGGGACGCCGGTATCCACAGCCACTCGGTCTTGGAAGGGTTGAGTCGAAGCCTGTTCCTCCCCATCCAGACCCGCACGGCCTTAAGACACTGGAACATCACTTCGAGGGCATCATTGGGGTGGTCTGGGGTGGAGATGTACAGCTGAGTGTCATCAGCGTACAAATGGCATCGCACCCCAAAACCACGGATGATCTCACCTAGCGGCTTCACATAAATGTTGAACAGGAGCAGTGAGAGGACCGACCCTTGCGGCACCCCGCAAGCAAGGCACCTCGAGGTCGACCTCTGCCCCCTGCCAACACGGATTGCAACCAGTCAGAGACATAGGAGGAGAACCACTGCAACACGGTGCCTCCCACCCCCAATCCCCCCAGCCGGCGCAGCATGATACCATGATCGATGGTATCAAAAGCCGCTGAGAGGTCTAACAGGACCAGAACAGAGGAACAACCCCTGTCCCGAGCCCTCCAGAGATCATCCACCAATGCGACCAATGCCGTCTCCGTGCTGTACCCAGGCCTGAAGCCGGACTGGCACGGATCTAGATAGACGGTTTCATCCAGGTACTGTGGGAGCTGTCGCACAACCACACTCTCCACAACCTTCACAACGAAGCGAAGGTTGGAGACTGGACGGTAGTTTGCCATAACAGCCGGGTCCAGAGAAGGCTTCTTGAGGAGGGGCCTCACCATCGCCTCTTTCAAGGCGGGAGGCAAGAAACCCTCTCTCAAAGAAGCATTTATAATCCTCTGGAGCCAGCCTTGTGTTACCTCCCGGGTGGGTAACACGAGGGGTCCTTTACTATATTCTTCTTTTCCTTTTCTCTTTCTCTTTTTTCCTTTCTTTTTTGCATCTTCTGCTTTTTTTTCTTTTTTTCAAGTTTGTATTAATTTTTAACTGTATAATCTTATAAAGTATAGTAACTACAGTACTATTAAGATTATACCGGTAATCTTAATATAATTACTATAGAAAGAACATTGCAATTTTCAGATAAAATCAAACCTAACATTAGGTTTGGGATTATGAAATCAATCAGAAGCATTACCATTGGGTTTCATGACAAAGTTAGACATATTTCTTCCTTAACAGGAAGGAACCTGGTGGCTCAGCAGACTGAATAAACAAGACGGGCCTGATCGCTCAGCAGACTAAAAGCATTGTGATTAACACCAGCTGTCTGCAATTACTGTAAGTTTGAATCTCACCAGGCTCAAGGTTGACTCAGCCTTCCATCCTTTCTAAGGTAGGTAAAATGAGGACCCAGTTTGTGGGGGCAATAAGCTGACTTTGTATAAATATACAAAAGTATGAAGGCTATTGCTTAACGCATTGTAAGCCGCCCTGAATCTCCGGAGAAGGGCGGCATATAAATCAATTTTTTAAAAAAAAAAAAACATCTTAAATTGTAGGAATTGAGCAAAGTGTTCCTGCAGTCAGAATTTGGGCACTAAAACCAACATAAAAGCAATCTACCCAGTCATTTTGTTTACTTATGCATAACAAGATGAAATTCAGGAGACATCTAACACGCAAGGGAGAGGAAGACTGAAAGGGCAGATGAAGAACAAATATAGTATTGTTTGCTGTTGATGAATAAAGAGAAATAAAAGGCTGATCAGGGGTATTTTATAGTAGATAAAATATGTCAAGATCAATATTGTTATGTTCTTAGATCATTTTTATCATAAATTGAGGGTGTGAAATACCCAGTAGACTAAACGGGGAAAAATGCTTTTTGAACCAAAGCACTCTATGTGAGAGATATGTGAGTATGTGAAAACTTACTATTGACTAACTATAAATTTTAAACTGCATAAACTGACACTCTTTCTATTATTTTTAATTAGTAACATTAAGTATTTCTGACCGTCATAATAACTGAAATTTGATTCAGTGTTCCAGGAACAGGTGAAGAAATGATACTTTGACACAGCAGCAGGAGTTGCCTATGTAAAATATTAAAAGTTTGTCAGTAATCTTAATAATTTTATACTTTTTAATTAAGATTTGTATATTTACAGGATTTCTTTAAAACTTGCTAACAAATATTTTTTTCTTTGACAACAGAGGAAGATAATAAAAATAAACAGGTAATCATACAAACAGAAATATATTAAATTTACTGTTTACTAATTTATTATTAAACTAATTTAGCCTACCTCTTTTTCTTGACCCAACTAAGTTTGGAATGCTTCCAAAAGCATTAAAATCAATGGCCCTTGGCCTCCCAAATTAATAATCACAATGATAGCGTTCCAGCCCTCAAAGTTTTATCCCTGAAGGGAAAAAATCCTAACTGCTTTTAGCAGAGTTTTTTTAAAAAAAACTTTAACAGCTTAAACATCTTCTAATAATGAAAGCAAACATCATGAGACATAGAAAATAAGCAAAAAATAAAGAAAAACTTTGTTCCAATGAACTGTTACTCTGCTGTTCTCATTGTTCTACCATGTTCAACCTTCATATTCAATATTCAGCTTCTATAACAGGTCACACAGAAAAAGGAAAAGAAATAAAGTATTGCCACTTTCCAGTGTCTTTACTACAGTTGGCCATTTAACAGTTTACATAGTTCACTAAAATGATTTCTAATATAATGGCCTATCAGCCATCCCACAAATATAAAAATCCTGACATAGGATTGTATGTAAATTCTATTGGTCCAGTTCTAAAACAAATCATACCAGCAAACTAGTACCTTTATTACTGGTTCACAAATGTGAGTGCGCGCGCGCATGCACAGTAATTGCACATTACGTCCGGGCGGGTGGGCAGAGCCTATCACAGTCGCCGCTACTGTTCGCGCGATCTGGACAGAACCGGCTGAATCCCATCACTGATAAAAACTCCCCATACCACCCCTCCCCCCCTTTAACAAACACTTTATTGGCTTTGGTCTCACTCTATTTCAGTGCTTGTGTGAAAACCAGCTTTTCAAGGCTTCTCAGAACAGTTAAGGAAAACCTTTTGCACTTGGTTTGTCAAGTATTTGGCATATGCTTAACTTGACTCTGCTGGCTTCTCTCTCACACACATGTATCCCAAACAAAAGGGAAACATTTTTTAAAAATTTACCTTAATTAAAAACACGCCAATGATGTGTGGTACTATGTGTGGTACTATAAAGAAATGTCCAATAATTACAAACATTAAATACATTAAAACAAACTCATTTTCAGAGAGTCTAGACTCTAGAGGCTGCACAAGAGTACACCCCATTCTCATGTGGCCTCTGCAGCATCACCCCATGACAGAAAGGGGCACGCTTTCGAAAATAGTTGTTTTCAAGTGTTGGTGAATCTGGTGTGTCACCCAAACATTGTGGAATGTCACCTTTGACACGAGTCCTAGTTTCACCACCACTAGTCTGCCTGCCATCTGGTAGATGCCTGTCAGATTTCAGGAGGAAGGGTGTAATTAAGTCAGATTCTGTGCTGACAATGCTTTTAATCAAATATGGTAAACATAAGCAATGTGTCATCCTGTATTTTACAATTCTATTATGAATTTTACTTGCACATCTTCCATTGTTCTGTTCTAATTTCAGTTGCTGCCAGTTGAGAACTCAATGTAATCTTCACAGCATAAAGCTTCTGCAGGTCAGGCATACTGCTGAAGAACAGTGACTGACGTCTAACATCATTCATTTTGTTTTGCTAACCATGAGAAAGTAATCCAATCTGTAATATAAAAATGTGATTATAAAAAAGATGTAAAGATATGACACAATTCAAGCTATTAGAAAGTGATTTTTAATGTCATTGTCTTTGATATGGAAGTTGGATGTTTGAGTGTAGTACTTATCAATCTGAAACACGGTGTTATGCCTATATATCTGGAGCATACATATAATTGTATTTAAACTCGGAAGGTGATTTCAGATGAAATGAAAGAAAAATATCCCAAATGCTTCTTTCATTTCCTTCTCTCCATAATGACCCATCGGCATATAACACAGAAATGTAACTCTAATGTACAGTTTTCTTCATTTCTCTTATTTCCTAAATAAAACTATTCAAGATATTTTTCCAAATTGGCTGAGTCCTTGTAAAGATATTCTTATAGAGAATGTAAATAAATTATGGCATTTGGATGCATTCTCACTTGAATGTCACCATGAAATGTCACCATGAGAGCCTTGGTAGTACAGTGGTTTAAAGCACCCTGTTATTAAGAACAGCTGCCTGCAATTACTGCAGGTTCGAATCTCGCCAGGCTCAAGGTTGACTCAGCCTTCCATCCTTTCTAAGGTAGGTAAATTGAGGACCCAGTTTGTGGGGGCAATAAGCTGACTTTGTATAAAATATACAAAAGTATGAAGGCTATTGCTTAACGCATTGTAAGCTGCCCTGAGTCTCCGGAGAAGGGCGGCATATAAATCAAATTAAAATATATATATATATATATAATTATGAAGAATACTTCGTCACTGTAATTTTAATTGAGAATTTTAAATAAAATGAAAGTAAATGTAAATGTTCTATCTTCAATTAATCAATCAAACCAAATCAAAACCTGATCAAAACATACCTGTTATCTTATTCTATGCCTAAATTGGATCGTTTTAATAAATTCCATTAGTAGTTTAGTATATGACATTTTGAAATAATTTGCAAATGGCTCAAAGTATATTTTAACTATTCAGAAGCAAGTCGTATTCTTCAACTTATAAAGCTAGTACTAATGGTAACCCATTGACTTGGTTGTGGGAAGCCAGCAGGAGGTTGTCTTGCTTAATGACCATGGGATGTGGTTAACAATGGCAACTGAGCCTGCAGAGATTGCTGTTGCTAAGCAATGCCATCATACTTTATGACCGTGACACTAAGTGAAGGAAATTCCAATCTCAATTCCTGTTGTAAGTCGAGGTCTACCTGTCCTGTGTGGGTATAAGTAGTCTTCCCTTAACAATCACAATTGGTACTAGCAACGCCATCACATGCAACATGGTTGTTAAGTGAGAGATCATGTGAATATATCGGTTTTATGACATCAATCATAAAACTGATACATTGGTTTTATTAAGCATGATATGACTCCAAGTTGCAATTTTACTGCTGGCTTCTCCATTGACTACTTGTTGAAAGCCAGTTGTGAACATGCAAACGGTTGTAAATACCCCTAGGTGCTAGGAACAGAAAGACTGGTTTTTCAATCACAGAAATGCTTTAGAGCCTCTTAGGAAACAAAAGTCTTCAGGGTGTAACTGATTTAAGGTCCTATAATTTCAGGCAGCAGTGCAATTGGTTGGAAAGTACTAATCATTTATTTAAGGTCACAAAGTTGAGTTTGTTAACTTGCCCAACACTTGTTAGGGAAGTGCTGCACCAAGGGCAAAGGATGCTCAGGAAGAGATAGCAAGTTAGATATCCGAAAAGCTGGACAACATTTGATTATGCTATGCCTGCTGGATGGAGAACATGAGGACAAATTGCTTGAAGTTTGATAACCGTATTGGGAATGAGCAAGTATACAAGACCAAGTAATAAATAAAAATTTAAATAACTTATGTTGATGTTACTATATTTATGACTATCATTTTCAGTCATAACTTTTATCTGCAGATCTTACCACACAGATTTTAAAAACTGAAGCAAAGTTTGACTCTATTAAAATAATTATTTCATCTAAAAAACTAAAATGACAGAATACGTAGAATGTCAGAAATAATCTTTGTTTCTCAGAGGTGTGAGAAAAAAACATGATGAAAAGCACTCATTCTTTTTCTTCTCTCTCTCTTTTTAAATATGGTAACCTTAGAACTGCTACTTTAGAGTTGTTTTAACTTTTTTTTTTTGTCTTCAGGCCTAAACCTGACAGCCTGGGAAAACCTGAAAAACACAAACTAAACCACATAGCTTTTGCTTCTCTTCCTACAAGATAAACTGATAGCGTTTTCTTCCTTTGTTGACGAGAGGAAAACTAAGTAATTAATATTTGTTTTAATATGTCTGAGTCACCACAGGTATAATAGGAGGAGCCTCCTTCTGCTTTATATATTTTCTCACAGTCTTTAATTCTGAAAAAAAAGAGAGCAAATGATGTACTTTTGGGAACTTGTCACAAAAATATTTTCCACTAAGTAAGACATCAACTGCCTAAGTAGCCTAGTTTGACTGGAAGGACATGTTCTGCATGGAGTTTGTGAAATCCATTTAAAGACTATATCAAGTTGATGGATGAGTCACAACTGTCTGAAAGCCATGTTACGGTAAGAAAACTGCCACTGAAGAACAATCTCAATTAGGAATCGGAGAAGGTTATTGTGCCGTATCTCCAGCAGCTCCAAAAGCGCTGGGAAAAATATGTAGACAAGAAACAGGTTCTCTTAAAAAAAAAAAAAACCGCGGGAAAATGTCGTGAGGCGAGAGAAAGGCTACGGCTGGGATGGCGCACAATGGAGGTGGGCAATAAAGGCAGAAGCATGAGTGAAAGACAAAGGCGCAGAGAAGGGGCAAACCACGCGAGGAAAGTCGTCGATTTGACTTTCTGACTAAAAAAAAAAAAAAAAAGTGGGCTTCTCTCAGTTACAGATCTTAACTCTTCCCTTCTTTCTCCGCATTCCGTCTTTTTGTTTCCTTGCACTGCACGTTATGCCCCGAGGCGCTCAATAAGAGAGGAAAAGCACTCACGGATAGGAATGGTGATTTAGCAAAAGCGAATGTATAGCAGTGTATGTATGTATTTAGCAAAAGTATCTGTGGTGCAATTCAAAGCCACTGACTGACAGATGGGTAAGAAGTCAGCGCTGACTTGTATCGCAGCTATGGATTCGGCTGAGCTGCCGGTCCAAAGTCCAGCAGCACGTGATAACCTTCAGTCTTGCGGCAGCCTCGAGGCACGCCGGAGCTGGGGACAGAAAGCGGGATTAGGCAATCTTTTGCCTTCTGATTTGTACAGGGGAAAACGTCCCAGCCTTTTCAAAAAGTCTTAAATCTGATTCTGACATTATAGTAGATTACGTAATTTCTGTCGAACTGCTGGACGGGCAGTTTTAGTGCCACGTGGAAATAAATATAAAGCGCCTCCGTAAAACTCAAAACATTTTTTTTTAATTTCTGTAATCTCTGATCATACTGACTGATAGCTATTCAGAAGTTTATTTTGAACTTTATTCCCTGATAAAGATATTGTCCAACTGTAGAAGATTGGGTTTATTTTTTTTTCCTAAGAAATCGGAACAGTTATTTTTGATTTTCACATGTTTTCTTGGACATTCCACTAACTTTTCAGCTTGATCATAGTGGACTGCACTATCAGGATTTCAGAAAACTCTGTAGCACGTATGCAGTGGGGTAATTCTCGTTCAAAATTGTACGTGTGTGTCCTATGCAGTTCAAATAAAGGACTAAACAAAGTTAAGTATTTTGCAAATACATAACTACATGTGAGCAGACACTTTTAGCTCTGTTAATTGTGGGAAAATGTCACACATTTGTCCCCAAAAGTTTGAAACTGTAAACTTTCTGCTGTCCTACAATGAAGTTGCACTGAATTTACACCTCAGGTTTTATAAATGAGTTTTCTCATCCCATTTCATTCACCTAGCCTAGCCCATCAAAAATGTGGGATTGGTACTGGAAACATTCAAAATACCCAGATTTTCCATCTTTTTGCCTTTTATTTTTTTCTTATGCCAGAATGTTTTGTCTAATTTATTACTCATGAAAACTAAGTCTGTTATCTGAGAACTTCTTGCTTTAAAAAGTTGTATTTGAGAAGATATTAAACTCAAGTCATTGCCCTATTAGTCTTTCTGCTGTAATAGTTCATCCACATTTCAACATCACTACTTTCATTGCAATAAAGTATCAGGAAAATGCAGGTGAGTAATTAGGTTAAAGAAATTATAATTGGACCATGAAGACTCTTTCTCTGACCATAGTGAGATATTTGTCATATAAATGATGGTGTTGGAAAGCATCATGTGGTAAGCTATCCAGTCACTTGTTAACAAGATGGGAGTCATATAAATTTAATAAATAAATAAATATAGAGATAACAATAAAGTCTTTGTTTCTACGCCACCATGGGTGTTCAACTTAGACACAAAGTTTTAGTAATGTGTGAGAAAGGATCTGCTAGTTTAGAATAATACCACAAATTTACATCAATTTTGAACAGCCAAACTATACCCAACTTGAAATGACACAAAGAATCACACATCTCAACAAAAATTATTAAAGATCATCTTTTGTGGACAATGCAGCTGGCTTTGGATATACTTTAATATACCATAAATACTCATTGAACAATCAGTATTACATCAAACGTACAAATTTTTTTGCAACACTAGAAAACAATTTAGCAATGCCATTCGATAACAAATAAGCAGTTTGTTTGCCAGAGTCGAACTAATATCTGTAGTAGAATTTATCATTCGCATCCCCGTGTTCCGTTTTCTGTTTTATCTGTCCTGCCTTTTCACGATTTTATCTCTATATTACTTTCGTCAATTGCTCCTCCCCTCCCCTTCTGGCGTAAGAAAGCAAGAGTTTCTTGGAATTTCAGAGGGTTGCTTCAGAAAACCAACCCAGCAGCAGCCAGTCAACCAATAAGAAGCCGACAAAGGTTATTTCCCCTTCCCCCCCCTTCTCCCCGCCCCTCGAGCAGAGGGTGGTGCGTGCAGTTAAAGGGTTGCTCACGTAAAGACTTTATCTGCGCTTGCGTGAGGTGAGAGGCTCATAGGTCACTGCGCAGTTCAGTTCCGCCGCTCTGGTTGCTGGCGCTGCAGCTGCTGCCGCTGCTTCGCGTGGAAGTCTGAGTTTCCATTGCAAAAGGAGAAGAGGGGAGCGAACCAAGCGGCGATGACGAAGTCCAGCGGCGACAAGTCCGAGAAAGAACCGTGGCGGGGTTGCTATTACACGCTCGAGGAAGTCCAGAAACACAATCATAGCCAGAGTACTTGGATTATTATACACCGTCGCATATACGATCTCTCAAAGTTTTTAGAAGAAGTGAGTATATAGAGCTGGAAAATGAGAAGGGATTAGGAGGGAGGATTACTGGCCGCTATTATGTGCTGCTAAAGTTGCAGGAAAGAATTAACGGTGGAACTGATTAGGTTTGGAAGGTTTCCAAGATTGCATGCTTACTGAAAAGTGGTGCTCCCTAAGAGTTGTGCTTTGCCTGTGCCAGGGGTTCAAACTGACATAACCTTTAGCTTCAGTTGGGAAGTTAGGAAACTGTTACATCAGTTTACTGGTGGCTGCTTTAAGTACAACAAGGTGCTTGCGTTGTAAAAAAAAAAACAACAACAGTATTTTTAAAACAACGGATTATATTTATTTGAAATTAAAATTGGGTATTTGAGAAATAAAAGTGATAATTACAGAAAGAACCAGTTTGATATAATTTAGGAAAGCAAGATTGCTAAGGTTCTAGGATTTGCTATGATGAAACGAAATCCTTTGTTTGCTTCCATTAAGTAACGTACCTTTCACCTACCAGATCTTCATAGATAAATGGTTGAGCAATGTGTTTCTTGTAATGAGGAAAGATTAAGGACAAGTCATCATTTTGCAGTAATATGTGCATAGACAAGCATGCGATTTTTAATAATTATAGCAGAGAGATACTGGAAGATGGAGATTGGGAAAATGATAATTGATTATGAATCTAAAATGCATAAAAAACTCAGGCTGGACAAAACATACCATTTCTTCCCATGTTTGAGAGTAGATACAGCTATCAAGCTGTTTCATTCTGCTGAAATATATTTGCCTATGTGTGAATATCTGCAGGTATAACATGTAAATATTTCATTTTTGTTTATGCTACCTACCCAGCATAAATTACAAGGTTAAGTTATATCTGTTGGGTAAGTAGAGGAAATGAATATAGACTCGCTCCTCTGTTAACCTGGTGTGAACTATTGCATTGGTTAGATCTAAAACTTGTTTTATACTCTTTGCTCTATCAAATTGCAATACAAATATGCATGTTTAAAATATATAAGATTAAAAAGCCAGTGGCATTATACATGTTGCTTACCTAATAGTTAATACATAGAAACCTACACAGTTGCTAACATATTTCAAATCTAATCATAGCCAAATAGATTTCACAGTAGAGAAAAGATGATCTCATTTGCTTTTATCTTGGACTAGGTGTATATAACAGGACATCAAATTTTCAGATTTTCAATTCTTGTTGATAAGGTTTCTTAAAATTTTGGAACTTTTCAGTAGTTAAGTGTATTATATCTATGAAATATATTTCTAAAAATGCATTGAATTCTCTGGAAATGTGAAATAGTTTTGATACAAAAGAAGAAATAATTATTCCTAAAATAAATTTAAAAAATTCCCAAAGATAATATGTTGCCAAGTTGGGTTATCCAATAACAAGAAATACAAAGTATGCCTATATTTTCATTCAAGTAAATGGAACGATATTCTCAATTCTCTTTATCTTCTGGGCTGGGGGATGATAATATTAGTAGGTATTGTTACAAGGTAGCTTAGCTTGCGACATACTTATGGTGCCATTTCTCAGGGACTCTGCTGAGTTAAACAGAAATTGTGTTTATAGTTTATCTGGCTTGGGGAAAGAAGCATGGTTAGGGTATTTGGGGGTATCTTACGGTGTTTGAAGGGACACGGTGGCTCAGTGGCTAAGATGCTGAGCTTGTCGATCGAAAGGTCAGCAGTTCAAATCCCTAGTGCTGCGTAATGGGGTGAGCTCCCGTTACTTGTCCCAGCTTCGGCCAGCCTAGCAGTTAGAAAGCACGTAAAAAATGCAAGTAGAAAAATAGGGACCACCTTTGGTAGGAAGGTAACAGCGTTCCGTGTGCCTTTGGCGTTTAGTCATGCCGGCCACATGAACACTGAGATGTCTTCGGACAGCGCTGGCTCTTCGACTTTGAAACAGAGATAAGCCCCCTAGAGTCAGGAACAACTAGCACATATGTGCGAGGGGAACCTTTACCTTATGGTGTTTGGGGGCCAGGCCAAACAAAATAGAAATAGAAATGCATGCTGAGATGGATCAATTTAATGGCATTGTTAAGAAAGAATGGAATAATCTTATTTCAAAGATCGCAGCGTTACATGATCATGTATTGTAAATCCACAGCTGCATATATCAGTTTGTATGGAATAATAGCAAGCTTATTACAGGTAGTCCTCAACAACAAGCCCAGAATTTATGTTGCTAAGTGAGACATTTGTTAAGTGAGTTTTGCCCCATTTTACGACCTTTCCACAGTTGTTAAGTGAATCATTGCAGTTAAGTTAGTAACACAGTTGTTAAATGAATCTGACTTTCCCCATTGACTTTGCTTGTCAGAAGATCCCAAAAGGTGACCCCAAAATGCTGCCACTGTCAAAAAGATATGAATCAGTTGCCAAGCATCTGAATTTTCATCATGTGTCCATGGGTATGCTTCAACGGTCATAAGTGTAAAAAACAGTCATAAGTCACTATTTTCAGTGCTGTTGTAACTTTAAACGGTCACTAAATGAAGTTGTAAATCGAGGACTACTTCTTTGCCAGACCTATGCTGTGAGCAATGCTAATATACTGAAAATCTTCCGAACAAATTCTAGGTACAATAGAATTATCAGCATCTTTGGAAACTGTTGGCATACCTATTTATGTGCAGATTTTAGATGATACAGTCCATGTATAACTCAGTCCATTGGAGTTTTTTTGTTTAGATAGTTGCCAAAGAGAAATGTTTACCTTTGAAATCTCTGTTATTCCGTAGAAGGTATGTAGAGAAAAGGTTGGGACAAGCTGGGTGAATTTGAGGAAAATGTATACAGAACTGGATTGAACTGGATGCCATCTTGCTGGCTTTTAGATCCTGTCATACAATATAACAATATAACTTTGGCCTTTCAAAAAAATGTCAGTAATCGTGAGGAGTTTGCATTGGGCGGGCGGGCGGGAGCAGCTGCCAAAATGCAGTCTTTGAACCTGGTGTTTGCTTTTTTTCTGAACAAAATGTTAGAGTTGTCTTTCTAATCTTTCAAGGTTGGGGGAACTTCCAAATTCTTTCCAAGGCTGGGGAATTCTGGCAGTTGTCCTACATCTATTGAACCAGAGAAGGCTGGTTCAGATGGAGTCAGATAGATTCCAGGTTTCTTACTGCTTTTAACAACCAAGAAATAGTTTTTCTCTTGTCCCGACCTTATTGTACAACTCTCTTGTGTAGTACAGAATGAATGGATATCTCGTGTGTATTAATTTTGAAAACATAGTTTATCTAATGAAGAACAATATTTTGGTATCTTTATATGGAGTGAGTGATTTTGACTTCCAGAGCACCGCATGTAGAATATATTTTGAGTAAAGAAAATAATTGTATTTTTACTCTATGTGAGAATTTACATATGTGATTGTTTTTAATGACTTTTTTCCCATGGAACATATAGTTATACCTTAGATCTTACTAGATGTCTACTTTGCCTTGTTGGGATCAATGCATTGATAGTACAGTTTGGGAAAGCTGATATAATTAATCCTAAAGGAGGACAAAATTCTACTGTACACTTATTACCACTTGGATTTCTAAATTTAGCCCCAGCGATTTCCATCTAAAGCCTACTGAACTGAATGCCTAAATTAATCCTACTAACTTTTGATATTTCTGTACATTCAATGTACATGCTTATCTTTTACTTGTAGAACAAAATATTACATATTTGGATTCATTTTAGATCCATTAACAAGTGGATTTTTTCTATTAAAAAAAATCCCTGTGTAAGAAAATTGCATAGGGAGCAAATATGTCCTTAGTTTGTTTTCTCAGGCTTTTAATAAAATAAAATGTTTATTATTAATGCAGTAGTAGTGCTACAAAACAATGTAAAAATATTGAGCGTTTGGCATCTATGCTTCTTGGTTCTGAAGTGTTTAGGTAAATTCTGGATTCAGTTGGTTAAGAGTACATCTTAAAGCACGTGGGTTGGTTTTTTTTTTTTTAATCCTTAACACTGTTGCTCCATTTTCTGGAGTGTTTCATTATCAAAACTGATTCAAGGGCAGAATTTGCCTCTCATATTTGCATGTCAGTCTTGTGTAACTTCTTTGGATGCACTTCCTTAACCTTTTTTGAATTGGTGACCAGGCATAATCTTTAATCTGTGCACTTTTGCTTAGTCATTGTGCATAAGCATTCTATACTTTCTAACCTGAATGTTTTGTTTAGGAAAAAAAATAACCTTTGAAAATTCACATAGCTTAATTACTGTTAGCAACACAATTTTTTAAAAAAGATTTTATCGAATATTTTATTTGTCGAATTTATGAAACTGCCCATCTCGCCAAAAGTGACCCTGGGCAGCATACAACAAAACTAAATCAGTAAATAAATCCATAAAACTAGTTATTAATTATAAATAGCATTAAAAAGCTCTTAAGAACAGAACAAAAACAATGTACGTTGTTGTTATGGATTTGAGGTACTGTTAATTCTTTGACCAGAACAGTTCTAAACTACCTATTTATGTTGGGAGACTATCTATACTTGAAAGTTGGATTAGAGCAATGTTCAGAATCGAATAGTTTCCCGATAGACAAAGATTGCACTTAACATTGGAGAGAGCAATGCAGGTAGGATTTCATGAGCAATGAGAGATTTTTAACACTGATATATGCCTATACAAAGGTCTTGTGCTACAGTTTGTTAGTTTGTTTTTCACATTTATGAACCACCCATCTCCCTCAAAGAGTTCTCATCTGTATCCCACCTTCGATTGCACAGTCCTAGATCGACATTGGTGAGATCTCATATGGCTTTGCTTATGACAGCTATCCTCCTGATATGTCGTCCTGCATTTTCCATCATTATGGCCATTGTTCGTGCAGGCTCAGATTCATTGGAGCAGAAGGAAGGCTATCAGGTAAACAATATATTCTAGGAGTTGTCCTCTAGATGCGTCTTATGATCTAGAAAAATACAATGCAACAGACATCACTAAGCAGGGACAGTCCCATTAGAAACCTGGCCCCAGACCATGAAGGGCTTAAATTGCAGTCTGGAGAATTCAGATGCAGAGGTGCAGAGTAGAGGTGTCACCTAAAACTATCCTCCCGCTGCATTTTGCACCAGCTGAAGCTTCCAAATACTCTTCAAGGGCAGCTTCATTTGGAGCACATTGTAGTAATCCAGTTGGAAAGTGATTTAAGGCACAAGTGACTGTGTTCAGAGCACAAAGCAAAGCTGGGCAAAGGCTTTAAACAGGAGCCATAAGTCCAGGAAGACTCCCAGATGATTCATAGGATCTGTCTGGGACAGTGCAACTCCACCTACAATAAGAGATGGAAGGTCCTCAGAAGAAGGGGATCCTGAAATCAGGTGCCATTTGGTTTCACTAGGGTTGAGCTGAAGCTGTTGTTCTCCATTTACACTGCTGCATAGGGGGCTTCTTGCCCCATTCAGGGCCTCTGTGTACCAACCAGGACCTATCTTTGTACTCTTTTTTTGGTAAAAGATGCCTGTTATGGAAAAATGGTGGGAATGATTTGGATCAGGCTGGGTCTAACAGCCAGTGGGATTTGGTTAATGACAGCAATGGGAACTGCTGGGATTTTGGTCAGTAAGTGATGTAGTTACATGTCATTGTCCTTTATAACTGTATTGTTTAGTACTGAAATTGTAATCTGAATTATTATTAATTGAGGATTACCAGTAGGTGAAAATCCATGCTATGCAGTTGGCTGGTTTTTCCATAAAGAAATGGGACTTTGTTCCAAGAAGCTTCTGTAATGCTAGTATAGAAAAACAAGCAAGCCAGCTGTTGAAATTAGACTATGATGGAATGTGGAGATCATGTATTGGTTATAATTTTGAGTTGTCTTTCACTCATTTGGCTTAATTTCCTATTCTTCACACAGTTTAATATATTTTTTTGCCTTGCTCTTTTGACTTTGTAGCTGGGTTACTGTTGGTTGTCGATAACTCTGCCCTAAGAAACTAATTCTTAACTCTTACATACAGCAACAACTCAAATATATTTGTCTTTATATAAAATAGGAACATAATTCCTACCCTGAGCTAATGGCTGCCCATTTATACTGCAGATATACATTTGCTAAGGTTGTTGTTTTTTTCTGTTGAGCTGTTTATGAACATGTAATTTTGATTTCCTCTCAGGAATATTGTTATCAGCAAATGCATTTTTGATGAATGCTAGAAACAGACAGTGGATCATACTGTGAGAGTTGCTTAAGAATTTCTCTGTGAATATTTTAACTACATTTTATTTTATCTATTATTTTACTTACACTTTATATCGGGCTGACTTTGAAGACCCATCTGGAAAATACTGTTGACCCACAATGTAACATCTATTTGTTTGCTGGTACAAGTCAGCTTGAGTATGTGAATTCTGTACTCTGGATCCCACTTCTTCATATGCTTCCAAATACTCAACAGTTCAATACGTTAGTTTTAACATTTAAATTCTATGGGGCTTGATACTGAGATACTTGCAGGATGATCTTTAAGTAAATTTTGGGGCCGGCTAGCTAATATGCAATAGGAAAGATCTGTTAATGAGAGATTGCTAATTTACTTCTCTCTGAAATAAAGGAGAGAGAAGCACACAGAAACTGTTTTTCTATTGCTTTGTCCCTGCTCTAGAATTACTTCACCCTGAAATTTTTATCACCTTCCACATTGCTAATTTTCTGCAAGTTATTAAAAACAGAATTATTCAATAGAGCACTAGGAATATGAAGCATTGTGATTGATTTTATTTGTTTTGTAATTGCTTATGTATTAACTGCTGTCTGCTTATCTTCATTTTATCTTTGTATTATGGAGGTTTTATTATGTTGCCTTATCTTGTTATTGCTATTTTTATTTATTGGACTGAGGAGATTTTATTCTGTTGTTTATGGATGAATTGCAAACCACCAAGTTTGTCCTTAATTGCAGTGGACATAAATTGAATGAATAAATCTGGAGACTAAATAATGGCTTGATTAAACGGGCATTTAACTTTATTTAATTATAGGGGTTATAATACTGTGGTATTGAACTATGAAAAAAGATCAAAGTTGATTAGTGAACAGGAAAAAATGAACTTTATTTTCACATCGTACATTAAAAATACTAGAATGCTATAAATTATGCTCAAAATAGATCAGTTTTCCTAGTGTAAGTTACAGTAACGCTTATTGATTCTAAAGTATATATAGATTGAAGCCTTCATGCATTCTTCTATTTAACAGCATCCTTCATGCATTCTTCTATTTAACAGCATCCTGGTGGAGAAGAAGTGCTAAGGGAACAAGCAGGCGGAGATGCAACAGAAAGTTTTGAAGATGTTGGACATTCTACAGATGCCCGGACATTGTCAGAAACGTTTATTATAGGGGAGCTTCATCCAGTAAGTACAAAAAGCATGGATATTCATGTTTTTATACAGATAGTCCTCGACTTACAACAGTTCATTTAGTCACTGTTCAAATTTACAGCATCACTGAAAAAAGCGACATGACCATTTTTCAGATTTACAACTGTTGCATGATCACGTGATCAAAATTCGGACACTTGGCACCTGATTCAAAGGTATGATAGTTACAGTGCCCTGGGGTCATGCGATCACCTTTTGCAACCATCTGACAAGCAAAGTCAATGGGGAGGCCAGATCCACTTTACAATCATGTTACTAACTTAACAATTGCAAGGATTCACTGAACAACCATGGCAAAAAAAAGATTGTAATCACTTAAGAACTGTATCGCTTAGCAACAGTAATTTTGGGCTCCATTGTCATAAGTCGAGGACTACCTGTAGTTTTCATATTTTAATAAAAGTTATTAGGTTAGAATTGTTGAAAACATTCTTCTGTAACCCAGATTCCTCCAGATATTTTTGTATTACCCAGTCACTGTATAGCCTGTGATCAGGAATTTCAATAATTGTTCAAAGTATTTTGTAGGATGCAAAAAGTGGCACCATTGGATAATTCATTTAACTAAAGTGCAATAATTGAACTATTATATTTTATAATATATTTCTATATCGTACTTTTACAATTCAAAATATATTAGGAAATATTATAAATTTAAATAACAGAGCAACCTGATACAGGAAAGAAAAAAGGGACATTATTAATGAGCAACGTCTTCCTATTGCTAATGGTATATTAGGTTTATTAATCCTTTTGTTCAATACTGTGGTCTGTTTATTTCAAAATTGCAGGGCTCCCCCATGAAAATGTAAATAAAATTCTGAATTAACATATGTAAAACTGATGTATATTTTGATTTCTCACTCTACATTCTTTGTAAATGGGCTCACCTGCTGATTAATGGTTATCTCTGGAAAAGTACAGCTTTGGTATATATACACAGCCCTTGCCGGATTCTGTACAAGAATTAATGTTAACAGCCTCTATTAAAATGATATCTCAGAACTTTACCTTCCAAAATATCTGTTCCTGCTGCTTTGGCCATTACAAAGGCAGTAGAAAATCTGTGTAAAACTTGTATTTCACCATGATTTTGTACATGTTAATTCTTTTAATACCACCTTGCAAATCATTCTGTCATTGCTGTGATTCAAGATGTGCTATATTATGTTCAATGCTGTGCTGTAAACACTTGTCTAATTTTTTTAAAGGAAAGATAATGATTTATCTCTTGAAGAGGTAACAAAGAGTGATTCATGAATGGATTAGATATATATTTCTAACAAAATAAAATGTTTTTTTAAATCTTTCAGGATGATTGGGAAAAAGTTGAAAAACCAACGGTAAGCATTTCTCTTTCAAATTTCAAATCCCATTTCATCATAACATTTCATCATAACATTTTAAATAAACTACGGCTACATTTTCTTATAGGAATCCCAGATTTTGGGGAGGTTGACAGAACTGTAGTTTTTATTTATCTCCAGCCCAGTCAAATATTTTCTAATGCAATATCTCTTTATCTCAAGTTTTTTTAGGGTTGGGGCAGGGGTGAAATCCAGCAGGTTCTGATAGGTTCTGGAGAACCGATAGCGGAAATTTTGAGTAGTTCAGAGAACTGGCAAATACCACCTCTGGCTGGCCCCAAAGTGGGGTGGGAATGGAGACTTTGCAGTATCCTTCCCCTACCACACCCACCAAGCCATGCCCACAGAACCGGTAGTAAAAAAATTTGGATTTCACCACTGGGTTGGGGTGGGGGTGGAATGTACATATTTTGGTTTGAAATTTGAGATTGCAAACCAAAATATGGTAATATTGGGCAAGATCAAATTATTAATGTACACATTCCTCAATTTTCAGCAATAAAGTGGTCATCACCAGACTACTGAATAGTCTCCAAGATGTATATAGAGAAAAAAAATCAGTTTTATTATCTACATTTTAGGAGAAAAAATGGGTGGTTGGTGGGTTCCTTGTGAATGCTTAAACTTTGTAATAAAACTTGGATAATTGATCTTTATTGGCAAGCATTCTTTGTAGTGCCTCTACCAGCTTTTTCCATTCTGAAAGAAAATGGAATGCACATGTAGTACTTAATGTTAATCATTTATATAACTCAGCAGACAGTTTCATGTTTTTAGCAACCAGATTGAATGTTTGGAGAATTGTGTGACCAATTTCATGGGTCAAAATTACGGGTGTCAAACTCGATCGCATCACGTGATGTCATGTGATATCATGATATTTTTTGTCTTTGTGAAGCCAGGGTGGATGTGGCCTGTGCGTGACACATCCGGCCTTTGGGTCGCCAGTTTGACAGGTCTGGTCAAAATGCTCCATAAAAACGCAGTGTAATTCATACAATTAATATATTTGTGCGGAGTTTGGATCCCATTTAAAACACTCTAGAAGTCAGTGAATCAGAATTCTAACAATTCTAACTAACAAAGAAGCACCAATATTTAATTATATCTCAAAATAGGTAGGACAAGGTACAGTAGTAAAGCTGGGGTAATTCGAAGAATCCCAGCAGAAAAATTACCTCAGTCATTGTATGAGCTATTTTTCTATTAAGAAGGAGAACTTAGAAATCATTTAAGGTCTGTAACTAAATGTCTTTGTCTTTCAGGGCCCTTATATTACCACTGTTGAGTCTAACATCAGGTACAATTTTTATTCAATTTGCAATTTGATAGTATTGTGTTCTAATATTTTTTATAATTCTGCACTAGTTCTATTAAGAATAGGTTGGGATAATAATGGGTGGGCAGAATTGCTTTTTGCTAACAGTTACTATAGCTGGGATTTGTCTATAATAATTTGTGTGTAATAATTTATCTTAATTTCTTAAGTATGAATGCTTTTATTATGTAAGCAAGTTAGTTCCCATAGCACATGGTTAATCTAGTATATATCATATATATATTTAGGTAAGAGGTATCATATTTGGAAAACTAGGAAGGATAGTTAAAGCTAGTATGCTTTAAGTATCCTTTATGGCTGCAGTCCAGGGATGAATATTGATCATTCCTCCTGAAGCTTTCACTAATCCTTTTAGAATCTCCTAAATATATTGGATATGTTTTGAGAGGTATACAGTTGTAAGAATACAAAGGAATTTATTGGGCTTATATCTTCCTGAACAGCTCAGATGTTAAATAGAAGACCTCTCTTAAGTCGGGTTATATCTAAGAATCCTTCTTTTAACTAAAAAAACAAACTATTATTTTGCATTTCATTTTCTCCCGTGATATAGTTCAACTCAAAAAGTCTGCCTTCTCTTAGGACAGTGTTTCTCAACCTTGGTAGCTTGAAGATGGGTGGACTTCAACTCCCAGAATCCCCCAGCCAGCAGCTGGGGATGTTTACTCAGTCATTGTTGTGTAAAGCATTTATTTTACCACCAAGCAGATTGGCTCACTGCTTGCCTAACCATGTGGTAACAAGTTAATTTATTCCTGTATTCAGAATTGCTTTATTGAAAATACAGGTAGTCCTTACTTAACTACTGCAACTGGGCCCATAATTTGGGTTGTAAGTCATTGCAGTCATTAAACAGGTCACTGTGTGATCTGTCTTGAAATCATGACGGTTTTATGATATTTGTAAAACAGGTCACTAGAGTCATTAAGTGATCAGGGGATTGATCATTAAGTAAATCCAGTTAAGCAAATCCAGCATCTCCGATGGGTGATTTTTGCCATTTTCTGCTGGAAAACAGGAAAAAGGAAAGTTGCAGATCACAACTTTCACATGACCTTGGGATTCTCCAGTCATAAAGTGAACTTTATGCCAAGCACTTGAAATGCGGGAGGGAGTGCGGCAGTTGTAACTTTGAAGGTCATAAGAAAATTGTTTCGAGCCTATTGTAACTTAAAATGGTCATTAAGCAACCAGTGGTTAAATGAGGACAACCTGTAAATGAATATATCTTCTGAAACATTTTGTCACTAATGGGTATAGTATGAAAATAATGTTTTGGGTTGTTGTTTTTTCCAGTTCATGGACCAACTGGGTGATTCCAGCAATAGCAGCTATCATTGTGGCCCTTATGTATCGCTTCTACATATCGGAGTAAACCCAGTAGTAAGGTGTAATAATGGGACACTCTGTTTTGGGCAAGAAAATGAAATATATACCTAGGGACGCCGCATCAGGACAGCATCTTAAAATCAACTTTAAAGAAGTGTATTCCTCTTTTTATCGGAAATTCAGAATTAAATTGTTTTAATACCATCCTACATAATGCTGCCTTTTTCTATTTTGTTTTCAAATACTAATATTTTTTTCTTTTATATCTTCATGTCTATCGTTTAATCGTATGATGCTAAAATGCTGCTCTTAAAATTAAGAACACTCACATAAGTCTTCAGTTTCTTACTATTTAAAATTTGTCTGATTCTTTTTAATGATTCTTCTTTAGGCTTCGTTTACAAAAATAAGTACATGGAAGATTGTGTCTGTGCAAATTTTCCCATCTTTGCCATCGCTTATGTTCTGATATATTTTCTTTGTTGTATAGCTGTATTATTTTTAAAGAGTTCTCAGTATGGGAAATGATAAACACTCAAAATAATTTCAATTTTGTTAATAAGGATATTGCTGTGGATCCAAATATTTCATTGTGTAAAATAAAATACTAATTATCCTTAAATGATTTGAGATAGGGAGGATTTATAATAGGCACAAAATTTTCAGTGGTCTTCATTGTTTATATAAGATCCATTGAACTTCATAAGAAACAAAGGAAAACAATGGCAGATAGAGGTATATGTGTTAAACAGTAGGTCATAGGGAACATTAATTGAGAGCAAATCTAGATCTAAATAACTTCATCTTAAAATGCTTATGTACTGTGCTGTATGGTTCTTGGCTGTATTACGGATCATTGATTTATTAAATTGTTGTACAGGTATGAAACAGCAGGATAGTGTCCCTTCAAAAACTTGTGCAAGAAATAAAACATTTTCTTGTGTCTGTATACAAAGAAAAAAAAAGTACCAATGATTCTATCTTATTTGTGTTGCCAGCAAGAAGTTTGGAAAGTCTGTTGTAAATTATCCTGGGTATGGATTTCAGTTACCTTCCTAAATATACTATGTCATTAGAGTTCATATATTTATGTAACTCATGATATATAAGATGTTCCTATAAGATTTGCCTGCCTTGCAGAATTCAGTAGCTAAAAGCAACTACCTAATTTCCAGCACCTATTCATGCTCCCTTGGTAAAATATTATAATTATATTACAAAAATATTGACACTTATCCTAGGCCCATTTCCCATTTGCTGCATGTTGACGGAGTTTAGCCCACATCCCTGAATTACTTTTCTCAATGGCTTCATGTAAGTGTTAAAGAGCATGGACAATAAAATGGATTCCTGAAGGACTCCATGGATTCCTGAAGGACACACCATGTCACTCAACCTCAATGAGACAGAAGAATACTCCCGAAGACCATGTTTTGGAAGTGGCCTTCCTAGTAGGAGTAGAATCACCATTCTACGGTATCCCCATAACCCAATATTGACACACTATCCAAGAGGTAACCATGGTTGATAGTATCAAAAAACTCTGGGAGATCCAGGTGGCCCAAAAGAGTCATATTCTCCCTACCTTTTTCCTGCTACAGGTTATCCCACGGGGTGACCAAGATGATTTCTATTCTATAAACATCCCTAAAACTGAATTAACATGGATCTAGAAAATCATTTTCATACAATAGAGCCTTGAATTGATCATTAGAATAGTTAATAATTAAACAAATATAAATAATATTAGGTTTTGAAAATGTCAAATGATTATATTGGTCTGTTCTTCTAAACGCTGGTAGAATTTGTTTGAAATAAGAGAGTTGGAAGGAACCTTGGAGGTCTTCTAGTCCAATCCCCTGCTCAAGCAAAAGATCCTATACCATTTCAGACAAATGGTTCTCTTAATCTCTCCTTAAAAATCTCCAGTAATGGAACACCACAACTTCTGAAAGCAAGCCGCTCCACTGTTTAATAGTTCTGTCAGGAAATTTCTCCTAATTTCTAGGTTGGTTCTCTCCTTGATTGGTTTCCATCCATTGCTTCTAGTCTTACCTTCAGGTACTTTGAAGAGGGTTGACCCCCTCTTCTTTGTGGCTGTCCCTTAGGTATTGGAACATTGCTATCATGTCACTCTAGTCCTCCTTTTCATTAAACTAGATATACCCAATTCCTGCAACCGTTCTTCATGTTTTAGCCTCCAGTCGCCTAATCATCTTGTTGCTCTTCTCTGCACTCTTTATAGAGTCTCAACATCTTTTATGAATGAAGGCAAATACATGTGTCCTAGGATAATGTTGCAGGATCCAATCTGGGTTGGTCACTGGGGCCAGAGGTTTAGTCTTCCTAGCTTTTGGACCCCTGCTGGAGCCCATCCTCTGGGAACGTCTCTACGGGAACCTTCATTTATCTGAAAGCTCAGAAGATTAAACCTATGATCCAGGTGACCAACCCAGATTGGATTCAACATCTTTTTATAACGTGGCAACCAAAACTGGATGCAATATTCCAAGTGTGATCTTACTAAGGCATTATAAAGTGATACTAACACTTCATGTGATCTTGATTCTATCCCTCTATTAATGTAGCCTAGGACTGCATTGGGTTTTTTGGTGGCTACAGCATACTCCTGACTCATGTTTAAGTGATTGTCCCTTGACACTAGGACAAATGAAAGTTATTAAAAGTTGTAAAAATGAGTAAAAATTAATACAAACTAAAATTGAGTAAGAAGGAAAAAAGGAATAAATAAATAAGAGAGAAAGCTAAAGTGCCAAAAGGAAAAAAAAAAGCTGGATGAAAACTAGAATATATATATAAAAAAAGAAATGGCTTCTGATCTTTGCAGTAGTTGTAAGTACAATTGTAGATTTCTTCCTTTCTCTAAAGTTTTATCATGATTCTTCTTTTTATAATCTGTCCTATCTAATTGTCAAAACCATAGAACATAAGTTCATTTTTTCCCTTTTTAATGCAAAAAGTCCATAAGGAGTTTCCAGTCATCAATATACATCTTTCCTCTAATCAAACAATTTGGCCATCTCAACAAGCTCTGTTATCTTCACCAACTACTCCTGTAATAAGCTTGCCAAATCTTTCCATCTTTCTCGATACAATAATCTTGCTTTAGTTATATATAAAAACAAAGTTCCATGAAATTGTATTTTAAAAAGCTTTAAGCAATATTAAAAATGTAATTCATGACAGCAGGGAATTGCTACTTTATTGTTCCGTATAATTCAATAACTGATATTTTAAATGTAAATGTTCTAAATATTTGAGTTTATAATGACCATAATTTGAATGAAAGTATCCATAAATTTGTTATCTTGGGCAACAAAAAGATATCTGGATTTTTTTAAATTGCAATTTGTAGGACTAAAAGTAAAACAAGTGATGGAAGGAAAATGCTTTTCTGTAAAACTAGATTTAAATAATTGGATACTTTTCTTCTTTTAAAAGACACAAATACTTGGTTAATTTTAAGGTTTGATAATGCTATGAACTGACAACTTTTCAAATATTGTAATGTCATCATGTAATTTCATGATTGCTCTTGCTACTTACAGGTTACTTTTTCTTTCTGAAAATTAAAGGTGTTATTAATTCCAAGAATATGATTGCTAATGAGAGTCTGTATATGACTGTGGCAGGTTATAACTGATATTGTATATATAAAAAATAAATACAATTGCTGAAGTTGACCATACATATTGCTTTGCCATACCCAAATACATTTTAATATGCCAAATACATAAATGGATGACTAAACAAATTGATGTAGGAAGTTTTATTTGCTACTTTATATTCTATATTTCTGAAATAACTTGACAAAAAAGTTGAATACATAAAACGTAAGTCCATTAAACATACAGTAACGGGATAAAAACATTCCAATCAGAAACAAAGGCAACCCCTCTTTTGTCTATTTTCTTTGGGAGCTACAGACTGAACACATTTGAAGAGAATCAACTTGGAAAACACAACAGCATTTTTATTATAGCCATGAATAAGTTTCAGGTAAATTTTCAGCATTTGTTTTGTATGTATAGATCAATTCTTTCTTGCCTAAGGTATAATATTACTTGGATGTATGAATGTTTTCACAGTTCATTACCTCCTTTAAAAAAAAATGCAGCTGAAGAACTGGAATTTGGTTTTTCATACAGATGTTCTGCGTAATCTTGCATTTTGGGGGAAAAAAATCTTTGGTGATTGTTGTTTCTAGATGGTTAGGCCTTGGATTTTTGGATGCTCTTTATTAACGCAAAGCAATATTACGTTTTATTTTCCAAAATTTAAGAATGAGATGATGATAGAACAGAAGTGTGGCCCTTTAATTAATAGAGGTAGGCTCTAGTTCGCATTCAGACTGGAAAAGTATTGTGGAGCTCATCAAAATGTATACATAATGTGCAATACTTTAAAGCCATATGAAGCTTGAAAACATTTAATGATAACAGAATATGCAAAATCAAAAGCAGAAAGTTCTTTTTTTAGAACTTTCTAAAACTAGATAAACTTTTAACAATATTTGCAAATGTGCCTTGGCAATAATTGCAGAATTAAGATTATTCATCCTCTGGTGAAAAGAGAAACAGCCTGATAATAGTCTTAGACTGAAAAAGTGATTTTGCTTATTAAAAGAATACCATTAACTGAGAAATTGGTTTTTAAAAATCATAAGAGAAAGTACATTAACAATAAATTCATTTGTTGTTAAGAACATTTCTGTCCTACAAATGACTAGATGCTTGGACATTTGATGAGGAAGAAAATTGAATATCACCAGGCCCTAACTCAGTGGTTCTCAACCTTCCTAATGCCACGACCCTTTAATACAGTTCCTCATGTTGTGGTGACCCCCAACCATAAAATTATTCCTAAAACCATTGAAAATATGTGTTTTCCGATGGTCTTAGGCGACTCCTGTGAAAGGGTCGTTCAACCCCCAAAGGGGTCGTGACCCACAGGTTGAGAACCACTGCCCTAACTGGTTAGATTTGCTTGAATAAGATGCTTGCAGTACGATGCAGATCTAGGTAACCTGATGCCATCCTCATATTATGAAATACAACTCTCATAATTCCTTGTCACTGCTTGAGCAATTGAGACTGAAGAGAACTTGAGGCTAAAGCAGTGGGAGAACCTCAGATTGCCTAATTTTGCAAAGTGAAACTCTTAGTTCCAAATCTGATTCTGCAGTGCGAACAAGCAAAACACTTCAGCTTTTTTGGTGCCTACTTTTGTGGACCATATAGTGGATAGTCTTGCATTAATTAAACTCCACAGCAAAATACACTTGTCCTTCAAAACAGCAATTTCATAAACTGTTTGTTTCTACTAAAATCCTCTGCGTCATGTAAATTCATGATCAAGAACACAGTATCACAAGGTCAGGGTCAGAAAATTTGCAGCCTGATCCAAAAGTCTTATGACTAATCAAGCCGAAATACCAGCTAAGCTAAGCACTTATAAGAATACTTGTCAAAATTACAATGAAGCAATCAGCAGAGAAATTAAATGAATTAAATGTGGGAGTTTCTCAGTACGTTGGTCCAACATCAGCTTTGTGAATCTGAATTAAGATGACTGGAGTTGCAACCGTTTCAGAAGCTTCATTTTCAATCTAGAAAACCAAGGATTTTTTTTTTTTTTCATTCCCTTGGTACTGGAATGGCAGCTAGTCAGTCTCTTAATGCCTTCCTTAAGAGAATAAATTTGAAATAATTTTACCTGGTGATAGTGTATATTAGAAGTCCTCTAGAATGTGTGAAAGCATGTTGTGATTTAAATAAAATGGTTGTCATATAGGGTCTTTGCCATTCTATGCCAACACCTTTTTACTAATGTTAGTAGTACAAAACGATGCCTTTCATTATAGTAGGCTTTTATGTAGGAAAAGAAAGAAGGGAGAGACAGGACGGAAATGGGACAGATGGGAAGAAAGGGATATTGTGTTCCAAGAATAACCAAGAAGAAAGAGGTGAAATAGATGTCAACTCGCAAAGCATCCCTGGCCTGCTCTCGAGTTGCCATAGGCCAGGGGGAATGAAAAACTGGTGAAACGGCACGGCAACCAAAGACAGATGCACATTCCAGACGTATTTCTCTCAAGGCTGTATCCCAGGATTATCCACAGCGGCCGGAGGGGAGTGACCTATACAACCCACGAAATTGCTCGATTGGCAAATGTGATTGATGACACACCCTGGGGGGAGGGGGGAAACAGGATCATGATTGGGGTGTAAATTACGTAGGGTCAGAGCTGGCTTCACTTGGGAACATGCCGACATGAAGCTCCAAATAAATAACTGGATTTCTTTTGAAGCTTGGCTCGAGGCTCATGATTTAATTAGGATATACATCAGAACCCTGACAATAGATCTACCTGGATGAGGAAGGAGTTACACGTAGTCCTTGATTTAGGACCAGAATTGGAATTTCCATTGTTTGATTGTTAAGTGAGTCATGACCAATTTTACGTCTTTTTTGCTACTGCTAAGTGAATAATTGCATTGTTAAGCAAATATGCCCCCCTGCCCCCCTTGAACTTGCTGTGGGAAGGCCTCAAATTGTGATCATATGACCCCTGTGGTAAATATATGCCGGTTGCGAAGCGCCCAAATTTTGATCACATGACCATGAAGATGTTGCAATAGTCATAAGTGTAAGGACTGATCATAAGTCACTTTTTTCAGTGCTGATTTGACTTTGGTCTCTAAATGTTTGTTTATTGAGGATGTACTTCTAATGGAGGTATCCAGAGCTACGTATTGGAAAGGTTTTGTGTTTTGTGTTACTATCCCAGGCATTTTGTCTATGACTAGTTCTTGAAATTCAAGAGTGCTTACCAACCCCACTTCCCCAGCTGGGGACTTTTATCCATGCTCCTCAGCCATATAATTGTATACCGAAGTTGGCATCATTTACCTATGTTTTCTCCTTACAAGAATCTTATGAAATAGGGTAGTCTGAGATAGTTTATGATGCTAATGACTTCATAGGAGGGAAAGCATTTTTCTGCTCAAGAAGCATCTTTCCCTTTTTGGAGTATGTATGAGATATTTCTCAGTAGTGTCTATCAGACTTATTTTCCCCACAACTACAACCTCTGAAGTGGGTTTGGCTGAAAGAGAGGGACTGGTTCAAAGTCACCACGGTGCAGTGGTGGCTTGCTCCCAGTTTGCACCGGTTCTATAGAACCGGTAATAAAACTGGTAGGAGGCTCCGCCCACTAACTCTAACATCAAAATGCTTCTGCGCATGCGCAGAGGAGCATGCACGCGCACAAAGTGCACATGCACGGCCCTGTTGCAAACCGGTAGTAAAGGTAAGTAGAACCCATCCTTGCCATGGCACCTTTCATGGCTAAGCGGACATTTGAACTCCGGGTCTCCTGCTTTCTAGCCTGGTGCCTTAACCACTAGACCAAACTGGCTATCATATTTCCTGTCAGAACGGAATAAATCAGGGATGTTAAACTCGATTTCATTAAGGCTGCGTCAGGGTTGTGTTTGACCTCAGAGAGCCGAGAGGGGGTGGGGCACGGCTGGGGTGGCATGTTAGGCATGGCTGGGGGTGTGGCCATGGTGGGCGTGACACTGGACTGTGTCGGGGACACCTGTGGCCAAGTGGTAAGGCAGGACTTCCCTGGAAACAGCAAAGGACCAGCCCGTGGTGCCTCTGCTAGTGAAAATCCGAGCTCCATTTTCGCTTGCAGACAGCTGCAGGAGGCCGTCGAGACTGAAAATGAGGCATGGGGGGCTATGCATGCCCCCCTGAGCTCCATTTTCAGTAGCAGAGGCACTGCAGGCTGGTCCTTGGCTGTTTCCAGGCCAGCCCCTGCGGGCCAGATCTAAGCACCCTGCAGGCTGAATCCGGCCTGCGGGCCTTGAGTTTGACACCCCTGGAATAAATGGTTAAACCTTAATGTAAATTCTGCGATTGCTTTCTTTTATACCAGTTCACTTTTTTGATCTGCAGCTATAAAAACAATTCACTGCTGTCTCTGCACCTTAACAACAGGTGATTCGTAGCTTCACTATTCTGGCTGTTTCTTTTCTACAATTTATACATCTGCTGCCACAATTTCCAGCTCAATTTTACTTTATTTACTGCCACTTCGACTTTCTGTCTTTTTTGTGCAAATATGATTAAAACCAAAGATGGTGAGAGATGCAGACTTGTGGGGAGGAAAGTAATGGTTCTTCATCTAAAAGAATAAAAACAGAAGTTGTGAAATAAGAGTAATCTGAAATGAATGCATCTCTGCTCATTTTCATATGTTTCCCCACCATCTCTAAGCATATCCATATTTTATACCGAGACACATTTTCTAAGAAACCCTCTGACAGAGACAAAACTGCCTAGGACTGACAGGAATAGCAGTTCTCAGCCTGGAACAACTTGGGTTATTCTGCGGCAGTGTTTCCCAGCCTTGACTAGTTTACGAAGAGGGAACTTCAACTCCTAAAATCCCCCAGCCAACATCTATTCCTCAACTCACAACTATTCATTTAGTGACTGAAGTTACAATGGCACTGAAAAAGGGACCATTTTTCACATTTTATGATTGTTGCACAATGCCCATGGACACGTGATCAAAATTTGGATGCTTGCCAACTGACGTGTTTATGACAGTTGCCGTGTCCTGGGGTCATGAGATCACCTTTGGTGACCTTCTAACAAGCAAAGTCAATGGGGAAGCCGGAAGTCAGATTCATTTAACAATCTTATAAATATCTTTTAACAATTGCAGTGATTCGCTTAATAGCTGTGGCAAGGAAGGTCGTAAAAGGGAGCAAAACTCACTTAACTGTCTTGCTTAGCAAAAGAAATTATGGGTGCAATTATCACAAGTCAAGGACTGCTGTCAAAAAAATCAAGCTGTTGCCCACAGCTACATGACTGAAACCACAATCGTTTACCATGCATTGCATGAATGCACGTAACAAAGGGTGTGGCTCCAATCATGTTATTGAAGACATCATCCTTACATTTCACTGACATACCATGGGCACTGGGACATATGTGCAGGGAACACAGGATCATTTCTAAGACAAGATGGCAGAACTGGTACACTCTTCCATTTGAAAAGTATAGGGTTATTTAGCAGAGATTGAAATACTGTTTCATTTTTTAATATTTACATTTTATTTTTCCTAGTTTTTATGCACAATCATTTTATTCTTGCTGTGGGGAAGCTTTTGTGTTTGCCCAGATCACGCTGGAAGTTGGGGAACTCAAACTCCCAGAAGCCTTAGGCAGTAGAGACAATGATAACGAGCGATAGAAAATGCTGTTTATCCTTGGAGGGATAGAGATTGGTTCCTTACATGGTACTGCAAGGAGATAATATTGTTAGCTATTGATAGTGCTGATTTTCCCAGAGGACTTCATTAACATTAATGCTTGCTACTTCCATTAATTTCTAAACACTTTCCAGTTAAGTGGGATATTGTGTAAACACCTGTATTGCTTTATGTTGCGTTGGAACAGGTGTGCATTAAAATACGTAAATAATTATTTCTTCATTAACTTACAGAATGTATTTGATTAACGTAACAGGGCTGACTCCTGGGTTTTTTTTTTCAATCTGAAATTTTAAAAAATTAACCAAATGTTTCCTTGTATTGTTAAATATTTATATTGCTTTTTCATTTTAATATCGGTTATAATTAAAATACTTTAATTTTAAATGGAATTCTGAGGATTGTATTTTTCTCCTGTTATTTAAATTGGTATATTAATTTGGCTCACTCACTTAACAGTTTCAAAACTAATGTCATGCTGTTCTAAGATCCAGCTGAAGAATGTTCTATCGCAGAGTTTCTTAGCCCTTGCAATTTTAAACTGTGGACTTCCACTCTCAGGAGAAATCTGGGAGTTGAAGTCCACGCAGCTTAAAAGTTGTTGAGGTTGAGAAACACTGCTCTATTATATACGAAGAGGTACAGGCCTATATACATCAGGGTAATTTTTCCCAATGGCCACGTTCTCTGGCCATTAAACTGAATCCTGCTATGCCTACTCCTCACCCTAATGTTAGGACTATTTGATTTATACCCAACCTTTCCTTGCAACCAAGATCAAAACGGGTAAACAAATGTAGACATTAAATTAAAATCTAATTTATATGCCTCCTGTCGAATTGAGCTAACTGTTCTTAGCATTTAGAAAGGTCTCAAAACACACTTTAAAAAAAAGATGTATTAATTTAATCATTTATTGCGATATTAATTTTAGCTTTATACTCTGTTGTAACCATTGGAAAACTTTGGAGCACAATAACAATCACATATACATAGATCACATAAATATAGTTGTCAACTCTAGTTTCTTCGCCTTATGGGAGTAGAATGCTCCCAAAAATCATTAAAAGGGTCAATTAATTGCAGTTTGGCTGATTGCTGATGCATGGATACCTGAAGAATCTGAGTTCAACTAGCCAACGTAGAGACTGATGACTGTGTCAAAACACACTTCTTCATACTATGTTTGTTTGAACAATAAATAAAATTAACTGAGGTAGTATCCTCAAAGAGTTGTTATGATGAATTCCCATACGTAAGTGTCTCCAGGCAAAGCGTTGAAATTTGTCCTAAATGAAAGACCAAAAGTGTATGATGGACTTTCCTTACTAGGAGATCTGACAGTCCATCAGCATGCCCTTCTCGTAAAAAGTAAGGTGCTATAAAATTGTGGTAGAAACAGTGAAATATGTTTTCGTGCTGAAATGGCTTCTATCAATCAAATGGCTGAAAATGGGGGAGTGGAGACAGGCTAGGCCATGCTTTTTGTTACTACTAAGATTTATTTTATTTCTTTTTCTCTCCAGCATTCTGGCAGCTATCATGAATCTTGAGAGAATTTGGCCTAGATTACAATGTGGATAAAATGAACGGATGCTGAAGGTGCAACCAAGTGCAACTCATATTGATGGGAAAGCTGCAGATTTGGATGCAGTTCAAGTGCAGTTGTAATTGAATGTTTCCAACCATTTATTTTATTTGCCATCCCTGCCAATCAATTAAGATTTGGATAGTATGCAATGAATCAGACAACAAAATTCAGAAATGCAGTGAATTTATTTATTGAAAATAATGCAGTGGATTCATTTATTGTTTTAGTGCAGTGTGTCAAACTCAATTTCATTGAGGGCCGCATCATGGTTGTGTCTGACCTTGGAGGGCCGGGGGTGGGGCATGCCTGAGGTGGTGTGGCCATGGTGGGCATGGCACAGGACTTGTGTGGGGGCCACTTGTGGTGGCCAAGTGCTAAGGCAGGACTTCCCTGAGACCCTCCCTCACACTCCTTATACAGGTAATCCTTGAGTTATGAATGTAATAGAGCCTGCCAATTACATTCGTAACCCAAGGATTCATTTGACTGAATCACATTAAATGAACATGATCACTCCCTGCTTTCCCCAATGCATTTGTTAATCGAATGTATGAGGTATCTCAGAGTGGGGAAGAGCATGCGGGGCCTAGTGCTGCAGCAGGCCATCCAAAGCCTCCCCAATCCACTGAGATACCTAGTGCTCCCCTGGGGTCCCAATTGCTACCCCCTATCCTGCCCCACTGGGTCTCCACAGACTGGGCCTGCTTTGCTAGCATCCCAGATTCCACTTACTCCTCCCCATCCCATTTCCCATGGATTACTTACTTTTTGAAGAGCTCCAGAAGAGGCTGACCCACTGGCAGAGAAGCCAAAGTATTTTATTCAGATGATGGCAAAGCTGTAAGAACGTGAAATCTAAGGAAAACATTTTCACCAGCTTCTGAGTAAAAGATTTCTGAGTAAAAGATTTCAGCCTAGGCCTGGACTGGGCCACAGCGGCCTCCTGCTTCAGGAATTGAGGCGGCAGCAGCAGCCAATCAATGAAGTTGTTTCGTCTCATCGGGCTGAACTGCAAGCCTCTTGTTGATTGGCTGCCACGGCCCAATCCCTGAAGCTGCTCATTCAAACTAGCCAGTCAGCAGCAAGCAGGAGGCTGTTCGTCACCGGCCAGACTGGGCCCAAACTAAGCCTGCAGGCTCTCATGGCATAGAAGCCGGTCTTTTATTCAGATGGGGCAAGCTGTTTTCCTTACATCTCACTTTCTTACAGCTTCATGGGCTTCTGAATAAGACTTTGGCTTCTCTGCCATGTGGGTCAGCCTCTTCTGGAGCTCTTAGAAAAGTAAATACAGTAAAGCCATGGGAAATGGGATGGGGACAGCTGAATCCGGTCTCCAGAGGCTCCATACCAAGAGCCTTGGTAGTACAGGGGTTTAAGGCACCCTGTTATTAAGCTTATTAAGACCAGCTGCCTGCAATTACTGCAGGGTTCGAATCTCGCCAAGGCTCAAGGTTGACTCAGCCTTCCATCCTTTCTAAGGTAGGTGAAATGAGGACCCAGTTTGTGGGGGCAATAAGCTGACTTTGTATAAATATACAAAAGGATGAAGGCTATTGCTGAGCACATTGTAAGCCGCCCTGAGTCTTCGGAGAAGGGCGGCATATAAATCAAATAAAAAAAAAAAATTCAGCCTGTAACAGGCCGGGAGAGGCCTCCCGAGTCCCAAACGGAGCCTCGGAGGGCCAGATGTGGCCCACGGAGACTCCATTTCAGCCAGCAACAGGTCAGGGGAGATCTCTGGAGACCTCCATGGCCCATTTTGGCTGACAAGAGTGCTAGAGGAGGCTATCCAGGTAAAAAAATGGGCCACAGGTGGGCCGCTAGCAGCGGTAATGCATGCCAGCCCTTTGCTATTTCCAGGACAGTCCCATGGGCCAGATCTAAGCACCCTGCAGGCCGGACCTTGAGTTTGACACCTGTTTTAGAGGCTACCTGATATCTGAAAGTTAAATAGAACACAATTTAAAACGTGGTTAGTTAGGAGAATTTCTTCTTTTTGGTTTGTTCCTCACCTGGGTCAAAATGCCAGACAGCAGAAATAAAAAAAGTTTTATTTAGCATGAAACCAAAAGCATTTGTGTGATTGGCCTCTTGCAAATAAAGGTGCAAAGCATTTTATGGTCATTAGCCCACAGATATCTAGTTCTGGAATTTTCAAGTTTTATTTTCCTAATAAGGGATAGCCTAATTTCTCATGTTCTAATTGGCATACCCTATCTCTGTGCTATTTTGTCCTCACATTTCTTTCTAATCTATGTACAGGTAGTCCTCAACTTATAACCATTCGTTTAGTGATCGTTTGAAGTTACAGCAGTATTGAAATGACTTATGATTGTTTTTCACATTCATGATTGTTGCAGCATCACCATGGTTCCATGATGAAAATTTGGATGCTTGGCAACTGGCATATATTTGTGAGAGTTGTAGTGGCCTGTGATCCCCTTTCACGACCTTCTGACAAGCAAAGTCAATGGGGAATCCAGATTCACTTAACTGTGTTACCAACTTAATAATTGCAGTGATTTACTAAACAACTGTGGCAAGAAAGATCATACAATGGGGCAAAGCTCACTTAGCAACTATCTTGCTTAGCAGTGGATATTTTGAGCTGAACCGTGGCCATAAATTGAGGACTATCTGTATATGACCTCGTCTCCATGTACAATACAGGAAACTGTAATCCCTTTGTTCAGTGACTGCTCAAAATTATGGCACCGCTGGAGGACATCCAACTTGTCCTCACAATTCCAGCCATTGCAACGTGCCTGTAGTCATATAAAATTGATATGGTTGCTTTGGTGCCCAGATCATGATTATAATGTCTCAGAAGACTATATCACGTTATTACCGTTTTCAACCATTTCCTGCTGGCTTCCCACAAACAAAGCCAATGGGGAAACCAGCAGAGAATGTTGCAAGTCCAGTAAATTGTTCCCTAGGAATCTGCTCCAGTGTGTGAAATCCCAGGGATATCTTTTGGCCTTTGATAGTGCTGTCAATCTAGCTTTCAATCTGGAAGCATACTAGAATCACTGAAATTAAAGAGCTTTGTATATGAAGCCTTTCATATGTATTTTCAAATATCTGCTATCTCACAGGTACAGAACAAGCACAGTAGCTAGAATAAATATAGGCTTTGAATTTGGGTTTACTTTCTAAATAAATATATAAGAAAATCAAAACATGCCAAAGCTGTGATCCTAGAAAAAAGATATTATTCAAGCCAGAATTCTCAAAAGCATGAAAATATTTATTGTATGGCCTCTGGCTGCAATTTTGCAAAGCATTTGTCTGAAGAAATAAGCTTTAAGTGTCCCCAACCACACATAATAATCTAGATCAGAAACATGTAATGTTTTTTTAAATAACTTTTCAAATGATTTGCTTTTTACTATATGCTACCTAGACTCACGCTATACGAGTTGAGCAGCTATATAAATTTGATAGACAAATCCGACCTTTAAATCCTATCTTTACTCTAGCCGAGTATAAAAATACATTGGTCAGCCAGTATATCATGAAATCAAGAGATAAAAATATAACCTTCCATCCCTTGACCCACAACATAATCACAACAAACGTAAACATGAAAAGTACCTGTTTCCTATTCTGGCAGAATACTTTAGCCTTATGGGCAGGAATTTGATAGAAAAATGCCCCAAAGTGTTATTTAGGTAGACTTTATGTTAGTTAAGTAAATATACATTGTTTTCTAGGTAGGAACAAACTGTGACTTGAGGTTCCTCCCCATCTCTCACTGCACTTCCACATGAAGTCTGCACCACTCACAGGTTTGTCTTAGTTCTGTTGAAATGTTAAAACTGTTCTCACTTTCCAAAAGCTGAGCTAGTTTTTTCCTTCTGGCTCAGCAATGGTACAAGAACTGCCCTAAAAATGGGTTTCAGCTGGAAACACCAGCCCTGAGCAAAGTTGGGGATAATCTATTTTCTTTCGGAAGAAACACTTGCGCTGCCTCTCCTCTTGGCTCCAGAATTTCTGTTGTCTGGAGAAGAATGCTTGCTTGACAGCTTCACACCTCCTCCATAGTTGAGTATCGTCCTTCTCTGAAAAGCTAACACTAGCCAAAGCATAGAATTAGTGCAAGATTGGAAGATGGGGAAAGACCCGGTCCATAGAATCATTAAAAAATTTCCCCTACCAGTTCTGTGGGTGTGGCTTGTTGGGGGGAGGTCATGTGACTGGGTGGGCATGGCCAACTCAACATCACTCACATCGAGGGGTTCCTCACCGGCCCCTCCCCTCCCAGCCACTCCTTGTCGCGAATGGCAGGAAAATGGGGAGGGAAATATTCCTGTCTACCATCCTTCCCTCAGTCTGTGTTGAGATCTCCTTCCCCATTTTCCTGCGTTTCACAAAAATGGCTCCATTCCACCTGCTCCTCCCGTCCCCCTCCCTCCTGGGGACTACCTTAAAAGGGATAGACTGCAGCAGCTCCGTTCTTAATGGAGGGAGAAAAGTTAGCATTCTCTCTGCTGCATTTAATATTGAATTCTGTGGAATATCGAGTGGCTGGAAGAGGTGATTGGCGACTGGCCGGGCGTGGGTGGGGCCAAGGAGGGCAAACTGATTCCCATAATCCCTAATGGTTCGCCCAAACTGGTCTGAATCAGTAGGATTTCACCCCTGGCACAACTGAATGGATAACATCATCATCATCGTCTCTGATAATAGTTATGCTGCAATCAAAGCCTTCAACTATGAGTTGTCAGAAATGAAAGTGTTCAGAGATCACTTTGGAAAGATAAGGAAATAGAAATGGTGGTTGACATCACAGTGCCTTTTGACAGTCCCATTGATGACAAAATTTAGTGGAGCTGAATATTTTGTCTCTTCAATGCTAAGTAAATACCATGTATTCTAAGTTTTTTTAAATTAAAAAATACAAATCCATTAGCCAATGGATTTGTTCAATGGATACAAATGCATTATCACTTTAAACTGTGTAATTGTTATTGATGCTTGTTACTCTTCCAATTACAGTTTTGAGAATTGTGCAGTCTTTTATAATAAAACACAGCTGCTGCTTTTTTAAAAATACAGAAATATATGGGTGTGTGCATGTGTGTGTGAGAGAAATGGATGCCAATAAAATGGAACTAATTAATTCTATTGTGATGTGTTTCTTGGCCACCAAATCAGTAATGAAGTCATATTTTGCAATTATATTTCATCATATATTACTAGAATTAGGAATACATGCTGAAGTGGCAGGTTTTCTCACTTTATGAATGAATAAAACTACATTAGTGCCAATCCTTTGAAATGATGTTTTGTTTTTACAGCTTGGCATTAATATGTTTAATATGAAACAAAATGCTGGGAGTTTTAAGGCAGCGGTCTTTAGTATAAGCCTCTTTCTGAAATGTTTCCCCCTTATCCAAAAGCATCACTGACTCTTTTCCCAATCTAGGTGGTTTTGCAAGAGGCAAGGAAAGAAAAGGTGTGCAAGAAAAAAAACTGACTAAGACAAAAGAAACCTCCAGTTTAGGAAAAAGACTGTTTCTGCAAACTCATCTATTTTAGACAGGTTTCCACTGTTCCATGTGCTTCTCTGTCTACAATAGCCAGTCTAGGCAATCTATGAACACATTTTCAGCTTACTTGTTTATGATCTCCTCTGTGGACGGTTAAATGTAGGGTTAAGTTATTCTTCCCAAAGTGGTCAGTGCCCAAAATTACATTCTGCATCGCTATTTGATTTTGCAGAGTACTTTGTTTTTTTAAAAATGTTTTTCCTACCATTATATAGAGTACTTGAAAATTAGCAACTTATTGTATATCCCAAATTGGGCCGATCACATTTCAGTATCTAAAATTATATTCTTTATTCCTGTACATGAAGTCAATAGGCATGCTGCAGCCTAAAAAAAGCAATTGCTGAGACTTGACACTGCTCAACTGTGTTTTGTTAAATTGTTATATTGTCTTTGCAGCTAGCATGCTGCCCTGAGACTTGCGGGTGGTGGTGATGGAGGGAACGGGACATACAGGCTTTTAAATGTGATAAGAGTGCCATATTGCAAACAAAATCAGAAAAAAACTTGCCAGGTGCTAAATTTCTAATTATCTAATTTGAAAGTACAAGCCTTCCTTCCCTTCTCCCTCCCTCCCATATTTTTCAAACATTCCAACATTTTCTAAATTTTGAACAATGCAATGACTTTGAGGCATACATTAACTGCGTAAGGAAGATCTACATGTAAATAAAACTATGGAAAAGAATGAGTTAGAAAGAAATTGGTGCAATTTCCCTTAAAACCACCAGATGGCAACATTCTTTACCTTCAATGAAGCCAAGTATGCTAAATATTGTATAGAATTATTTGGAGATTATCATCTAACATGAAGATTAGATTATTTCCAATCTCATTTTGGAAGAGTTTAGAATATGAGAGACTTTGTTACAATGTACCAGAAGGTTGGAATGACTAATGGAACAACAGGATGCTATTCTCTTAGTGCTACCTAACTACCAACATGACTGACCCAAGAGATACTGCTTCACTCAAAGCTAGTTTTATGCTATCATTATAGTTACTAGTCAACACTGTCATGTTAGATAAGGTAAATACTGTTTTCTAGATAGATATTGACCTGTTGTATGATAGCTTATTTGATAGAATCATTCACGTTCCTAACAAAGATTCAACAAATGAAAGACCATGGCCAAAGATGCAATTGAAAAAGGCACCATTTCACTATTGGCTGCTTTTCTGGTATGTGCAAAAAAATTAATAGTATGCTAATTTCAATCTAACTGCTCCCAAGAGAGATATATATATGTATATGTATATGTATATGTATATATATATATATATATATGTATGTATGTAATGTATATATGTATATGTATATGTGTGTGTGTATACACACACACACACACACACACACACACACACACATCCAATCAGAGCACAGGCAAGCCCCCAACCAATCAGAACACACTTCCACCTAATCAGAACACAGCCAAGCTCCCACCCAATCAGTTCATACCCCCACTAGCAGTTAAAAGGAAGAAACAGCTGCGATCACACATTGCTCCTAGAAGCACGAAGCCGAAAACACCAGCCTGAAGATGACGAATGAGACTTCGTCGAAATGTCGCCAAGACACTTCCAATTTTACGCGGGAGAAAACCTGAATAACCGAAGACCTACACACGCACACACGCACACACAATAAAGTATTTTGCTACTTAATGTTCTAAACTAATGTTTGAGGGGCAAAATACACGATCATCTTCATGTGCACACAAACTCTATAAAAACACTATTTTGTACATTTAGGTCTTATTTATTATAATATTGATATGAAATCCCAGCTTAAACAGAAATATTCATTCCAAAAATTTAGAAATTTATGAATGTTTGCTTCTTGGATTGCATGTACATAAAAACTAATTCACTCATTTACAATATTTGATGAATCACACATTTGCTGCAATGAGAACCTCCTGCCACTTTTGTATAAAAATAACAAAATTATTTGCATTTCTATTACTTTCATAATTCTCTATTTCCAATATTTATTGCAACTTCATTATGTATAGTTCCACTAGTTCTGCTGAATTACGTTGACAATCTGTAAGGATGCAGAATGCCTTGTTACCTTTTTCATGTTTATTATTCTGTTGTTCATTGCATATTATCAATCAATCCCAGCAATGAAAGACTTTTCTCAATCATTCTGCTATCTATTGTCTTCAACAATTATCATTCTTCTAGGGTAGCTATCAATATCCACAAATATGTAACGATATTCATATTTTCCACTTTCAGGATTCTGTTAAAAAAAAAGAGGGTAATTTCTGTTAAAAAAGAAGAGAAGATGTGGGTAATTTAAGTATTAAATCAGAGATGTGAGATTTCAGGGGCTGAAAACCTACCCTGTTTCCCCGAAAACAAGACATCCCCTGATAATAAGCCCAATTGGGCTTTTGAACGCATGCACTAAAATAAGCCTCCCCCGTGAAAATAAGCCCTCCCTGAAAATATTTAAACACCGAGCTGGAAATCAGATAAGTGTGCAAGAGGAGCTCCATCTTGCTCCACACGCTCCAAAATAATAAGACCTCCCCAAAAATAAGGCCAAGCGTTTATTTCGGGGTTCAAAAAATATAAGACAGACTCTTATTTTCAGGAAAACACGGGAAAAACCTGGTCTCCTACAGTGCTTTTTTTAAAAAAACAGTCAGTTTTCACATTCCCTGTCTTCTCCTTTATAGGTAAACCTACTCTAATACACAATGTTGTCATGTCCCAGTTTATATGGTATGCAACTCTGAGAAAGGGCCTGAGATTGCCACTTACACTTCTACAAACTGGAGGTTTTCAATGTCAGTATTAAATTATGGTCTATACTTTATTGGAGTTTTTGTACCTCTTTGACTTCAAGATGAACAGTTCCTTGTTTTCCTTTTTCAGATCCCTCAATGTAGAATTTTAGACGCATATATTTCAATCCATCTTTTACAAACTCAATATGGCTGACAAAAAGCACAAACAAGATATTTTTCCAACTTAAGAAAACCATTCTTCAAATCTTACATGTGCATTTTTGGATAAAGCAATTGTGACTTCAAAACTTAAATGTATGGTGCAGCCAATGGTAAACAATTAAATAACAGAAGATGGAAACACAGTAAACAAAATCCTTCAAAGTTGGGTAGTGAGCAATACTGCTATGATGAAATGTCAATGTTTTTCGATATAGTGTGAAGAAAGGATAGGAAAATGTTGGACTATTTTGTTGAGACACACCAGCTTCCTAGATTTTATTTGATTAGATCCATCCATCTATTATATTCATGTCCTTTGGATCTGTGACACAGTAAACATTATCTTCCTTCTAGAATGTAATTAAATCTTTTTATACCTAACCTACTTAGGCTCATGGGTTTGACTTCCAAATCCACCAACACAATCAGATAGACTATGTTGATAAATATTAGTCATGTCTGATTCTATCAAGTTTATTCAAAAGCAAATTTCATCAAGGGTATTTAGGGGAAGTGAACTGAATCAAGTGTACACAAGACTAAAGTCAGAAGCTAACGAATATAACAGTAATATGGAACCTCCTTCTTCAGTAAATATTAGCTTCGGAGTCTCCTGTCTAGTAATACCTATCATCAAGGCTCAAGTAATACATATCATCAAGAATCCACACGCAATCTTGAATTTACAGTTAAAATATTACAAAATGTACTAGGCAGTTGTATATGGCATTTTTTGGTCTTAATTTAAGTAAACTGACAAATAGTCCTGCCAGGCAATCTTCCATGTCTTCACACTGAAAATGACACTCATTGCCCTTCAGCTATAGTATAACACATTTGATTCCACTGTTGGCATGTCGTAAACCTGGAGCTGTCTTTCAATGTGACACAAGTTTAAGATTTAAGAAAACTGCTTACCCAATCATTATATAAATCCTATGCACATAACTTACATTCTAAATTACTTCTTTAAGGCAAAAATTGCATTATTGAAAACAATATGCTTAAAGAGAAAGAAAAACAAAATCAGATTTCTACACTGTGAAAAAAAGAAACAAAATCTGATTTTTCAGTTCCGAAATGGTTTCCTGGAAGATTCTAATAGTAATAGGAATATATAAAAAGAGAAACTATTTCATTTCTTTTAGCCTGTGGAAATCCATAAATTCAATATATTGTATTCTGGTCAATGTTAAGATTCACTTAACAATTGTGTTACTAATTTAACACCTGCAGTGATTTACTTAACAAATGTGGAAAGTAAAAGTTGTAAAATGGGGCAAGACTCACTTAACAAATTTCTCACTTAGCAACATAAATTTTGGGCTCGATTGTGGTCACTGAGGACTACCTATACCATAACAATATAAGACGTATATCAGCATCAACTGACATGGTCAACAATTACTACCACTCAAATGCTTGTATACTTGCTAAGAAATTATCCAAAGCTTTGTTATTATTATTGCATTCATTAGGGGTAAATTTAGGTTAGGCTAAATTACTACTTTTCAAGTGCAATACAAGAAGAATTAAATAAGCTAAATAATGTAAAAACAAGTTCAAAGACAATAACAACCAGAAAATAACATTTAATAGAAATGTTAAGGGTTCCATTAATAGATACCTGACCAACTGTCTTCTCCCACGGCGTGTAGCTTCACCATAGCCTTTTATGGGTTCACCAAAAATTCCTATTACCTAATTAGTTACAAGAAGACAACATGCTTAATTATCCACTTTCTATCCAGGACTAGGGAATAGTTTCATCAGAATAACTACTAATGTTATATAATCTCTCATCACACATAATTTACATCTTTTCACTATACTGATTTCAAAATTTTAGCAAAATGAGGAGGAGGCATGCTTCTTTGAGGAAAAAGCTTCACATGCTTTTCAGCTAGTCTAACATTACCTGCCATTGCAATTACATAATTTTTGTGGTCTTCCCTCTGTAATTTTTTAATATAAAATTTGGGTTTCCTTGCATTTGATGTTGAATGATTGAAAGCCATGTTGGAATTTATGAAGAATATTGAAAATGGCAATTCAAAAAAAACAAACAAACGGTGGAGCAGTTGGAACAGATACTCTTTCTACCATCTGTGGCTTATTTTAGGTAGATTATGTATACCTGGTATGACAGAAGAAGAATGGCCAATCCTACTTTCATTTGTTGAAAATCAGCTCTCTTTAAGAAAACTATTTTCACTTGATAATGAGCAAACCAAATTTCATTGATTCTGGGGATCAATTAAAGATTTTTTTAAAAAAAAAATAAAGAGGTTTTTTTTCTATAATCAACATCTTTTTCATTGAAATTTGGAAACAAACCTCAGGGTGAGCTCTGCATTTCTCCAAGGCGCCTCCATAGATTTTACTGGGACTGGAAGAAGAGAATAATTCCTTAAAAATCACATAGAATAACCCACCTGAAGGAGAAGAAAACCAGATGCCAATGAATCAAAAAATCTTCTAAAAAGCCATTAGTAAAGCACTTGTAAACTAGATTTTTTTCCTGTTTCAATCACCTGTCACACCGATCCCGATGATCACCACTATCAAGTAAGTGAAATCTCTTCCTGCTTCTTTCACTGAAAGAGGAAAAAAGAAGAAAACAAGATAGCTGTAAAATACCAGATAAAAAAGTGCAGTCTCTAAAATTAATGCCTCTTAGAGCTTCCTCTGAGAATCAAAACATGTTAATAGCTTTTGTCTTGAAAACAGTAAGAAAAGCATTAAAACTGTTAGTTCTATCACATGTGCTAACATTCTACAGCTGTTTCATTTTCCATGTCTTCTTTAAGAATGTAATATAGTCTTGCTATTGAACTAAGGGACAGGAAGAAGTACTTGTGTTTTCTGTTCACAAGAATGTGAAGAATATATCCATTTGGATGAATTTTTGATTAGGAACTTTCTATGGTTATTTAGTTTTGATTAGTGGATACTGTTCTTGTTTACTTTGTTATATAGAAGATGTTCCCCTAATGGGGGCAGTAAAATCTTTTGGATTAGTCAAATCTTTTGACTGAATCTCTGCCAATATCTATTTTCTCCCTTTACTTAAAATTACTGACTAGCATGGCAGAGACAAGATGGACAAGAAAATACTTATTCCAGAACAAAGATAACAGTTCTAAAAACAGCAGAGGTAAATCATTATTGCCATGATTCTTTTCATTTGTTCTTTAAAATTTGGCATGGCTTGACTCATGTTTTTGATTAACTGAAAAAGATTCAACTGTGTTGTGTTTTTCACTTCATAAATACACTAAGCTAAACCTGACTACCAAAATGTTTCTTGAGCTTGTATATTTTGAGAGATATGCTATTACAAATCATAGACCAGCTAAAAACAAAAAGAAAGCGAAGGCTGTGACAGCAATAAAAATCAGAATAAAATCCAATAAATATAAAACTAGAATAGTCCAGGTGTGATGTATTTTGCAAATAGTAAAACATATATAAAGTAGAATATTTGTAGCTCAGGGTTGAAATGAGGGGTCCTTGGTGCTTTCTGAGCTTGCTTGTTTTCTTGCAAATGTTTCATTACCCTCACGAGGTAACATAATCACTGATGTTATTAACTAGCACTGATGTTACCTCGTTAGGATAATGAAACTTTTTCAAGAAAACAAGCAAGCTCAGAGAGCACCAAGGACCCCTCAGCAAAACATATATCTTATAAATAGTATAGTAGTATAACAGTTAACTTTATGCCAAGAAATACTGCTTAATTAGGAAGAAATAGTTTTTACTTCTTCTGAGAATTAATCAGTATAATCCCAATTCCAAGTCACTAGATTCTGCATGGCTCTGGATTTCAGTCTTTGCTATTTTGAATGTAAGGTTGGTAATAAGTTTGCTGTGGACAAGACAGCTGATTTGGCATTCATTACTGAGGCCTGGGTGACAAATCTGATAATAGCCATGATCCCAGAGAAGGAGAGGGTGGGTGGCAATTTATTTATTTATTTCAATTTGTATACCGCCCTTCTCCTAGTGGACTCAGGGCAGTGCACAGCCAGAACTAAAACACATACCAATACAAAATTTAAAATTATTAAAAGAATTACATAACTGGCCCAAATTTAAAACAATTCAATTAAAACCCAATGACAATTTAAAAACTAAAAAACTAAAAAAAGACTAAAATTATTATCTGACAAACTTTTCAGTTTCTCTTTTGCACATATTGGATGTGAGACCTTCTGGTCAATACTGGATTTGACGCTGCTGTATCAAGCTTGCCTGCTGTATAATGAGATACTTGTTTGAACCGCCAGACTCTGTTGGTAGCTTAGCAGCAGAGTTGCCAAGGTTAACAGTTTTTTGTGACTTATAACTGTCCCAGATGCCATAAAGACTGTGGCAGTTCAGGAATTCATGGCTACTATGGCCATACAGATTTGACCCAAGTCATGAAGGCTCCATGGGAGACGTTAGATCTGTTTTTTTGTCTCCGGGCAATTGTAACATGATGTGGTAGTCGAGGACATACCACCAGTTTATATGGTCTGTTTTTTTAGTTTGCTGGTGTTGCCCTCCCCACTAGGAAGACAAGACCTATTAGCATTCTGCCCCAAATACCAATTTGATTGAGATCTTAGTCTTGAGTTGGGAGGGATAACAGCCTTGGGTGGCATTGCTTCTATGAAATCTCTCATTATGTGCTGAACCTGGAATGTTGCTTGCTTTTTAGAGGAGCTCTTTGAGATGAAATCTGGAAGAGATGCCTCAAAGTGCCACTGGAGAATGACAAAGAACAAGTCCAATTGAACACAGGCTTGTCCCTAGCCTAAAAATGAGTTAACTTTAAATTGCTTTTTGTATTAGGATAAACTACTATGTCTCTCCTAATTCTGTCACCATCCAAAAGCAACATCCAAGTCTGTTAAGCTGCTTTCCCATTGTTCTGATAATAAATCAGGTGCCCAAGGTGACTTGAAATAGACAGATAGCAGAGACAGTACGTTTTGTCTTCTGCCAAACATTCAACTTGAGTGGAAACAGGCCTTATGCCTGCCAAGGTATTTTACCTTTGGCCCTCGAAGGGTTGCTTACCTAAATTCCAGCCAGCATAATGGCTGAACTACAAATGCCAGCAAAATGAAAAACGCTAATATTTCTATTTCTGCAAAACCCAATTGGCTGCGAGATCCCTGTCCCTTTTCCACATTTTGCTGCAACCACATGATGCCCTCCAGAATTGCTTAAGGTTCATTCTTGCAATTATCATATTTGGCCCTGCAGGCTGAGATTGTTAAGACTATATTAGGCCAATGTGATTTTTTTTCAAGGAAACAGGCAAATTTTTACCCTTCAAATATTGAAATCGTCCAGACCCAAAGAGCATTGTCCATTACTCTAAATCCCATTTCCTAAAACTTTTGGTGGGCCGCATTTTTCCTTCGTGCAGAGTAACAAAGAGATATTCAGAAACACGGAAAACTGCAGCATTTTAGGGAACGTTTTACAGTCCTGAGCGTTTTAATCAGTGAAACCAACGTCTCTCTCCCTCCTTACCTTTTTGAGCAGCTGAGAGTGAAACGTCTCCTTTTTTACTTTGCACAGGCACCTGCGAGCTCCTGTTCTCTGATTTTTCGGATCTCAGGCCACCCAGGGGGACCCATAGGCTTCGCTTTATGACTTCGTAGCCTATCTCAGGACTCAAGACATGGTCGTGACTGAGCCCTTGCCCTACTCTGGACCATGCCCAAGTGTTTAGAAATGCCGCCCTATGTCGTGCAAGCGCCTGCTTCACTGCAGATCTCAGCAGCTGGTCACTACAGCAAATTCCTCGCACAAAAACGGAAAGCATTATGATTTACTAGCTGCTTCTGCCCCAAAGACCCAGGAATCAATTCCAGCTCCCTTGAGTCCTGTGCAAGCAGCCGGAGGCATCCCTCTAGAGTTTACTCTCGGTGCAAAGCGCCCGTAGCCGCTGAACGACCCATTGCAATGTTTTTCTTTGCAGCTTTCACTTGTTGAATTATTTCGAACAGAGCAAAGGCGGCCACGACCTTTACGGTCCCAGGTACTTGCCACTCACCGCACCATTTACGTTTTGCAAGCGATTGTGGGTACCGTAGTTTGCAGCAGATACGGATCTGCCCACTGATCTGCAGAGAAAACAAATGAAGGACTTCAATTCCCAAAATGCAAGGCGCGATGCTTTCCATAGAGCCGACAGCGCATTATAGGACAGAAATAGAGTTCCGGCTTTCAGTTCGCGGCCGCAAATGATAGAGAGGGAGCTTTTGGGAGAATTTGATTATTACGGCTAATGCACAAGAGAGAGAAAAAAAAACAGATCTGTATAGCATGCGTTATTCAAGTTCAACATAGAGAATAGTATCAAATACCGCGCGTCTGGCATATTGTTGTAACGGGGGATTATCTTCATAGTACAAATTTCTCCAAACCTGACCCCAAAAGCCTTTAAATTGTGATTTCTTACCAGTTTTGAGTTTTATAGAAATTGTCATATGTTGAAGTCCAACACAACTGGAAAGCCCCGAGTTAAAAAGAAATGCATCTTATCCTACGAGTGGCATTTGAAATAATTATTGCTCCTATCTCTTGGACTTTTGTGAGTTTCAAGTCACTAATGAAAAAAGTCACCTTTCTCCCATAAATTTTAAAGCCATTATTGGTGGTATTTCAGCATTTCATTCTAAGAAAGAGAGCTTGGGTTTAACAACGTTCTCTTAAATTGCTTTAAAGATGGATTTGCTTGCTATACAAAGTACAGAACCATTTTAAAAGAAACACAAACACAGAGTTCTACTGGACTACATGAGTTGGGAAAATAACATCTCTGAACAGTTCTTACAAAGCTTTTCCTCACACATAACCTTAGTGTCAGATACTTTTCATTCAAACTTCTTGTGAGCTTGACAAATCAAAAGATCAGAAAATGGTGATATTGTAGAGTCAGCAGCATAATTGTTTATTAGTTCCTTTTTAGATATTGAAGATAAATATAAATGCAATTCCCATAATTCTAAGAAGCGTTCGCTTGAAAGGGCCTTTGATGTTTGGAAAAAAAGGCTTTGTGACCAGCTGTAGTAATGTATGCAGATTTGTTTTAAGAGATCCACGACAAAGGCACCTACACTGGGCCCAAAATAGGGTCCCTTTAAGCAGGTCAGCAGGCTATGGTGAATATTCCTGCTGCAATGCTATGATTGGTGTTTTCCCCTAGCTTTTCTGCCATGTCCCAGGACTTTTATCTTCATAAAATCATAGGGCTGTAAGGGATCTCTGATGTTTCTGCTCCAACACCCCCTCAACCCCCAAGGCAGGAGTCCTTATATCATCCCGAACAGATGGTTATCTAATCTTCATCTCAACTTTGTCCATGAAAGAGGCTTAACTCCTGCTTAGCTATATTAGTGTTAGAGTAGTGCAATATTACTTAACCTCAGTAATTTTTAAGATGAATGGACTTCAACTCCCAGAACTGGTGGCTGGGGAATTCTAGGAGTTGAAGGGCTTAAAGTTGCTGAAGCTAAGAAATGTGGGAATATAGGTATTCCTTGACTTATAGCAGTTCATTTAGTGAGTGTTCGAAGTTACAACGGTTCTGAAAAATGTAATTTATGACAATTTCTCACACTTAACGATCATTGCAGCATTCCCATGGTTGGCAACTGACACATATTTATGACTGTTGCAGTATCTTGGAGTCATGTGGTTACCTTTTGTGACCTGACTAGTAAAGTCAATGGGGAAGCCAGATTCACTTAACAACCATGTTACTAAGTTAACAGCTGCAGTGATTCAGTGAAGAACTGTTAAATGTTGTAAAATGGGGTAAAATTCTGTTTTAACAAATCTCTCTGCAACAGAAATTTTGGTCTCAATTGTGGTTGTAAGGAGTGTCTGTAGTGCTTTTTCACTTATCCCAATCAAGGACAGACTCAAGATATATAAAATCTGTTCAACTTTGCTGCTCATTAGCATTAAGTCAGTAACTGGGAACAGAGGCAAGAAGTGAGCATCAACACCCAGGAAGTATATTTTATACTAGTATAATTTCTGCCAGCTCAAGGACAAATTGAGCATAACTTTTCAACTCAGCTGTGGGGAGGAAAGCCAATAAGTCTCAGAGACTTGGGATGAACGGAAAGCAGAGTTCTTGGTGGAAGATTTGGGCAGTGGTAGGATTCAAGTAATTTAACAACTGGTTATCTGCCCTAATGATTTCTTCCAACAACCAGTTTGCCAAACTGTTCAGAAAGTTAACAACCGGTTCTCCCGAAGTGGTGTGAACTGATTGAATCCCACCACTGGACTTGGGGCACCGCTGAAGATGCTGCCAGGCCAAGGCATATACACTCCATGGCTGGGTATAGCATAGGCAATAGGATTAGCAAATAAATATTTGAGGAGTGATGCAGAACATCACAGTACAGGTAGTCCTCGACGTGGGATCCCAAATGAGCCCAAAATTTATGTTGTTAAGTGAAACATTTGTTCAGGCAGTTTTGCCCCATTTGCCCCATTTGCTTCATTTTAGGGGCAGTTTTGCCCCATTTGCCTCATTTTAGGACCTTTCTTACCACAATTGTTAAGTGAATCACTGCAGTTGATAAGTTAGTAACCCGGTTGTTAAGTGAATCTGGCTTCCCTGTTGACTTTGCTTGTCAGAAGGTTGCAAAACATGACCTTGGGACACAGCAACAGTCATAAGTATGAACCAGTTGCCAAGCATCTGCATTTTGATCACAGGAGCATGGGGGAATGCTACAAAAGTTGTAAACTGTGGAAAAACAGTCATAAGTCACTTTTTTCAGTGCATTTGTAACTTTGAAGTGTAACTAAAAGAACTGTTGTATGTGTGGGGAGTTCCTGGACTAAATGATCCACTGATCCTACTGATCCCCCCCCCCCCCCACCTGCTAGATTGAAGCACTCTGCCTCAGCGGCTGCAAACCCTCACGATTAAACGGGAAATTGGGAGAGCGAGAGGGGGCAGCGTGCAAATTTAATGAAGAAAATCACGTGTGCTCCTTCCCATTTGGCCTGCTCGCCACGCCCCTTGTCCAAAGGGCCAAAAGCAAGCCCGGAAAGCGAGCGTCTCCAAGCAAAGCGCGTCCGGGCGTTGAGAGAAAGTTTGGGCTTGGGATCCCGGGCGGGCACGAGAAGGCTGGTGCGCTTTCGACCCGTTGCCTTCCAAAGCTTATCTCCCGGAGGCCCGTCTCTATGGCAACCGGACGCGGTTGGATTCTGAGGCAGCACAGCTTAGGCTTCCTGAGCTCGTCGGTTGCCGCCGTGGCTCGGCGGGGAATGGGCGCCTCAACGCCGCCCCTCTTTATCCTGCCCACCGGAGATAGATCCCTGTCGGTCAGCTCTTCAGCGGGAGATGGGTAACCCCGAATTCGCTTGCTCTGAGGGATGGCTGGGGGGCAAGCCGAGTTGAAGAGGCGGTCTTAACCGCGGAGCAGCATTTAGGCTGCCCGCTGTTGCTCTTGCCTCCCGGTCCCTGTGGAAAGGTCTCCCACCGCCGACAGACGCCGCCAATTTGCTCACCTTTCGTGGGCCTGTGTTAAAGACACTTACACAGTCTCTTAAGGGGAACGGGTGGGTTAGTGAAGGCAATTGATTGCCGCCTTAATTCTTGGCGTCCCTGTGGAGAACTTCATCTCTCAAGTTTCTGCTTGTGGCTAGTTTTAAACCGCTGGATTGCTATGATCCTGGGTTTCATTCATGGTTTTCTTCCTTTATTGGTTATGTAAGGGTATATAAACCGCCAGAAAGGTAAACTATGGTTGTCCCAAGGTTGGCCTCTAAAATATTTAACTATATAGCCTGAATCCGTCATGGAGCCTCAGTGTGGTGGTCTGCTGCACGCAAGGCAGATATATAAATTAAAAAAACTACTTCTATAAATTCAATATAACTCCCCGTAACAAGTCAACTAGGTCCAAAATCTTATGGGAATAAAGCTATTTTAGGTCTCCCCCCCCCTCCTGAAATATCAGGAAAATAAGGGCTGAATATACTTGGAGGAAAAAATATTCCACATTTATTTAGTGTGTGGCATAGCGTACATGGGCTTGCAACATGTATTAGCAATAGCACTTAGACTTACATACCGCTTCACAGTGCTTTACAGCCCTCTTTAAGCGGTTTACAGAGTCAGCATATTAGCTCCAACAATCTGGGTCCTCATTTACATTTCACCTAGATTAAAAACACAGTAAAATATGAATGTTAAAAAGGTCTATATTCAGAAATCAAAGCCTAGGCCATCTGGCCACTGAAGCATAGCATCGTTTATCTGGAGGAAAAAAAATAAGATACTGGACCAGTATATGCCCTCGACCTACAGCCAGTCACAGTGGAAGTTTGATGTGAAAGCCAACAGTCACACTGAGGGGAGCATGTAGACAGTGTGTGGAGTGTATTGCATAGAATGGGGGCCACTACAGAGAAGCGCCCTGCCCTACGCTCCACTCTTCATGCATCTCCCAAGGAGTGGTGACTTTGAGCAGGCTTTCTCTAGATCAGGGGTGTCAAACTTGCGTTCTCACAGAATCGTCATATCATGACTTTTGCCCCCTTTGGGCGTGGCCAGCAGATGGCCTGCGGGCTGCAAGTTTGACACCCCTGCTCTAAATGAATGCATCAAACAAGCAAATTTGGCTGCGGTGAGGTGTTGAATGCTATATTCTAGTGCTGTACTATTTAGAACTCTAAAAGTAATAATCTTCATTTTGAATTGGGGACACACACTTATTAGCAATTAATGGAAAACCTTTAATGTAAAAGTAATTCTATGCTTGCAGGGTTGCCCTACTGGAGACTGGTTTGCTGCAGTTTTAAAGATTTAATTGTATTTTTTTTTTTAAAGAATAAAAAAAAGGAAAAAATAGAACAGAGTAAATAACCAGGAGATTTATAAGCATTATAAGGATAAGTGTAAAGGTAGGCAAAAATGATCTCCAGGAAAGGGGAAAAGAGGAAGGAGTCTCCCCATTTAATGGCCAGAGGTGGAAATTGATTGGGTGATTAAAAATGGAGACAGGAAATTGGTATCTTCAGTCTTGGAAGATTCTGTTAGCCTTCCAATAAAATAGAATTATTATTATTATGGTTTGTTGCGTAGCGAGTCAAATGTTGGATTTGGCATTTTTGTCTAGTTAAATTGAACCTGGGATAGGCAGATATCCTATCTGTTTGATGGAGTTGTTGTTATGAAATGTATTTACCTGTCCCTCTGTGGGGCTACTCTAGGTGGTTCACTTCCATAAAAAACAGAAATAAAAAGGAAGTTTAAACATAGCAAAAGTAAAAAATGAAAAAATGAAAAAATAAAACCAACAAGGAAAAACAAAAACAAAATACATCAATATGATTAGTGAAAGAGATGGATTAGTGAAAGGAGAGAACGGAAATGAGCAGATTTAGGTCATCCGGTTATATTTCCTAACTGGTTTACCTGGGAGAAAGTTGACATTTAGAAAATTAAGGATAAATTCTTGAATAACGTTTAAGTGCCATTTTAAAATTATAAATCTATTATTACATTTAGATTACAAGGGTCGACAGATATCGGCACCATTTGAAATATAAGTTAAAATGAAAAGTTAACCATGTAGCAATTAAGAAATTTATCCTGATTTAATAAATTTCTCATGTCTTAAATGTTAAGTTTATGTTAAAACAAACCTGAATTTGGGGTGTGGTACAATTGGATTCATATGTGGTATTAATCATGGTTGTTTTAGCTATGGTTGAACTGCATACAGGTAGTCTTCAATTTAGGACCACTCGACGGTTGTAAATTGAGTCGGATCATATTTTTACAGCAGTCATTAAGCGAATCACTATGGTAGTTAAGCAAATCCAGCTTTCCCAGTGGGCATTTTATTCAGTATTTTCTATTCAGTAAATCATTAATTTCAATTCAGTTATATTCAAAATAAATTATATTGTTATCCAGAGTTGCTCAATAGTTATTGATACCATACAATTATAGTTATTGAATTTATATTCAGTAAATCATTCAATTCAATTCAGTTATATTCAAAATAAATTGTATTGTTACCCAGAGTTGCTCAATAGTGAGATGATTGGCATATTAATTTAATAAATATATTATTGCTTAGCATAATGATTCTCCAGTTTTAGTGTTCCTTAAATGAGTAATGATGTTCTGTATAAGGGACTGCTACAGTTTGTTCTCTTGGTTTTTCCTTTATTCACTTTTAATAGCAATGTGACACATAGAACTAGTAATTAACCACCATTTATAATTCTGTAGGGAAAGCTTGACTAGGTTATTGGCAAAGGAAATGGGTTCCTATTGTAAAATAATTGGGTCTTTCAAATGTGCAGTGGCCTACCAATATTTTTCAAAGCATAGTAAGTATTCATACAGTACTTGAGTCAGAATAGTTTTAAGATGAAGTATTTGTTTGTTTTTCTAGTGCTGAGTCAGAATATTCATCAATAATGAAGCTTTCGAAAATGAAAGAGATACGCAGTTGGCCATTTAGGAAGCCAAATAAGTCAAAATCTGTAATACATTTTGACAGGTAAGATGCATTTTTACTTTATAGCAGTAACTGAAAAATATTCACTCAGATACTGTATGTAAATTTCATTGGTTATATTCTCACATAAAAGTAAACCAAGATATAATTATCATAACCTTGATGGTCTGGTTGTGCATACCATTAAACCATACTGATTGAATTTATATGGTAATAACATGGTAAAACAAAACTTATAAACAAGCTGTATACAAAGCCAAAACTGTACAAAGTTTTATGATTTAGTGCAATGTGTGAACTCTACCATTGACGAAGGAAAAAGTCAAAAACAGCATCAGTATTTTTATTTCATCAGTTTTTAAGGCATTGACTCATCAATAACTCTTGATATTTACTATACAGTATTTGTCTTTAGTTTCAGTGGAAGAATCTTTTAACCAAAAGTACATTTTACCTTTTTTTCAAGATAGAAGATTCTATCTTTGATGATTTAAACTGACAACTTGTCCCATAAACAATACTGATTCAATCCAAAGGAAGAAAGCCAGTTGTAATTAATAGGATATAATATAAATAATAATAGCTAGTAGAATTGAAATATTCTTTAATTTAGGACCATTATTTGGTCGAAAATGGTAAATTACAGTGATTTTTCAGAATAATTTCAAAATGCAGAATTTTTTTCTGTTCATGGCTTTAGGCTTCTTTAGTAGCATAAGATATTTGATTTTGACTTGAGATATTTGAAGGAAGCATCTTGATGATACTTAGCCAGAAGTAAAGAAGTATACCTGTTTATATAATGCAGTATTATATGAATATTTGCATTATATATGTATAGTGAATTTTGGTCAGGTCTCATATGCAGTGTTTTCCAAGGTTCCTACCAACTATTTTTCTTTATTACATTGTTAAAATATTCAATAATCTTTGGACAAAGCCTTTGTTGATATAAACTACCATGGATGATTCAAAATTACCTATTGTAATTTATATTGTGAGCAAAAATTTTCTGTGCTTTGAAGAACTATTTTCTTCAGTTTACGTTTGTGGATGACTTAGTAGTTTTTGAGATTTTTAATTTGATTTCATGAAGTTGTAATAAATCTTCAGTTTATTTGTAAATTATATTCCTTAAAACACACATTGCATGTACAGTAGTTATTTTTACTGAAATTACTACATTGTTTTCTCATGTTCATTTCTGCAGCATACCATCAGAAATACTTCTGAAAATATTATCCTACTTAGATGTTGCATCTCTACTGTGTATTGGCTGTGTGAACAAGCTTTTTTATGATCTGTCCAATGACAAGTAAGGAATAGCATGGGTCATGGCTACTATATAATAGTAGCCAATATAATGTAAATTATAAAAATCTTTGAAATATGTATTGGGGGAAAAAGAAAGGGTTTCACTGTTTCAGTGCAGTGAATGAAGAAGAATACATAGTTTAAAAGACATTACCCAATCAAGTTGTTTAATGTTTATATGAGACAAATTGACTGGGTAATGTCTTAAGCTATATATTCTTTCACATTCACTGCAGTAAGAACCATTTTGATTAAAGATGATACTGTAAATAAATACAACAACATATGCATATGAGGTTCTGTAGTTATTTTATATATATTAGTCTTTTTACAAACAATTTATATTAATAAGCACTATTGATGCTAATTTTTTTGATGATCAGTAACATCTTATTTTCACTAAAACAACTTGTAGATTTGAAGTATTTATTTTTTAAAGTATAAAGAGCAATTTACTATATATTTTTTGCTAGAAAAATGATAGGATAAAAATTGATTAGGGAATATAACATCCTTCGGCAATCATATTTAATTTTTCAGCAATAACTAATAAATCCAAATAAGGAGTTGAAATTATGAAATTGGCTATACTCGTAATAGTGCTGGCTCATTGTTATCAGTGAAATTGTTGCTATTGGTTTAATTAAAAAATGGATTTGTAAATGGCATAGTGGTAAATGGAATTAACTGGATTCTTAATGTAGCTCAGCTGGCTCATTGTAGCCCTGTTGCTAGCCATAGGACAGCTTATTGGCATACAGTGTACTAAATAGTAAGTCTCACCTCTGCTATCAATCAGTTTGCGAAATTCCAAAAAGTTGGAATTGGCTCTTATATGTAGGTGTAAGCCAATTCCAGCATATCATTGGATTTGTCCCACCCACAGCCTTAAATGAGATCTTTCTTACATTAAATTCAAATATATGATTGAATCCTGTTAGTAATTTATCTCTGGAATGCATATCTGAATATTGGCTTATTTTTAAGTTTTGTTATGTAATGATTTTGGTAATTGTCATAGTATTTGTGTTTGTATGTGTATTTTCAATAGTGTTATCTGGTTCAAAATATACTCTAAGTCTTTTCTACCTAAAAGAAAAGTGTGGAGAACTAAATCTGTCCAGGAGAAAGACTGCACATCTCTGAGCTTTCCGGAATTGCAAGATTCCAAGTCAAAATGCTGGAAAAGAGAGTATTTTATGAAAAAAATAACTGCTCAAAGATCCTGTGTAATTCAGCTTCTTAAGCCAATAAACACTTACACTGGTCTTCCACTTAAAACCAAAGAAGCTATCAAGTAAGAAGTCTTAATAAAATAAGATTTTAATAAAAAGTTACATTTAATAGCTTTATATTTTACTTATAAATTTCTGTTAATTAGGGGAACATATTTCCTTATTAAAGGGATGGTGTAAAACCTTCAGCACTTCTTTTTCCTTTCCAATCACAGAATCTCTGCTCTGAGATGGGTAATCTTATTAAAGGATCAAAATGGAAAGGAACATGAAATGGATCAGGCTGACATTTCTTTTAATGAAACATCTGTTACTGTATATTGGTATAATAATAAATGGCCTGCCTTAGATACCTTGTCAACTTTGCAGTTATTTGGAGTGACCCCAGTACTTTTGGGTGAGGATAAACTGCATAATCGTAATGGGTAAGTTAATTTAAAAGTTGCTCTTTAGGTTGTATCTTTGTCGGTATAATTTTCATTTATTAGTGTAATACTCTGTAGATGCATTTTAACTTCTATGAACAACACAATAGTGAAAGTAGTGATCAGACTGGAAATCAACAGAATGCTGTTTCAGACTGTTTAATATCATGATTGTTATTTTTAGGTAGGGCAGAAAAAAAGGGAAGCAAAAAGATATGCATATGCAGCTTCATATGGCAGAAATATGATTTCTTCTATATCCAAGGAAGTATTATTAATGATCAATTTCTGTGTCTTTGTGTTTCTTGAGTTTGGTTGTTTTCTTGAAGACTTTTCATTACCTGTATGTAATATCATCAGCACTAGAAGGCCTTCTAACCCTGATGAAGTTACCTAGTTAGATAATGAAACATCTGCAAGAAAACAAACTCGGTGAGCACCAAAGACTCCATAGTTGAACCCTGAGCTACAAATATTCTCTTCTATTGATTCTGTATCTTTCCTGTCTTACTATTGAGAGATGTGAGACAGTGTTCACCTTAAATTATACGAAAGTTGATTTCCATTCCGTAATAGTCCCATAATAAAAAGCTCTTGGGAGGGTTCGAATTGGAGAAGGGTTGGATTAACAGTGAGGAGAATAGTTCCAGTTTATCTTCAGCTTCAGAAAATCTCAGGCTGATTATGGAGCAGTTACTCTCTCTCAGCCCAACATTATCACCTAAGATGGTTGTGTTAGAAAATGGAAAGAGAGAAAATGTTATTTATGTCACCTTGAATGGCATGAAGGTGGGATGTAAATAAAGAAATGTATAGTGCTGGTCTTATAAACTAATTGAAAATCAATGGACTTGGAACTGCTTTTAGTTTATGTTATTGCTAGTAATTGCACATTAAAAAGTTGAAATGTTTTTGAACTTCAATTACTAACTGGGCATTTTGTGTTTAACTAACTTAATATCCTTAAAGCCCATGGCAACGTTCTTTAGTTTCTGAATACAAGTTGGCTAACATGACTGAAAATGCAAAAATGATTGGTTGTGATGCACTTGTTGAACTCTACCATATTAACCAAGGGTTCATGCTGGGTCTTTGGAAGGTAAGATTATTTTTTCAATAAACAACTTTTTTTGGAAAATATTTGTTTTTACTGCTTATGCACAGCAATTAAAATGGGTATGTTAATGTAGCTAATGCTGTATGACAGAACTGTTTGTGCTAATATTTGCTGACTTGTTCTATTTTTTAAAATTACCGTAAGACTAATTATTTAATTTTGCTGATTAGCAATGATTTAGTACTTGCTTTATTCCTTGGAAGAATTTATATACATTTGTAGACTTGTTTAAGTAGTAAGGGAGCCATGCTGTGTACCTCTCCTCCAATGAAGCTAAAGGGGTAAGGATCTGGACATTCACCTTCTCTGTGGCTTGCCACAAATGGAATACAATTTCTGTTAACATTTAGAAGAAAACTAAAATCAATCCTCATTTGATGGGTCTTTGGACATAACTTTTAGGGATGCTATTGCCATACATTTATTGGGTTTGTGTTTTCTGATGTTTTACATGAGGCAGTGCTGTAATTGGTATTGTATAGAAATTATGTAAAATAAATATTGGGATTACTGTGGATTGATCAGAATAGCAATAGCAATAGCATTTAGAATTATATATCGCTTCACAGTGCTTTACAGCCCTCTCTAAGCGGTTCACAGAGTCAGCCTATTGCCCCCAACAATTTGGGTCCTCATTTTACCCACCTCGGCCTCTTATAAGTAGGGATGAAATTCTTCTACAAATCAGAATAAATGCAAAACAAACTTCCGTTTTGTGTGATACTTTTTCAGCTAAAAAGGTTTATTCATTTGTGGTCCAATGCCAATATTACATCATATCGTAGATAAAATGATATAAAATAAACTCGGAAGGTAAACCTCAAACCATTAGAAAAACACTAGATGATTTGTACCAGGTCTGGCTTTTGTTAAAAATTTAGGAAATTTATTGAAAATGTGATAGCCTAGGAAAAAATAACTGACTGTTCAGATGAAGAATTAACATTTAATAATTGGTGTTATGAATTTGTTGCATTGAATTTTTGGTCATGGGAGATACACTGCAATACAGCAGCAATCTTAAATTATTGTTTATATTTAAAATGGATGAAGTTGCTCACCCCTCTTGTATTGCTTTGCGATTATAGAATAATGAATACAACTTCATAATGTTTAGTATGATTTAGATTAAAGGGGAAGTAAGAAATTACTGCAAAACTGGTATTTATCATTCTGATTTTTCTTTATGGATAGTAATCACTTAAAGTGGCTTCTGTTTCTCCTTCATAGGGTTTTTCTTTTTGTACAAAAATTCAGATTCAGGCAAAACCCACATTTTGAGGTGAAGCACAACGATTTCAGAAAAGATTTTTCATTACTTCAAAATCATGTTTTCTTTCAGATGTAGGCATCCACAAAACTCTGACTCTCGTCTTCACTTTTCAGCTTTGATTTGCTGTAATGTGTATTTCTGTGGTGATTCCACCAAAAATAAAAATTGGGCATTATATATAAAAATGGGGTAAAATTTGATTTAGTAATGAAAAGATCTGGTTCAAATCATTGTGAACTTTGAGATAGTGATACTATCAAATTATATTAGTCCCTCTCAAAATTTTGGATTTCTAGTAAGATTTTATATCAGGGTCAGGAATATCCTTAGTTAAGTAAATTCTCCATGTCATTATCTTGTCCAATCTCTTGTCTTGAATAGTCTCTGAGCTGTATGAGCTAACTGATTTAATTTATGGAAATGTTTAGTCCATTAATTCCTACCACAACCATGATATTTGGCCCTACTGCATTCAGGAAGAGGAATTGTCATCTCTGACTAAAATGTGGAATAGGTAATTCCTGGAAAAGGAGCTCTTGCAGTTCCAAACAACAACTTAAATAATTTATACAGGTGAGTAATTCAAAGGTCCCTGTACCTGTTTCAGCTGATGAAACAGTTACTGTAAACTCTATATTGCTGAAAATGTCATTGAATCCTTTTGAAAACTGAGCAACAGAGCTTCCCTTTTCCGAATCTCATTTCACTCCATGTTCAAGTGTAATCTGATTATGTATGGAATAACTTGGACTAAAATTGCTTATTTTTGAAACGTTGTTTCTGATCATTAAAAAAGATGATGTAGTCTGTGCAAACTCTTATTTTAATACTGTAGTTGTATAATTTAAAAACATCAGAAATGGATTGTGATCACACAAGAACAAAAAATGCCTTTATGTTGTCTTAAATGGATTTTGTTTATCAAAAACTTTTCAGAAAGGTAAATACTTTAATCTTGAAAGGTATGCTATTTGTAATTATTTTGTAGAAAGGTGAGATTGCTTTTGTTATGGCAAGTCTTCATTACCACCAACTCATTGAAAGAAGCACTTTTGGTTCTGCTACATTGTAAGTACTGATTTTAGTTGTTTTAACAGAGATATTCATATCTGAGATTCTCCTCAGCTCTGAAAAGAAAGATGTGTTCTAAGAAATGTGTTCTAATATTTGTTTTAGTAATATTACTTTTCACAATGTTTGTAGAGCATAATACTAATTCTCTCCTTGGTATTGATGACTGGAGAAAATTAGAGTGCAGATGGGTACCTTTGTAGAGAGGAATACTATGGGAGTAATTTTTTTTTTTAATTTGATTTATATGCTGCCCTTCTCCAGAGACTCAGGGCGGCTTACAATGCGTTAAGCAATAGCCTTAATACTTTTGTATATTTATACAAAGTCAGCTTATTGCCCCCACAAACTGGGTCCTCAATTTACCTACCTTAGAAAATTCTGCCAGAAAGGGGTCCATAGCATACAGTTGTGCTCATAAGTTTACATACCCTGGCAGAATTTATGATTTCTTGGCCATTTTTCAGAGAATATGAATGATAACACGAAAACCTTTCTTTCACTCATAGTGTTTGGCTGAAGCCATTTATTATCAATCAACTGTGTTTACTCTTTTTCAATCATAATGACAACAGAAACTACCCAAATGACCCTGATCACAAGTTTACATACCCCAGTTCTTAATACGGTGTATTGCCCCCTTTAACATCAATGACAGCTTGAAGTCTTTTGTGGTATGTGTGGATGAGGCTCTTTATCTTCTCAGATGGTAAAGCTACCCATTCTTCCTGGCAAAATGCCTCCAGGTCTCGTAAATTCTTGGGATGTCTTGCATGAACTGCATGTTTGAGATCTCCCCTAAGTGGCTCAATGATATTGAGATCGGGAGATTGAGATGGAAACTCCAGAACCTTCACTTTATTCTTCTGTAGCCAATGACAGGTCGACTTGGCCTTGTGTTTAGGATCATTGCCATGTTGGAATGTCCAAGTACGTCCCATGCGTAGGTTCCGGGCTGATGAATGCAAATTGTCCTCCAGTATCTTTTGATAACATACTGCATTCATCATGCCATCAATTCTGACCAAATGTCCTTTGTAGCTCACACATCCCCAAAACATCAGTGATCGACCTCCATGATTCACAGTAGGAATGGTGTACTTTTCATCATAGGCCTTGTTGACTCCTCTCCAAATGTAGCATTTATGGTTGTGGCCGAAAAGCTCAATTTTGGTCTCATCACTCCAAATGACTTTGTGCCAGAAGGTTTGAGGCTTGTCTCTGTGCTGTTTGGCGTATTGTAAGCGGGATACTTTGTGGCATTTGCGTAGTAATAGCTTTCTTCTGGTTACTCAACCATGCAGCCCATCTTTCTTCAAGTGCCTCCTTATTGTGCATCTTGCAACAGCCACACCACATGTTTTCAGAGAGTCCTATATTTCACCTGAAGTTATTCAGGTGTTTTTCTTTGCATCCCAAACAATTTTCCTGGCAGTTGTGGCTGAAAGTTTAGTTGGTCTACCCGACCGTGGTTTGGTTTCAACAGAACCCCTCATTTTCCACTTCTTGATTAGAGTTTGAACACTGCTGATTGGCATTCTCAATTCCTTGGATATCTTTTCCTATCTAAAACCCTTTCCTGTTTTATACAGTTCAACTACTTTTTCCCGGAGATTCTTTGACAATTCTTTTGCTTTCCCCATGACTCAGAATCCAGAAACGTCAGTGCAGCACTGGATGAAGGATGCAAGGGTCTGTCAGGCGGCCAGAAACTCATTGACCTTTTATACACACTAATTAATGCACTAATGCAAACAGATCACAGGTGAGGATGGTTACCTTTAATAGCCATTCATACCCTTGTAGGTCAACCTGTGTGCATGTTATCAGGCCACAAACACCAGGATATGTAAACTTTTGATCAGGGTCATTTGGGTCATTTCTGTTGTCATCATGATTGAAAAAGAGTAAACACAGTTGATTGATAATAAATGGCTTTAGCCAAACACTAACCACGAGTGAAAGAAAGGTTTTTGTGTTATCATTCATATTTTCTGAAAAATGGCCAGGAAATCATAAATTCTGCCAGGGTATGTAAACTTATGAGCACAACTGTATCTACATGTAAAACAAAGGCTTAAAGAATTTTTGTGGTAATATAAAAACTGGCTTAAAATCCCACTTAGTTTTCTCAGATTGTGTTAATCTGGAGTAGCTATGCTACCCTTTGAACAAACAGTTAATTTTTCTTGTATTCCTTTCTGGGTATATATCTATATATGTTGTGGGATAACCAATAACATTGTTCGGCTGGTGCTAAGATAACTACTGAAGTTATTCTAAATTGTGGGAAGCAAAATTAGATATGACTTCTTAAAAATAATAATGGTACAATAAGACACAGTTGCTGGTCAGTGGTGATCAACTGGAAGCAGTTAATATCAATGAAGCAATCTTTCAGAGTCTTACTATCACTGCTACTGTTTGTCATTGCACTGATTCTTCTGTCAAAATACTCAATAAGTCAGGCCATAGATATCAAACATCAAAAACATCTGTCAGGCTATCCCACCCCCTTTACATGGACGATTTGAACTTTTATGGAAAAACATCATCAGAAATATATATAGCAATGGAGTTTGTGAAAACTAAAGGAATCAAGCCCGGAAATAACATGAAGAGTCTGGATGAAGACAATCACTACAAATACCTGGGCATTCTTTAAGCTGACTTCAAGCACATTGAAGTTAAGATTAGAAGTGAATACATCATGAAAGTGAATATCTTAAAGTTCAAACTCAATAGAGTATGTACCATTAAGGCAATTAGCATCTGGGCAATTCGATATGCAGCATATCATTAGATATGCAGCTAGAATAGTGACTGGGTTCATGCAGAACTAAAAGCCCTGGATAGGAAGATGAGAAAAATAATGACAATGAATCATGCTCTTCATCCACACAGCAGTGTTGACAGACTCTACTTACTAAGGGAAATAGAAATGTTCCAAATATAGCAGATAGTTGAAAAAAAAAAGGGCATTGAAAGAATATCTGAAGGACAGTGAAGAAGATGCACAGGCTAATACAACAGGAAGGCTTATTGAGTATTGGAGGGATGAAATAGGCTTACATGAAAGACCAAATAAAGAACAGAAGAGACATAGCAAGACAAAATATTACATGGCGAGTACATTAAAAACTACCAGGCAAAGCAAATGACTAGATCATGGGTGTCAAACTTACGGTGTCCTGTTGCTGTTACAGGATGTTTCATGATGTTTTTTTCCCTTTGCAGAGCTGGGGTGGATGTGGCCTGCAGGTGACACATCCAGCCTGCGGGCTGCCAGTTTGACACCCCTGAACTAGATGATCTGACAATGCCTAAGAGCAGGAAAGTTGAAGAAAGAGACAGGGTCTAATTCTGGCTGCACAAGATCAAACATTGAGAAGAAATGCATACAAAGCCAAAATTAAGAAGACAGCAACAAGTAGCAAATGCTTCTGCAAAGATGCTGAAGAAACAGTGGATCACTTGCTGCTACAAGAAGATGACACAGACTGACTTATAAACAACAGGATGACAAAGTAACAACAAGGATTGGAATATCTGCAAGAAATACCATTTGTCTGCGAGAAAGATCTGCTGGAACCATAAAATAGACAAAGTAATAGAAAATGAAGAAACTAAAGTGATCTGTGACTTTAAGACTCAAACAAACACTTGCCACATAAGAGTTTTAACAATTGTCAATAAGAAACACAAATGTCTATTTTGTAAAGAGTTTATGTAAGCTGTTTACACAACCATATCATGGGATAAGATTGTATAAACAGACATTTACAATTTCAGTAAATATATTTGAAATCCCCCACCCAAAGAGATTCATTTTTATATATTTAAATTAAATTTAAATTGCTAAAGACTACTCAGATGCTAACCCAATATAAATTTAAATTAAAATATTTGAGAGCTGAAACTAGCTCTGAGAAATTGGACTGAAAACTTTTCCCCATGTGCAGTTCATGATTTAACATTTTATGTAATCATACATGCAATCTTCTCCATCTATTTTTTTTTTCAGGAGACATTATGGAGCCCCTATTAAGGTTATCCCAGATGATATTGATCCTGAATATGGCCTGCATGGCTATCAGCTGCATATTGACTTACAGAGTAGAGGAAATAATTATATATGTAGTACATTTCGCAGTTTGTTTTGTAAAAAAGGTACTGCTTGAACTGCAGATTTGATAATGTTTCTTTGGGGGAGTGCTTTTAAACTACAATTTTCAGAGGAATAAGCATGCAATCTCAATAAGTGTAATTACTTCAAAGATGCAGTATTTTTAATAAATAATTTTCCTTGTTAGATTTTTCTACTTCAGTATAGAACCAGAGTTAAATATCTACAGTGAACCAATAAAGGAACGGGTGTTTGTTTAATTAATTGTAGTCTTCAGTCTAAACGTTTACCTGGCTTACAGAATTTTTGTTTTCCTGAGATGAAGCTTACAAACTAGAAAGACATGGCAAGTAAGAAAATGAGGAAGAAAATACAAAATTTAAACACAATTTAGCATTAATTTTGAAGAATTTTATGATTTTTATTACAGCCAGCTATGATAATACAAGCCCAAATCTTTATTTATGAAAACATTTTTTTCAATAAAGATTACCATTCAGTTTGACTACTAAAAGCCTTCAGTGTAATTGCCCGCCAAAGACACTTAAAGCTTTGAGTAGAGGAACACAAAAAAGAATATGTATTCACACTGAAGTTGATTAATGGCATTTCTTTTATATATATTTAAAAAGTAAGATAAAAACTGATACAAACTAATATAAATAAGAATAAAAAGAAAAATCAAAGCTAAAAATGCAAGAAAGGAAAAAAAACAAATAGAAAAAGTAAAATATATAAAGAAGTGGCTTCTGATCTTGTTTACAGCAGTTTAAGTAAAATGGTAAATTAAGCTCTTACTCTGAGGTTACAACATGATTTTATTCCTTCTATAATTTGTATAATAAATCCATAAATGATAAATTCACTTTTGTCTGTTTTATGCCAAAAACCCATAAGGGTTTTCCAGTCAGCAATAAATGTAGATAGTAAATTTTCTCTAATCAAAGAAGTCAAGCTGACCTTTTCATCAAGTTCCATCTTCACCAACTATTCTTCCATTTTGGGTAATTCTGAATCTTTCCATCTTTCTCATACAATAATTTCACTGCAGTTCTCATGTACAAAAACAAAATGCTTTGATTTCCCCCCCTATTGTTTGTTCATCAATCCTGAAATACAGTCTCCTGGTCTCAATTATACATTAATCTTTAAAATCCTCTGAATCAGTGTATGTATTTGAATTCAAAATTTCCTAGCTTTTACATGTCTATCAAACATGATAAATGCTCCTTCTTGTTCATATTTCCAAGAAAAAAAATGAAGTGCTCTTTTAGCCCTCTTTGTCATACATTTTTCACTTGTTCTTCTGTTTTAAATTTCAAAAAGTTTATACATTTTAACAATTATATGCTTTTCATTTGTACACAATTCTATTTCAAAATTAGTCTTATAATGTTCAAAACCATAAACTCTTCTCCACCGTAAATCTTTCTAATAACTGTAAATAACAAAAACATTAGCAATTATATTCTGCTTCAGTTCTTGATTTTATTATGTATTCCTCTTAACAAAATTCTAGCATCTCATGATATGCTAGACATTTATGTTTGTCTATTATTTCTCATCCGTAAGATGCTTCCTCTGCTGAAAATCAAACAAAAGATATTTTTGTCCACAATCTGGATTTGATTAATGGTATTCTTGTAAAATTTGTTCTCCAACAACATTTGCTTACTGTTCTATAGGTGTCACCAAAGACAGGTAGTACAAAGAGCTAGCAAATAATTGAGACTACTGCAGTTAAAATGAAATGGCATTTTAAAAAATCAGTTTGGTAGCCAAAGTAGCTCAAGAATGTTAAGTCATATAACAGAATATTGCAATACTTTATAGTGCTAGTCATTATGTCATAAAAAATGAAAATAACAAAACTGTTACTGCCTTTGATAGTATTGTAATCTCTGTTTATTCCATTTTCCAATGGACCATGACTATAACCAAGGAAATATTCCTCATTCATTTATAGATAGCATAAATCTTACTGAGAAAATACATAAAAAATTGACATACTCTTTCAACATATCATTATTGGCCATGACATGATATAATTATGTTTTAATTTACTTTCAGACTACATTAGAAATGGATATCTCAGGCTTACAGTAATCAGTTACAAAAAGGAAGCTCAACATCTTCCTCTTGATGGAAACATTGGATTGTCTTGGAGGACAGATGCATTTGAAGGCATTATCAAGGTAATTTGCAATTACTGAATGGTGGAAATAGTTTATTCTGCTTATAAAACAAGTTTTCATGTGGCTAGTGTACTGCATAAAACAGTATTAGTCTTTTACTGTAAATAAATAAATGCAGCACAAACTATATAAAAGTTCTATAAAATTACCTTAACAATAATCCTCAATATGCAGTTAATTTGAATGCAGTTTTTCTGATATAGAGTAGATTTGAAATGGATTATGCAAACAAATTTGATGGATTATCAACAATGATAATGTAATGGTTACTTTAAAAAATTGTTGCTTCTTACTAATCTGGAATATAAGAGACTCACAATTTAACTGTCTTTTATAATCAAGAATTATAATTATAAAACAAAAATATATCTGTCTTATTCCCTAATAATTTTGTTTTTGAAGATTTTTAAAGCTATGATATTTTTTCATTATTTTCTATACCTGCTAAAGGAGTATTTTATGAAAAGGATTTTACATTTCTTCATTGGAATGGAAATGACAGACACAAAGATTGATTTTCTTTCTTTCTGCTGTATTATAGAGTTGTTTCATTATGGATCTGACTGTTCTGGATGATTCACAAAAACCATTTTGGTGTATTAGTGTTCCAGTAGACATGAAATTATCAGTCAAAACATCTACTCTTTATCAGTTTCTGGGACCTTGTTATTGTATGAATTATAAGGATTCAACTGGAAAAGTATACATGGAACTAATATGGATGGAAGAAACAAACGAGTACCTTATAGTTAATCTAGTCATTTATTTGAGCACCCAGAAAGTTAATAGTCGTTTTGGCACAAATTACTGATTTTTTTTTAGCAGTACGGATTTTCTTAAGAATAATTCTTTTTTTATTATTATTTTTCTCCCTAAAATATATAACATTTATAATGTTATAAATGCCTGTTGTACAAAAAAATTTGGCTTCCTTGGTTGTTTGACTAAAAAAGAAAAGCTTTTATTTTGGGGATAGTCTTATAGTTTGATTATTTATATTTGTAAAATAAATCGTATTCTCTCTTTGAGTTATTGTTTGAGAAAATTCCACATTGCATTAAAAACATTACACACATGTTAGGGAAATTTTCTAGATTTTGAAGCCATATGATGGGAATTAATATGACTGTGTTTATACAAACCAAGTATGCCTGTAAGTATGCCTGTATATACTGATTTACTCATTTATAGTTTAAAATTAATTGCTGAATAAAATAGCCAATACATTGGTACAAACATTATTATATTTGTCCTTATAGCACACAATTTATGAAATGGTTCCCTATGAAAATTTTATTTGGAAAATAATACCTATAGAAGGTTATGAAGCAAAACATAATCAACTTTGAGTGTTATGTATAGAGGGAGTATGTTTATATATAAATCTCTTCATGACATTTATTTGTTAGATTTATAGCCTTTTGTACTGGAGTTCAGCTCTGTATATTTTGTAATAATAGGGGTAGTGGAAGCAGATGATGAAACCATAGGGAATCTCTATTCCACATAAAGAAGGGAGATAGCTCTGTAACAGTCTGGAAAAGGACAAGTTTGCAGGATGCTCAAAGTCCTAGACTGGGAATACTTTTCCCATCAGGGAGCCAGGGTTAGGAATATTGTTAATCTTGGGGTAGACTAATATTAATAGAATGTAGAAATTTTGCTGAACTGAGTGAACATGTTTATAAACCATTTTAGTTTACAGGTAGTCCTTGATTTACAAACATTCAGTTAGTTAACAAAGTTACAACAGCATTGAAAAATTGATTTATGACCACTGCTGACACTTACAACTGTCATAGCATCCCTACAGTGATGTGATCAAAATTCAGGTGCTTGTATTAGCTAGCATGTATTAGCATGATTTCAGTGTCTCAATGTCATACGATCCCTATTTGTGACCTGCCCAGCCGCCTTCCAATAAAGCAAAGTGAGCGAATGCACATAATAACTGATTCACGTAACAAGTACAGTGATTCACTTAACAACCATGGCAAAAAATTTTTTTTTTAAATCAGGTGGGGCTCATTTAACAACTACCATGCTTAGCAATGGAAAATCTGGTCCCGATTGTGGTCATAAAGTCAGGGACTACCTGTATTATATTAAAGTCAAATTTGTTCCTTATTTCTACATTTACCAAGTTTCTACATTATCTTGCATCTTCCCCACATTCCATTATGTTAACTTACAGACTTAAAAAATACCTAAACTAAAAAGATACTTGGAACACTGAAAATATACAGTACACACCATTTTCTTTTCCTGTTTGTCTTTATCATGACAACCTTATGAAGTAGGTTGTGCTGAGAGAGAAAGTAGTTCAAAATCATTAGGATGTTTTTGTGACTGAAGCTAAACAAGGTCCTGGGTCTTCATATGGTTAGTTCAACCCTTTAAACGTTGACTTATGAAAATAGAAATTTCAAAACTACTGCTTCCAGGGGACCCCAACAGAGCAGTTGTTTTCACTGAAATTCCCTGTCAAAAGAGAAAGGATGATATTTCTTAGGGCAGAGAAGTATAGCTTAGGCCTTAATTGTTAATTAAGAAACAGACTTTAAGAAGATGAACCATATTGCATATTAGTTGGTGAAGAATCAGTAGGAGTGGTTGAATTCTAATCTTACAACATGAGGGGTGTTTTCTGAGCTTGGTTGTTTTTTTGGAGCTTGGTTGTTTCATTAACCAAACTAGGTAATATCATTAGTGCTAATAGGGAGTGGGTTTGCTCTCAATTTATATTCTGTTTTACAACAAATGTTGAAAAATTAGGCTGACTTAGTTCATCTGTAGTGCAAGACAAATTGCAATTTGCAAAATTGCTTTTAAACATTAGATTGTGAAGTTCTGCAGAGCAGGAGGATAAACTGTTTGCATTTGTGGAGACCTTCTCACTGATTGATCTGAAACACTGTAAAATTTTACATTCAACTTTATCAGAGAAACCCAATCTTAATTTTTCACAATTCCAACACAGATTTCATTTTCCCAGTTACACAAGTAATTCCTATGAGAAAACCTCTCACTGTAAAGTTCCCTGTAAAATCTTGATTTTTGCTGCTTAGACCAAATAGAAGCAAAACTTATGATCCAAGTTGCAGCTTTGAACCTGGTCACTATACTTCAGTATCATGTCACCATCATTATTTTATATGTGAACATTTATATTTCTTCATGGGTAGGCAGCTTTCTCATGCATTCCAGCAACTCAGATTTCTGGGAAATTGGCCAAATGCATATTATACTGTAGTTCCAAATATAGAGAAGATTATATTTGTTTTCCTTTCTGTGTGAAGAAAATGGAGGATTTTTTGTAGTCCATGAACTATTGAAATTCTGTGGAAGGACACTGATTATTTTTGCACTTACCTGTTGAAGCACACTGTTCTTTTCCTATTGTTAATGTGCCAAGACTGGCAGGCATAAATAAAATCACATTACCAGCTTGTCCTGCTTTGGTGCTTTGTGAGACACATTACCTCATAGCACTTCAAATATTAAGATGGATCACACTTGACTTTTCCAGGCCCTTCAGTAGATTGGTAGATTTGTGGGCTTTTGGGGAAATTTTAATGACAAACATGGCTGCCCAGTATCAATTAAATAAGATGGGCACCCATTCAAATCAAATAATACCACTAAAACTGTTTTCATGTTCATCTAATTTGTAATACATTTATTTGGAGGGTTTATTGAACAGTGATCAAAACATTCCACCAATGTTAGACTCCAACTTAAATTCTTCAAAGTGTTTCACACTTTGAACAAAACAAAACTAACAATTTCTCAGTTCCCATATGGTATTGCATTACTTAGATCTATAAATACACTTTTTAATTGTTCAATAATCAATGCTAGCTGTGTTATGCTATAAGAATATACTACTATGACCCAAGATAATGAAGAAGATGCATCTGACAATATCATTATAGGTCAATATCAGCTGACCTACAATTCAACTGAACAAATATTTGCAATAAAGTGAATATTATCAGAACAAGTAGCCCCCTCTTAATGACTGCCCTATTTACTGAACATTCAAAGTTATTATGACTCTGAAAAGGGTAATTTTATGACCCTTCCTCATACTTAAAACCATTGCTCTGTCACTAGTCACATGATTGAGAGGTGTTTTGGAACTGGTGGGCATGTGTGATCATCATAGTGTCCCTGGTCATGTTGATTGCCATTTATGCGTTTTACAGCTGGCTTCTGACAAGTGTCATCAAAGGAGAAGCCGCCAGTAAAATCTCAAGTTGTAGTCATTGATATCTTGCTTATACATGGTGCATACTGATCCACCAAGACTGCCAGACATCTGAGGACAGAAGAACAACCATAGCATAAGAGAAGCAAGCACTCCGCAAAACCAGAGCTGCAAATGCTGCAACAACAGTGCCCACACATGTCTGCCCGACATATGGCAGAACATTGCGTGCCCGTATAAGCCTACCAGCCACCTGTGGACACATTGTGGACAGCCCACAACCTGCTAGATGTCTAGGTCCTCTTCGAACACAACAAACATCAGCAACTGCATCACTTAGTGATGGAGTTACTGGTCCCAATTGTTGTTGTTAAATGAAGACTACCTGTATAGCTCATAACATTCAGTGGCAGATATGCAAAAATTCAGAGAACCGATTTTTTTCCACATAAGTCTAAGCAGAGTATGAAATTAAGTGTTTTCTAATTATGTCTACTTTGCAGTTGTTGGAAAGCTTTCAGCTAAGCCAGGTTTGTATTAACAGCGTCTCCGGTCAATGTTTGTGTAATTATGTGTTCTATGCAACTTTTGTGCTACTTAACGTATGGTAAGGCAGTTGGAAGTCTAAGCTCATGTTTATAATTATCATGCATCCTTCTTGTTTTTTTTTTTTAATTTAACATATAGCAACTCTGTGTTGATATTATTAAGCAGCTAGTACAATCTATTTAAAAGTGGGACATTCACTTTGAGATATTATTATGACTAATCAAAAGTTCATTTCAACTACAATCCCCTACAGAACATTAATATAATTCATGCTTCACTATTTGCCAAATAAATGAATCATCCATCTTTTGGAAGCTAGTTAATGGATTATGGGTTCCTGATGTTCAAAGGACTGGCTCTGACTTTACAGAGTGCCTAATTATATGTGTGCTTCTTTCTTGCAGCCGTATATATAATATAAATTTCCATTTCAGAAGCTGATGATTACTTAATTGGCCTTCACTATTGGAAGTTTCTGCTTTAGCAGAAGTTTGTCTTTATTGAACCACATCTAATGTTAAGAGAGTGCATTTAAATTTATGCAATAGGATTCTCTATCTTCTATCATCATCATCATTTCCTTCTAATGACCCTATAATCCCTTGCGGAATGGAGTCTGGGCAACTGAATGGAGCTGAGTTTTTACTGGCTGGATGCCTTTTCTGTCGCCAATGTGGAGTTATATTCAGCAGATATATTCTCATCGTGCCCAGAGAGAGAAATATCTGTTTCTACCTAGGATCGAACTCACAGCCTCCTGATTGTGAGGTGAGAACTCTACCTTTAGGCCACTGCACCACTCCCCTCTATTTTCTATTTCTTCCCCAAAAGATATGCCCCAACCCTCAATGTATATTTGTTCCATGGTAAAATGGTATTTTCCAATGGCATTGTTTCTTTGGATACAACTGATTTTCACTGTGTCTACATTATGTCTTTGAGAGCAAAGTAGCTGGCCTAGGGATGGATTGGACTATATCCACTGAAGTGGTGGTCTATGAACACGTGGACTAGGTCCATGAAAATGCTGGTCTAGGAATCAGGACATGTGCAGAAGGTTCTAGTTTAACCTTAGCTACAAAAATTCATTGGGTAATTTTTGAGCCAGTTACTCTCAACCCAACCTACCAAACAAGGATGACAGAGCGGGAACACTTTGTATGCTGCCTTGAGCTCTCAGTGAAATGTGGGATATACATCCATGAAACAAACTACAGGTAGTTCTCAATCTACATTGAGCCCAAAATTTATGTCACTAAGCAAGACACTTAAGTGAGTTTTGCCCTGTTTTATGACCTTGCTTGCCACAGTTGTTAAGTTAGTAAGATGATTGTTAAGTGAATTTGGCTTCCCCATTGAATTTGTTTGTCAGACGGTCGCAAAGGGTGACCATATGACCACAGGACAATGGTGGGTTGCTTCCAGTTCGCCCTGGTTCGGGTGAACCGGTAGTGGCGGTGGCAGGTGGCTCTACCCACCCAGACGTCATCAAAAATGATATGCGCAGAAGCACCGCGCACTTGCAAAGTGAGCGCCCACGCCCACATGCTACTGATAGCGAACTGGTAGCGCCCGGTTTTATTTATTTATTAGTTTAATTTATATGCAGCCTTTCTCCAGAGACTCAGGGCGGCTTACATTTAAAAAAAACCATTATAAAAACATTTAAAAATTAAAATATTAAAACCCATTCATACCATTTATGGCCGGATCTCACAAGATCGCAACAGTGAGATCAACGGCCCTAGACCTGCCGGAAAAGCCAGGTCTTCACCGCTTTTCGGAAGGCCAATAGGGTGGGGGTTGTCCGGACCTCAGGAGGTAACTGGTTCCAGAGAGTGGGTTTTGAAACCCACTACTGCCCCAGGACACTGCAACAGTCATAAATACATGCCAGTTGCCAGGCATCTGAATTTTGATCACATGACCATGGGGATGTTTCAAGACTCATTGTGAAAAAGGGGGGAAAGTCACCTTTTTCAGTGCTGTTGTAACTTCAGTTACTAAACAAATGTATAATAATAATAATAAATAAACTTTATTGTCATTGTACGTGTATACACAGTATACACATACAACGAAATTTACTTAACACCCAAAACCAGGTCCCACACACATAATCCCCAAACACACTCCCACCCACCACAATTCCCCACCCCTAAACCACCCAAACATCCACACAACAGACCAAGTAATACTGTCCAACAGCTCACTGATGGTGGCCCTTTAGTTCATTGTTGAGTGCAATTATAGCTCTGGGATAAAAACTATTCAGAAAACGTGTGGTCCGAGTTTTAATTGTTCTGTATCTTCTGCCAGAAGGCAACAGTCCAAAAACATTGTAAGCAGGATGGGAAGAGTCTCTGAGAATGTTATGCAACTTCCTCAAACAGCGAGATTTGAAGATGTTGTCCAGGGCTGGTAGCTGGAGTCCGATAATATTCTGGGCAGTTTTAATGATTCTCTGTAGAGCTTTTTTGTCCACTACAGAGCTGATCCCATACCATGCAAGAATGTAAGTTAAGGACTAGCTGTAATTTAAGAAACAAGTATCTAAAATATTTTTCAAGTTCTACATCACCAAAGCAAAACAATTTAAAACAGGCACACTAGTCGGTATCATAACATATAAGCCTTTAGAATCTATAATCTTACACTGAAAACAGGAAGCGCTCAGAATTTTGAGAAAAGGCAACAAATGAGCCAACTTTAGGTCCTCTAGGACAGGGGTGTCAAACTGGTGTCATGTGATGTATCGTGACTTTTCCTCCCTTCGCTAAACTGGGTGTGGCCAGCGCATGATTTATCTGGCCTGCGGGCTGCGAGTTTGACTGCTCTCCTCTAGGAGGAAATTCTGTAACTTCTGGACTGCAAATGAAAAGAGCCTGTCACTGATTCTTGCTACGATAAATGAGGTTAATGGGGTATTTGAAGACATGCCTTCCTAGGCAAATCTTAAAAGTATAGACAAATTTATTGGTAATCTGCTTCCAATGCATTTTGGCTTTAAAGGTTTATTGTGTATTAGCACTTTGCAGCAATGCAGCTGCAATGACACTGTTAGCTACCTGGACTTCCATACATAAAAGCATTTTAGCAGCACCTCAAACACAAACTTTAACTTTTATACATATTGAAAAATCTTTAACCACTAACAGCTTTTCACAAATTCTTAATTAAGGGATTGGCTGCTTCTTTTTCTTTTTTTTTTATAATGTACATATCATCAATATGTAGTTTGGTCTAATTGCCTTTGAGGGTTTTTTTTCTTTTGAATATCACTTGTAATAATTAAAATAACACATTTATTTCTTACTACCCAGGCTCAGTTCTTTTCCTGTTTTTAAAGTTCCTAATTATTCTGGATTTATGATAATGATATTGCCCCCCTTCCCCCATCCCCATGTTAAGAGGATGGATCAGTATCTCCCATCAGACTGAATTCAGTGTTACATAAAACATATGGCTCTTTTGGATTCGACAGGTTGTGTTAAATGCAAGATAATGAATTGTTATATCAAGATCACAGCTTGTCAAAGAACGAGATACGATGAGTAACTTTGTCAAATCATAGTCAGATTTTATAACTTTACAATTGTCCCTGAAGAATTGCACAGGTAAGGTTGATGAACAGAAAAATGGCTAGCTTTTCACTTTAATGGAAAGGGAGAATTTCTCAGGTGACAAGAAGGAAGCAAGATCACTTGGCATTGGCCTCTTTTTTTAAGATTCTCAGCAAGCCCTCTGTGTGCATTTTAGCGGAACCTGGGAAAAATTGTACTAAGCTTGTTATTAAATCTGCTGCACTTTCTGCCATCTATGGCAAGCTCAGCTGTCCTAATGATACCTTACAGTACGAAGCGTGTGGAAGAGCAAGCTGGTTAGAAACATTGCAGGAACTTAATGCTGTCTTTGTCCCTGCCGATTTGAGCGTTGTCCCCAGAATCAACATGATAGAAGTGTCAAGAAATTTACAACCTTGAAACAGATGGGGGAGAAGATGTGTGTTTTGGAAGCGAAGTGCAGCAGTCACCAGCAAACAGGTTAAAGCAGCAGAATCAAAGAAGGTGTTTTTCCTTCACAAGGAGTGAATGGCTGAGAGGAAAAGACACATAGCAAAAAATAGAGGCACAGAAAGGAAAAGAGCAAATATAAAGGCAAGTGTGGAAAGTACATACTGGCCAGCAGCAAAAGAAGAAAAACATAGATTTCAAGGCATGGAACAGAACTCTGTTTTTATAAAGAAAATAATTCTTAAATAATACTATAGTCTGTAATAAAAACAAAGTAAAGGTTTCCCTATAAGTCATATCCAACTCTAGGACAGGATGCTCATCTCTGTTTCTTGGCCTAGGGAGCTGGAATTATCTGGAGACAATTTCTGTGGTCATGTGGTCAGCATGCTAGGGTTGCCAGGTCTGCTTCCAAAAAATAGCGGACAAGCGGGGGGAGGGGCGTTAAGTAGTAAAAAAAAAAATTACAATTAAATTATATTTTCTTACAAACATTTTATCACGTATTAAAATAATCACTTCAAAACTTTACTTATAAATTCAAAACATCAAATATAATAATATGTAAAATATTAAATTACATTTTACTTTGCTGTCGTGTGTATTTTTTATTTGACTGTGCAGCTTTGATCAATTCTTTGTGTATAAGGAATAATTCTTTAATTTCAGTACAACGTTGAGAAATATTAAAAAATATACAATCATAAAGCTTTTGAATAAAAAAAATGTCCACTATTTTGTGAAAAAAAATAGTGAACATAATGTGAAAAAAGCAGACTGTCCGCTCAAATAGTAGACACCTGGCAACTTAAGCATGACAATGTGCCAAAGATGCGTGGAATGCTGTTATCTTCCTACCAAAGTGGCATCTATTAATCTTGCATTTGCATGCCTTTGAACTGCTAGATAGGCAGGAGCTGGGGCAAGTAATGGGAAATACGTTGTAGGGAGCTTGGGTCTCAAACCTGGGCTAACAGTTCCAGCTGACAAACTCAACGTCTTTAACACTGAGTCCTCATGGCTCCTTCTAGTGTGTAGTACTATAATAGTAATTGAATAACACCTGAATATAGTAATTGCAATTGTTACAGTAATATGCTGTAGATATAGTATAGAATAGAGACAATAGAAAACACATATGGACTTGTTAGTTTCCATCTTTCACTCTCTCCCCCTCAAAATATCTCCCCAATCCTCATAAGATATTATATTTTGTGGCTTTTGAGTCTCTTTTGAGTCTTAATCAATTAAATTGGGTACTGTTAAAAAAAGTGTTTAAAAATGACACAGTACTTTCATAACTTGAGTTATAATAGCGAGAATAGGCTTATAATTATAAACATATCTATTTGTCCAAGTGCAATTCTTTTTACTGTTATGTAAATTAGATTGAATTTCTGAGCTATTTGACAAGGGCGAATTCACAGAACCATGTTGAATGGAGAAGAGAAACAACATCTTGTTACATGATCTCTTAGACTTACAAATGCTACTGGTAGATGGTGGAGCGATTCTGGGGAAAAAAGGCAGAGCAAAAATACTGCAGAATTCTCACTGATCATAGGAAGTTGTCAAATAAGTTTTAATTGGAGCCCTTGATTAACACTTCAGGGAATTTAACAGTGGCTACATTTTAAAAGAGGCACACTGTTATTAGCAGAAATTTCCAAAAAGTCAGGCTGGAAGTACTCTCACTTCATGATGGATGATGTTCCAAAGGTGCAAAGAAACACCTCCTGGATCCCATAAGATGGAACTCCTTAGCAGACAAGATTTGTAACATGCCCCTCCTGTTGAACTTGATGAGATGGGTAGATATAACTGGAGAAAGGCAGCCCCTCAAATAAACCAGCCCCATGCCATTTCAGATAAAACAGATCTGAGCAGGTATACTGGAGCTGGGCTTCCAACAATAGCTTAAGGGTACTATATATCAGCTGGAAAGCTGACAGCCTGGATTCAAGATCTGAGTGCCACGTGATGACGTGAGCACCAATCCTTGCCTCAGCTCCTGCCCACTAGCAGCTCGAAAGCATGTAAATGTGATTAGATAAATAGGTACTGACTCAGGGGATAGGTAACAGCATTCCACGTACCTCGGTGTATAGCCATGCTGGCCACATGACCACAGAAATATTTTCAGACAGCCCTGGCTCCCTCGGTTAAGAAACGGAGATGAGCAATGCGCCCTAGAATTAGACATGACTCGACAGGGGAAACATTGATCTTTACTACTGTATATGTTAATGCTGGGTTAGTGCAATTCTACTTCTTCACAGAGAACTGGATTGATCAACTATTTATATGCTTAGATTTTAAATGTATATAAACAGGTTAAACAGTATATTTCAAGAGCTTAAGGCACTTTTTCAGACATAATCTTGTAGCTGCCCTCTCAGTACTGGTAGCCTTTTTAGGTTTTGAGTACATCATTACAGTCTCATAGAGTGGTCTGGCCACAAAACAGTTGATGATTGAAAAATAAAAAAAATGCCTCAAATTTTATAGTTTTCCTGCAAACTCTTGGTGATTTCACACGATTTTGGCCATGGGAAATTGTGGGTGCTATATTTTTAGGTTCAACCATGTGTTGCCAACCCTAGCTCTGGAGTGACAGTTCTCTGAACATAAAGTGTTATGTGCATTAAATGGATGATAGTTTTCAGATATGATTTTCATTATGCTTTATGTACTTGCACACACAGCTGGCTCAGGAGGTAGAATTATGATGGTCAAAATAGCATAATAAATAAGCATTCTTGTCAAAAATCTAGCATATTCCCCTCCGTTCTGCTGTATGCAATACCTTGAGAAATGGGAAGCACATAAATAAGTTTTCAGGAGTGCAACCAACAACAACAACAACAAAATGAATTAAATGATTTCTCCATCACTGAAAGACAGATTTTAGAGTGGCAGTGCAGTAACTCACATGATAATGAATCAGGGAAGCTTGTAGACCATATTTATCAATCAATTAACTATAAGTCAGTGAATAATGTACAGGTACAATGAAACACATTTATTGGAATATACCAAATTCGTGATAGGGTTTATAAAAGTATACATATGTAGAAGTGGAAAGAGGGTGAATTATATAGATTGTATATAGTAAATTAAGAGAGGGGATGCTCATTCATTTTATGCTGAATTATTCAAGAGAGATTTGTCAGGAAGGAAATACTGTACTTCTTGTATGTTGGCCATTCTCTTTTCTCATTACTTTTGAGCACTCGAAACCATTTTTCCATGAAGACTTTGATTAGCTAAATCAAAGGTACTTAACTGAGGCAATATGTTAAATTCATTTTTGAGGGGACCATTAATTGATTGACATTTGACCCAATGGCTCTCTGAGGATAATTATCTTTATTTAATAAGGTGTATTGATTTTCTGGCTTCCTCTTGTGATCATGAACTCTAAAGCAAATTGCACAAATGCATACTGAAGCAAGTAAGCAATTCTATTAAAGTATCTGGAAGAATATATCATCGTTTAGTGATAGTTGCCCTATTAGAGAGAGGGAGCTACAGATTTAAACAATAACTCTGCACTTACACAGTGCGATTCTCAGTTTTCTCCTGCCACATGCTGTCTCCTGATAAAAAATTCACGGGCTTGTTCAGATGACACACTTATAGGTTATGAACAGGGTAAGTTTGAATGAATAAGATGCAGTTGGCTGTGGCGATAGAAAAGCCTAATTTTAACCCAAGAAGCATCCTCCAGTCAACTCAAAGCACCTATTCCTGCTGCCAGCAAGTGACATGAGTGACATGACATGACATTAGAAGAGCCTTGGGGGCGCAGTGATTAGAATGCAGTATTGCAGGCTAATTATGCCGACTGCCAGCAGTTCAATCCTGACCGGCTCAAGATTAATTCAGCCTTCCATCCTTCAGAGATCGGTAAAATGAGGACCCAGATTGTTGGGCACAATGTGCTGACTCTGTAAACTGCTTAAGAGAGGGCTGTGAAGCACTGTGAAGCGGTATATAAGTCTAAATGCTATTGCTATTGCTTACCACAACTCTTAGAGGTGGTCTAGGGACAAAAAAATTTCCCTAGGAACTTCCTCTCTGTAATCATTTTACTTTTTTAATACGAAACCACTCTCCCACTTTTTTAATACGAAACCACTTATATAACCACTCTCTGCCCCTAGTTCTGCTTGGTACCAGTTTTACATCTGCAGATTTGGAGCGGGGGGGGTGAGGTGGGAGAGAAAGATCAAAATAAATAATATAACTGCCTAATTCTAGTCACTTTTTTTTTTTTTTGCAGTGGTTGGGCTTCCTATAAAAACAACCTCTTCCAGTGCATCCTTAATGATTTGCTCTCAAATGAATATTTATCACAGAAAAGCAGTACAGGTAGTCCTCAACTTATGACCACAGTTGTTAAGTGAATTTTACTTCATTTTACTTACTATAGCTGTTAAGTGAATCACTGCAGTTGTTAAGTTAGTAACACGGCTTTTAATTGAATCTGGCTTTCCCATTGACTTTGTTTGTCAGAAAGTGGCAAAAGGTGATCACATGATCCCAGGACACTCATAAATATATGTCAGTCGCCAAGCATCTGAATTTTGATCATGTGATCATTGGGGATGCTGCCACTGTCATAAGTGTGAAAAAAGATTATAAGTAACTTTTTTCAATGCCGTTGTAACGTTGAACTGTCACTAAATGAACTGTTGTAAGTCAAGGACTACTTGTACACTGGGATAGTGATAGGGTACAAATGCAGCCAAAAATGTTTGAAGATTATTTTTTTTTTAAAAAATACAGTTTGTAGTTCACTGACTATGAAGATAATGTATATCTCATATTTTTGATTCAGTCATGAATCTTCTAAATGGGTTCCGGAGAAGATATTCAGCCGGTTCGGACTGGTTTGGGCCAACCGGTAGTGGCAAACTGCAGGTGGGCCCGCCCCCACCCACTGGCCTGAGCGCAGTCCTGTCCTATATCACTGTGTTTTTGACGCCACACGCATGTGTGGATGGCGCAAGCGAATTGTCATGTTGTTTGACATCGCATGCATGTGTGGATGGTGTGTGCGAGCGAATTGCCATGTTTTGTGATGCCGCATGCATGTGCGGATGGTGAGTGTGCGCGCAAAGCAAGCATGTGCATATGCTCAAATTTCCGGTGCTGGGCGAACCGGTTGGTACAGTATGTGAATCCCACCTCTGATGGGTTCATAACAATACAAAACAAAACTCATATATTTGACCAAAACTGAGATGGGAAGGAGAAAATCAAAAAAGGAGCTCTAGCAACATGATCAAGTTAGCCATCTTATTGTCAAAGCTGGTAATAGGAAGAGTTTCTCTTGCTAAAACAATCTTTGTTTTCGCTTTACAATGAATGTAATGACATCAGAGGAGAGTTTCTTTTCCATTGCCTGAATCTTTCATATCTAAGAGGAAATTAAATATGTGCTCTAAACACTAAAGCAAATATATATTTTCAGTTGATTATAATTACCCAAGATGCATGAATTTGTATGTATAAATGGTGGCTTCAAAGCTGAAGATGAAAATTCAATCTGATTTGTCACTCGCTGATGCATGCTAATTTCCATGAAAAAAACAGCAACCCACTCAATACTCCTGAGGCTAAAATGAATTTGTTTGCCTTCCTACTGGTGATGCCCATTTATTCATTATTATTCACATTACTTTCCATTCTATTATAGTATTGGACCTTTGGAAAGTCACCAGCGTGAAGGATTCAACTGTGAGAATAAATAACTTTTAAATAGCATTTCTTTGTCTTCAGTGCTCTGGAGCTCTTTTTGTACTTTAATTCAGCAACAGGAGATGGAAGTTGGAAGGAGAAGCCTTAGCTGTCAAAAGGAAGAATTTTTCCCTTGTTCCCATCCAGTGCAGTTTGCTATCTGAAGCAAATGACAAGTGGATACTGATATAACACAAACTCCCTAGACTTCCAAAGGATCTTAACTTCACTGCTGATCATAGAATAACAATAGCATACCTACTTCTGTTCCTATGATCTAACTTTTGCTTTACCTGTTTAGGTATCTGAGCTTTATTTGCAAAATACTGTATTTTTTGGAGTAATAAGACACACTTTTTTCTCTCCTAAAAGACTGAAAATTTGGGTGCGTCTTATACTCCGAATGTAACTCTGTGCGGTGCCCAAAATGGCTATCCGGAACAGCTGCTGCCTTCTCTTACCACTTCCACACTTTGCCTGCTTTAGTTACTGGAGCTCCCTCCAAGGATCAGCTGTGTTTTTGAAGCTGTTTTTCAGTCCCAACGGGAGGGAAGATCTTCTGTGCTTTGCCTGCTTTTCTAATTACTGCTGTCTCCGATGATCAGCTGTGCTTTAGAAGCAGTTTTTTAGCCCCAACCAACCCCAACCTCAAAACCAGCAAGCAAACTAATGTGCTGAAGCTGACCAGGCTAAGGACTAGCCAGATGAATACCTGGTAGGCAGACATTTTTCCCCCCTATTTTCCTCCCCAAAAACTAAGGTGTGTCTTTTACTCCGGTGTGTCTTATACTCTGAAAAATACGGTACCTTCTTGGTCACAGTGAATTTGCACATTCTTTGATTATTAAAGAAACTTCATTTTTTGCAGAAGGTTTCATATTGTGTATTCTCCCTTTGGGAATGTATTGGTAAACTTGCCACATAACGGGTCCTCTGAAGAAAAAAGAAAGGAACAGCTACTTTATACGTATATTGCCTTCTTTTCTTAAAATCCGTGCTGTAGTCCTTCTCAAGAGACGTGCACGTACCACCTTAGGCCAACAAGTACTTTGACTTAGTTTGACTTAGCATAATGTTTGAACCCAGCTGTGAAATAACGCTTAGGCTAACTATGACTTACTGTGGTGTATGAAACCGGGCGTATTATAAATTCTGAGAAAATATATATTGCAATGAGCACTATCTAGCTTGACATTCACTGAACTTGAAAATAGCTAAGCCAAGTTATAGCTGCTGTGCACATGGATAGGAGATCTGCAGTAAATCTTGGAGCTGTAGGTTTGAATAAGAAATTAAAAAATTGGGTGGGGGGAATGTATTGTTGCCAAGAAAATTACATAGTGTGTATGTTACTCACCAGGAGACAAGCCTGGAGAGGGAGAATCTTGCCTTTTTATCTTTCTGCATAGAGAAAAATGATCCATAGCAAATGGTATCCGAGTTTCTCAAAAAATGAGGATAGGTTAAGGCAGGGGTGTCTAACTCAATTTCATTGAGGGCCACATTAGGGCTGTGGTTGACCTCAGGGGGCTGGGCAGGAATGGCCAACTGGGTGGGCGTGGCCAGCTTGACGCCACTCCCCAAACTGCTGGCATGTTTCTTCTTCGCACTGGGTAAACTGGGCCGAAGTGATGCTGGCCCGATGTTTCCCCTTCACATTTGGTAGACTGGGCCAAAGCGATGCAGGCTGGCCTCTTACATTTTCCGGGATAGCTCTGCAGACCAGATCTAACCACATTGTGGGCCAAATCCAGCCCCAAGCCTTGAGTTTGACACCCCTGGGTTAAGGAATGAAGTATATTTCATCTATAGTTTGACAACCTTAGCTGATCTATGTAGCCTCTTTCCTTGGGGGAGTGCTAATCTCTCCAACTCCAGTGACTTTGAATATTCGGGAATGTAATCCTATTATGTTGTTCAGGAACAGGGATGCTTTAATCTCCTGTCCCAGAACCAACATGTCACTTAGTGAAGCACTGCAACTTGGTTACAGCTCAGATAAGCAGCATTGACAGCAGCTGGCAGCCATTCTGTTGCTATAGTTGTTAACTGTCTGAAGTAAACACTTTGCCTCTCTCCTTTATACTGCAATTTGTATTTTGTCATTATATTAGCTTTTCCTAAATGTGGAACATTCTGAAGTTGAGACTACAGCATCTGCTAAGTGATCCAGCCATATGTCAACCTCCGATGCCTCTCAGCTTGAAAAGATTGTTCGTGAAGTAGTAAAGCTGGGCTCCATTGACTGATGGACCATTATGCCCATCTGGGTTTGTGGCAGCAAGGAAAGAACAACTTTGCAATTGACTGAGGTTATTTTTTTTATATAGGATAGTAGGTTATGTAGCCTTTATTTGCTTTCACAAAATGTGTTTCACTAGCTACATATACTACATATATACTTATAAAGACGATGAGGAGTTTGGGCTACAAAATACACCCTGAAAATTGGCTTATCTGGTGGACCAAGTGTAGGTTTTTGTTTTTAATTGAGAGGTTTAAATGATGATGTAAACATTTGCAGCTTCATGTCTTTTGCTGTAAACTTTGCTGGTAGATATGTAATCAATTTCAGTTCTGGAAATTGCTAATGATTAGAATATGATGTAGCTCTTAAGCTAAAAGTTATTAGCAGAGTGGAGGAGACAACCCATTCTGTTGCTGCCAGAAAATTTGAGATAAATTAACATTGATCTATTTTTTCCATGTTTAACAATATATTAAATATATAAACAGTATTTTGGTTCTAATTTTGAGAGTTAGCTTACCTGTGGGTGGCACTTTTTTTCCTGTCATGTTGGATGGGATTTCATGATAGGCTTATCTGCAGATGGATTTATATATGAGTATATATATATATATACCTTTAAAAATCCCACCAAAATCATATTTCAAATATAGATGAGAATGAAGCATATTATGGACGAGGTGGGAATGAAAAATGAGAAGCTCCTTGTTTTCTCCCACTCTTTCCGACATCCTGTCTTTACTTTCTTACATATTTTCTTCCTTTTTCTAATACCTTTTCTGCTGAGCAACAGGTTGCAGGTTGCAGGGGAAGGGATGGATAATTCCTGTCGAAATGTTGAACAAATTGCTGTAAAAATTTGGGCAAGAGTTAAAGTGCCTTAAAGTGTGATCAAATCAGGAATATATTTAGATGGATGAAAAGATAAACTAATGGGAGATAGGTTGCAAGGGTTGATATGCTGAAGGAAAGTGCTGAAGCCTGCTTAGTTTTCATCAGGCTTTGAGGCATCTTCCTTGAAACTAATCAACTGCATTGTGCAACAAAATGACAGCTTTGAAATCCTTTTTCAAAGGAGAAATTTCTTCCCTGAATGACATTTCAAAAGGAGTTTCTTTTCCATTAAATTGAAAATGCAGGGGAAAGTGTCGGTGCCACAGAGTTTAAGTCCATGTGTTCAGTAGAATATACTCTTAATAGGATCTATATTGTCTACCCTACAGAAGTCTCTTAATAGTCTGCATTTCAGGCTGGGTATGTTTGCTTTTGGACTGGAAGTTTGAATGGGTCCCTCTTTTGCCCCATGTGTCCCCCCCCAGTGTTCCCTTTTCTTTAAATAATGAAATGGTAGAAAGAGACCTTGGGAAGCATTGACTAGGAATGTTCTATGGGCATTTGTAAAAAAGGGATGTGGTGGCTCAGTGGCTAAGATGCTGAGCTTGTCGATCGAAAGGTCGGCAGTTCAGCGGTTCGAATCCCTAGTGCCGCGTAATGGGGTGAGCTCCCATTACTTTTCCCAGCTTCTGCCAACCTAGCAGTTAGAAAGCATGTAAAAAATGCAAGTAGAAAAATAGGGACCACCTTTGGTGGGAAGGTAACAGCATTCTGTGCACCATTGGCATTTAGTCATGCCGGCCACATGACCATGGAGACGTCTTTGGACAGCGCTGGCTCTTTGGCTTTGAAATGGAGATGAGCACTGTCCCCTAGAGTCAGGAACGACTAGCACATATGTGCGAGGGGAACCTTTGCCTTTACCTTTATGGACATTTGTAAATAATAAGTTCTTCTAAGATAAATAATATTGCAGCTTTTGGTGGACTATACAAATGCGCTCAGAAAAAGAGAGGAGGAAGCCTTCTGATATCAGATTATTTGAATCGATTATGATATGTAACCACATTTAAATCGAGTGTAGTCATTTTTGACTAAAGGGAGCTTCTATGATCTGCAATTCCAGTATTATTGACCAAGACAGCAATTTGTCACTGTTTTCCTGAAAATTATGTGGTAGCAGACATACCTTGTATGTGAACTAGTTATTTTCGCCTTATAGTGGCTTTCTCTGTGGTAAAATTACTGATTAGATGTCATTTTCAGAGGACATGAGTTTAGCTAAATTGCAAGCAAAAGGATGAATGAAGAAAACACTTTGAAGTGGGTTATTTTTAGGTGTAAATATTGGAGAAGGCCAAATAGCTCATTGTGCAAATGACTGTAGTTGCACCCCTTGCTTTGTGGCATTGAACATAGAAATATGGGAGGGAAAATTTTGTCATAGATCCATATCCTGGGCCATCACTTTGCCCCTGTGAGAGACAGAAATGTTTTCGGGGGAGCTAAATAGCTTTCTTTTGAGAAAATAGCTTTCTTTGGAGAATCCCTGCTATTAAGTGGGTCAATATAAACCAGCATCAGCATCTCATATTGAAGCCAGTAATCTTGCTATTGTGGGTAATGACAGGTGGGTTAGACCTGTCATGTTCACCAGAATATCCAAGTTAGTTTGTTCACTATCTTTTTACTTGGCAATAAACTTTGCTGCCTTGTACTCTTTGATGGCTACCAGCCTCTGATTTTTCACACAAAAAATGGCAGCCTTCAGAAAGTTAGTGCTGATTTTTTTCTCCGCTTTGGAAGCATCATTGAGAGATTATATGCTCTCTGTTTCTTTCCACTCACCATCAGGTGACAGCAGAGCCAAATCTGTATCAGCCTTCTTAAGCAGGAACTCAGTGTCTTCTCCATCAGCACTGTTTTGAATTTAACAGCCTCCTCTAGATGGCATTTGAACACTCCTATTTCAGCTTCAGTCTCAGAATGATGGTTATTTGCAGAGAAGAAACCAGGAGTACAGTATGTCAGTTTAGTAGCCAGGTTTGGTGAAAGGTGCTCGTGTGATACTGTGGAATTATTTATTTGTTTTATTTCAGAGACAAAGTTGATGTGCTGGGGATACATATGACAGGATCTCCATGACCTTTCTCTGTGTAATAGAAGTTTAATTATCAATCCTCCTTCATGCTATACCTCCAGTTAAAATATTCCTCTGAATATTTTATCCTCCTGCTCTTACAACCTATTGAAAGCATAAAGAGGAAAAAAGCATTGTTTTTCAAGCATTTCCTTTTTGAGTACTATAATTTGAAAGAAGTGACAGCAACACCTTTTCTGTTCCCCTAGTCACACTGAGGATGTAAGTGAACAGAAGTTCTCCATGCTTGTAGTATACTTGTCTGTGGAACAAAGGGTTAGCATATGAGGGAACTATTCCACATATACTAGAAACCTTCATTTCAAAAAGAAATGGGACATAAGATATGTTGAGTAGGAAACAATAATATGGTTATTGTAGCTTCACTTTAGCATGGTGAAGCAGAAAGGGATAGAAGCAAATGTAAGCTATTATGTTCATATAATGCAGATTAAGGATAGGCAATCCAGCAAAAATGATGAAAATTGTTCAAAACACTTAGAGAAATGGACCAAACCATCTATAGTTCTTGTCTTAGAGCCATTTGTTTAGTGGCCATTTGAAGTTACAATGGCACTGAAAAAACTGACTCGTGATGGTTTTTCACACAACCATTGCAGCATCCCCATGGACACATGGTCAAAATTTGGATGCTTGGCGACTGGCATGTATTTATGGCTGTTGCAGTGTCCTGGAGACATGTGATCCTCTTTTGCTGCCTTCTGACAAGCAAAGTCAATGGGAAATCCAGATTCACTTAACAGCTATGCTATTAACTTAACAGTTGTGGTAAAGAAGGTCATAAAATGTAGCAAAATCCACTTAACAATTGTCTTACTTAGCAGTGGAAATTTTGGGCTCAATTGCAGTCGTAAGTCGAGGACTATCTGTAAATACCATATGACTTGGCCTGTGGTTTTCTCAGACTAACTTCTTAAATGTGTTTTCTTCCTTTTCATTGCTTTAAATTTCCAGTATTTCAGAATGACTTTTTTGGTGCTTCAAATTTCATTGATAGCCTTTAGCTTGTTGTGTGAACTACATTGCTTTCAATTAAAAATCAGAAATGTAATTATGTTCTAGCTTGCTGATTGATTGACACAGGAAAGAATTATTATCAATGAATGCTTCTGTGTATTCTGAGGTGTAACTATATAGCTCATGATAAGTAAAGATTTGGGATTCGAGCTGCTATTTGTAATAGATGTCCACATGGAAATTATTGTTTTTACTTTGTGAACAGCATCCTTGCTTTTTCTTAACCAGTCAATAAACAATTGTCCTCCTGTAATTCTAACTGTGGATTTTGTGACTTGAATTATTCTTTTGATATCTAAACCAAAGCACAGCCAGCATTTCATGACGCATGGCACTTATAACTGATACAATGCTGAACATGTCTTCCAATTTTCCCCAATTTTCTTCTTGGTTTCTGTGCCTAGTAAAAATTGATTTCACAGACTTTGAATGCAGTGGGCGCAATGTAATTCTGTACATTTGCTCCAAATAATAGTCTGTTAAATGAAGGTTTTACTACCGTCCTTGGCAGGCTACTGAAAAGGATTCTTGAGAATATCATGGACAGACAAGACAACAAACATATGGATCATCAAACAAATCAGATCAAAGTTCTCCCTCAAGGCTGAAATGGCCAGGCTCAAATTATTCTACTTCAGATATACTGTATTATGGGAAAACCTAGCTCTAGAGAAGCTTGCAATGATGGGAAAAGTAGAAGAAAAGAGAAGAGAATGACCAGCAGCAAGATGGATAGACTCAGTTACAGTGCCAATGAGTGCACTGCTAGAAAACCTGAAAGATCAGGTTAGGGACATTGTCATTGAGAAAAATCTATCTCTGTGGTTGCTATGAATCGACAATGAGCTGATGGCACATAATCAATCAATCTGGGCAGCCAGCCATGAAAATCGATGGGAAGGTGCTGGTAAGATTGGGAGATGAGCTGGCTGCAGTACACTTGAGGCTGCATACCCGTTTGTGCTATGTAACAAAATGGTAGATGGGTTTCAGATACAAACACATGACAAATGCCTTTTGTATTTAAGACATTTGGATGTACTGGACCCTCCACCCATATTTTACTAAACCCAAGATTTAAATACTATTTACATACTTGGATTGATTTAGCATTTCCTTAAAATCTGTTTATTGTTTTGGAGAATTGGTGCTGCAGAAGTTTACATGAAAAAAGCATGCCCTATGGAAATGCATGTCCCAAGAAAGAGAAGTATTTTATATAGTTTTTAAAAAAAAGTAGGATAATTTGTTTAGCAGCCAGATAAACTATCAGATGACTCATTTAATGTTGTTTAGGTTAGGAGAAGTTAAGAATGAAAACAGTTATGAAGTTTTTCTATAGAGTTTTATTTTATTTTTTAAGAACCACATCTGTTAGATTGGAATATTGCTCTAATTAATACAAACATCAAAGCTGATTAAATTCTTTGATTTTCCTACTATCCAATGCGGAACCCATGTTCCTAGATGAAGTAGATATATGTTAAATTACCTATAACTGATGAGTTCAGCTTATATTGGAATGGGATTTTTCCGCTATCACAAAATCCATTTATCATTTGCCTATGTTTATGTAAGTCTGCTCATTTCATTCAAAAACTCCATAGATCAGCAAAGTAGCATAGATCTCATGCTGTGTTGTATGAAGTAGATAAAACTGTTACATAGCTAAATTCTTTCCACTGGAATGTTTGGAGGAGACTAGTATGAATACAATAATTTGATAGTTGCTCTTTTAGGAGCTCCTCTCATATGGAACTATTGCTTCAAATTTGTAATGCCCATGGAATCTAAAATATCATTATTTTGGTTCAAATAATGTGTTTTATTTAAGGGGTTGATCCAGAGACTCATAGATGCCATCTGTCCATGCACCAGAGCCTCCTGTTCTTCTTTTGAGTTTTGGGACACAATAGTCATCTGAAAAAGAATGGAAAGCACTAAGAGAGACGCAGTGGGAAAAGGGATGAATCTATGGAAATGAAATGATCAGGAATTTCTTCTATTTAGTAATGAATTATTTACACTAAAACCTATTCTTTTTATTTTGTTTATGTTTATTGTTTAACATTAATGATTTGATATCAGTTAAAAGAACAGATATTGTACAATGTAGAAGATTGGAAGTTAAGAACTAAGTATAGGCAAATTCCAGTCTATTCATTCTCATAGTTACTTACTGTATGGATGTGTTTGGGACAAATGGATACTACATAATTTACTCATGGACTGCATGCAAACTTGTATTGCAAGAATGGATCTCTTAATTTACTGGGAGGTCCAGTGACTGCAGAAAATCAATGCCTTCCCTCACTAGGAGAAAAGTAAAGTAAAGTTGTGGCATATGTATTTTGGTAGCCTGGCATGTTCTGGTGATGTGAGCTAGCCAGTAGAGTGAGTAAAAGGGGGAAAGCAAGTGTACTCTGACTTTGAAGAGCATCTGTATAGTCACAAGCTCTGGTGAACTGACCGAGCAAGACTATTGTGGGTAAATATTGAAGGCAGCAATCCAATTGGTCCAGTCTGGTAAACAGGGTTGGGAACTCAGTTCTGGAACCTCCTTATTGCTAGGGCACGTAGCCAGTCTGACTAAAAATTAGAGGGAGAGAGGGAGGGAGGGAGAGGGGGGGTGGAGGAGGGAGGGAGAGGGGGGGTGGAGGAGGGAGAGAGAAAACTGGCACAGGGTGAATGGAGTAACTGTAGAAAAAAATTGGAGAGAAAAGTTAAGTATGCAGAGCAGATGTTGGTTCTTGATCAGGTAGAGGGAATAAGGATCAAGGTGTGGTTTTCCTGGAAGGAGGGAAATAAAGACCTAGAGGGATTAGAGAGTCACTCAAGACCTAAAGATGGGAAGAAGGGAAGAATGGGAAGATGCTGGCTGCAGGTGTCAACTTCACCCAACACCCAAGAAAGGTGATGAACCCTGGTGTCTGAGAAAGGACTGAATAGAAGACCCTGAGAGTTGTTCTTCATCCAACAGAGAATCAAGTGTTTGGCTCAACAGGAGAAGATCCCAGGCATGCTAAGTACATGACTATTAAATTCCTGTCCATTCCTTCTTTTTCATCTGCTCTCTTGTTAGCTTAGAAAGCTGGGAGGGACTTGGAGAGAAAGGAGATGAAAACAAAGCAGCTAACAGGAAAGCTAGAGGGAAATATCTCTGGCAGAAAGAAACCTGACATTATGGTCTGTGTTGTAAATAATTATTATAAAGAGCCTCCCTGTCTTGTTTTTTTTTCTGAGTCATTTGCCACTCTCGCAACAGCAAAGTATCACATCCAGATCAAAAAGACCGCCTCCCACTGTCTCCACTGTGACAAAATTGGAACCTGAATGACTGTAGCGTATGTGCAAATGCAGAATAATCCTTGTGTGTGACCAATAACACTTGGCCAATAAAGAATTCTATAATGTATGTGCATTTCACATGCTTGTGAAGGAGTTGGGACGTTTATTTATTTTATTTATTTTTTATTTATTAAATTTATATCCCGCCCTTCTCCCCGAAGGGACTCAGGGCAGTGAACAGCCGAGAATTAAAATAACATACAATATAAAAGTTAAGATAATTAAAAATAAATTAAATTAAATGGCCTCCCAATTTAAAACCCCAAGTAGGCATGTATTATGTTAATACATGCCTACTTGACCCAGGAGTTGATCTGATTATCCACCACTGGTTTCAAAGAACCCTTCTATATGGATTTGCATTTTTTTTCTAGCTGCAATTTCTGTTATTTATTTATTTTAATGATTTGTATGGATGGCTTACAACCAACTACAATAAAACTGGAACAATCTGAGCAACTCACTGCAACAATAAAACTGCAAAAACTATAAAACCATAAAAAAAGAAAGTAAAACTCTTCAGAGGCATTTGCTGCCCTGATGGAAAAATGGCAGAATGTGCAAATGTGTAAGCCACAGGATTTATATTATAACCACAATATATGTTCCTTTCCTTGCTCCTATCCCCCTGCAGAGGCTTCTGGCTTGGATAAACTTTGAGAAGTCCTCTACATATTGATTAAATAAACACTTCAAGATTATGTTTTGACTCTTCTGATGATAGTACTGACCCATATTCTGAAGTTTCCAGTGGGTGTGGTTATAAATTACTGACAGTTCAGTATGCCCATGCATTAGTTGAATGATTACTTATCAACTGTATGTTCTTTGCTAATTAATTTTTTTCAGAGAAAATAAAATAATAAAAATTTAAATTGATGCAAATTTGAAGGTTCAAGATATGATACGATATTTCTGGTAAAATATATATAACTAAAAGGCATTCTAATCTTCATGAATTTATTTCAGTATTGAAACAAACAGGTACTTAGTTCGGAGCAATGCTAAAACCTTAAAGAGAAGTGTAAATTGTGGTTCATTTTATCCCTGAATCAGACACAGATTTATTTTATGGCCATCCATAAAATGACACAGTGAGGTAATTTGAATCAAGTTTTAAGCTGCTTGTTGACAGCAAATGCCTCTTTTAAAAGATACAAACGTTTGTGGGGTTAAATGTTCATTGCATGTGAGAACACAGGATTATTTTAAAAAGATGATAGACTCACTTCATTAACTTGCATTTTCACCGGAGCTGTATTTCTCCTTTATTCAATTAAGAAGTAGATAACATTTATTCATATCCATACATAACTTTCTAAGCACATGTTGGCAATATTACTATTCCAAAGGAGAAATCCTGCCTTTATTCAAAGATATTGCTGCTGCTTAAGAATTGAGGAACTTGTTAGGTTTTGAAGTACAACGCTCAGTATCCTCCATTCTTAGCCTCCTTTATCTCTGGCATATGTACTTCCAGCTTTAATAAGCCTACCCAAAATAGTCATTTGAAAGCAGTAGTACCCTTTGAAGTAGAAGATTTTTATCAAGACAGTTGCTGCCGCTATATCCCCCAGGACAGCCTAAAAATGTAGACAGGTGTGTTTGAATAAAGATGGATACATATATACATATAGAATAGCAATACATAGCACAACACTTCACTTTGCAGTTGTAGTCCATTGTACCACTTCTTATGCGTTCTTGGTTGCTCTGTTCGCTTTATCTCATTATTTGACATCTGCAAAAGTACATTGGTATAAAAAGACATGGAAATTAGATCTACTTCAAGCCAGCCAACATTTTGAAAACTGCTTCTCTGCTTATATTGAAGGTAAGTATTTCTTTAATGTTAAAACATGAAGAACAAATAAATAAAACATGAATAATAAATATTGATGTACGGTTAGGGAAACTTACATTTATAACTAAGAGTATTAAATGCAAGGACTAATTGAGTAGAAGGGCTAAAGATTCATAACTGCATATATTCGTATTGTAATGGAACTTTTGGAAAAGAGAGATAGAATATTTTAAGACCTTTATTTGCTTCATTTCCTTTCTTTTTTTTTGGTCTACCTTCTCATCTGTCATGAGATGAGAAAAAGATAAAAGACTTTTAGTCGGAATGCGTTCTTTAGTGTTATATGAGTTATTATTCTTCAAAGATTCCATTATTATCCCTACTGCCAAGAATCAAGTGACCTTGACTGTAGCGGTTCATTCATCTTGTGCCTGGTAATTCTTCTGACCCATCAGATCTTTCTTTTCAAAATGAGCAGCACTAAACAGCAAGTCTTCACATGTCTAGAGAAGCTATTAAGAATATCACTGCTAGTCTCTTGGTCACATTTCTTTTTTTAAAAAACATCACTTGACACCTCAAATTTCTTCTCCCACAGAATGATGGTAAACCAGGGTGTAAAGACTGCAGTAGACCTTCTCTTTTTCTTGGAGAGACTTTTCCAGGAGAGGAAAATCACAGCCGATGTGAGTTTGAAGGTTTCAGGGGTTTTATAGAAAGAATGTCAAAAGAGAAGGGAGAATTAAAAAAAAAATCATTTCCTTTCTAATGGTTAGAACAGAGTCTACTCATTCCCCAAATTGCCCTATCTTAAATTACAGATGATACAGTGGTGGAAGGTTCCTTCAAATTTTAGAGGAGGAATCACTACACTTTGCCACTGATGAGAGATAATTGCCCTGGATTTTCCATTTTTAAAAATACTATTTCAGACCTTGTTAGAGTTTTCAGAACAAGAATGACATATTGGAGCAAATTAAAGGTCCATCTAGATAGATCAACATTCAATGTTCTGACCTGGCTCCCAAACATGACAAGCATGCCAGTGGTGGGTTGCTACCGGTTTTCCCCGGTTCTTGCGAACCGGTAGTGGAAATTTTGAGTAGTTCGGAGAACCGGTAAATACCACCTCTGCCTGGCCCTGCCCCCAATCTATTTGCTGCCTCTCGAGTCCCAGCTGATCGGCTAGAAGGAAAAAATCAGGGCTCATTTGACAAAGAAGAGAGAAAATAAACAAGACACTTTAGCTTTAAATTGAGAAGCCAAGAAGTCTCCCAACTGAGTGGCTAAAACCTATCCACTCCTTGTAAACCGCTCGGTGGTGTTAGCTTGGCAATTGAGGCCAAGCTGCCTGAAAGTGGTTTCCGATGCAGAGTGGCAAAAAACTGTTTAAACTCTTGCCGCGGTGCTTCAAAAGGCCACCCTGCAGCTGATCAGTGGTAAAAGGCAGTGTGGTAGTAGACCAGTGTGCCCCAAAAACAAAAGGTAGACTGGAATGCTCCAAAAATAAATGGGTAGACTGGTATAGCTCTGCAAGCAGTTAAAAGCCTGGTAGACCAGTACCTCTGCTAAATCCTAAAGAATTGTTTGTAACATGACCATCAAACCATGCCTACAAAATAAGCCACGCCTACAGAACCAGTAGTAAAATTTTTTTAGAACCCACCCCTGAAGCATGCCATTTGTAATTAAATGTTCCCTTTATTAGGAGCGTCAGCAGCCCTGGCCCAGAGTCTCTCTCTCCCTCACACAGCAGACTAATGAAAACTCTAAGAGCCTGTGGAAAGCGACACTCACTAGCTTTTCCCCTGAATTGGCCCCAACACATGAGGAGTCTCTCCCTCTACCCATACTCGTAAAGGAAGTCCTCTTATCTAGCAGCAGTTACACACACACACACACACACACACATACATATGCTCAGAAGATGCGCCCAGCTTTCAGCGCCGCAGATTCCAAGAAAGAATTCTGATAACGTTCCTGACAGGATTCAGAAGTTCAGAATATCAGTGGCTGACCAATATGAGACTAATAGTTGTCTGCTTCACCTATTCGTCTCCACCCCCTGCCTTTTATCCTCAGAGCTAGGGTGGGGCTTAGCTAGCAGTGATGGCTCTTCTGTCACCAGGACTGGCTCATAGCGTCCTACTGCTCTCCTCTTCTCTGCCTTCTGCACATCCACATGTCAGGCACTGGACTCAGCTGTTCCTCCTCTTCCTCATCAGCCACCTCCGGACCTGGGGGCTGTTGCCTCTCCATCTGGGGGCTGATGGATGGCCTAGGCTCCACCTCTGTCTCTATCTCTGACAGCTCTGTTCCCTCTTCCCCCTCAGAGCTCTCAGATTGCCTTGATGCTGGCCCTGACTCCCACTTGACCTCATCTAATTTGGCAGTGCAAGGGGCCGGCAGCCAACAGGCTACAACACACAAGGGATACTGTGTCCAGTAAAATGTACCAAGTTATTTCTTTTCACTCATCATAGCTGATCAGCACAACACTGAATTTCAATAATATGGAAAGCAACAGATTCAGAAATAACATTTAGTAGAAAAAAGGAATGTTTTTTAAAATGAATGAACGAACGAATGAATGAACAAAAAATAAAATAACATTTATAAAGAAGCTGTTAATAAAACTCATGTTCATCCTATTGTTTAGGGACTTTTTTCTATCATAGGCTGAGAATAAAAAGTAAAGAAACAAGATCCATATGACAAGCCTCACTTCTATGGGCCAGGAGTTATCAGAAAGCATTACCGAAAAAACAAAGTGTTGCTTTTCACAAAATGATGTTGCCACTATTTGTAGAAAATCAATAGCCATCCCATTAAAGAAGTAAAGGTGTTTATTTATCTTTTTCAAAAAATGTATTGGTGAAATATAAGAGATAATAACAGCCAGAAACTACAAAAGCAATTGTACAGCAAACCCCTACATAATTATAAAGATTAAAATCAAATTAACATACAAGAAATAAAAAAGATCCATGTAATATCAATGAGATTAATTCAACCCTTTATCATGAAATCTAGATCACTTAGAAACATACTGCTTCATATTCTCAGTTTTCGAATACAAAGACAATCAACAAAAATTGATAATGAACTATGAAGAATATATTCCTTAAGACCAGAAGAATAAGGTTATTTTCCCACTTATATATGTAAAGCTGCTCCTTTTTGAGTCTCAAGACTGAGAAAGCCAAAGTTCTTGATAAAATGTCAAATACCATATAATTGAACATCATATTTCCCAGCTGCAATGGGAGCGTAGCAGTCACATGAATGTTTTCAGGGCTAAAGCACTGGAGCTGTGGTTTGGTAGCTAGTTTTGTACATGTTCTGATCATTCATATTTTGAATCTATCTAATCTAAACTCTTCAGAACCTTACTGTGAGTTTTCTGCTCTACTTCAAATGTGATTTTGTGATTAGAACTTGAATATATCTCTACTATCTCAAATGAGAAACTTTTGCTAAAATACTGGCTAAGATAAAAGTCTCTGAGTGAATCATTGGTCTATCTTAGTTTGTCAGATACCATTACTTCTGGCAATTTATCTGGAAGAAAACCACTGCCAATTATTTGTCCCTCTGTGACTCTCCTGCTCCATCCTTATATCACTTAAAGTTAGGAAAGTAATTAAAGAGCTAAAAATTCTAAAAATCTAAAAATTCAGTTTATTGCCTCAAGATTAGATTAGAATTAGAATAAATTTATTGTCACTTTGAATGTACACTAATCAGCATACATTAAAATGAAATTTTGTCGCATACAGCTCTCAAAGGGTCACCACGTTCAATATACACTACATAAACATGACAAAATAAATAAATAAATAAATAAATAAATAAATAAATAAATAAATAAATAAATACAAAATTGTGCATATACCCACATATATTATATGACACAGAGAAATAACACAGTCTAGTTCGGATGTATATATGTACATGGCAAGAAAAACTATTCTTGCGAGATTACCAGATGGATGGCATAGGGAACAAAGCTGTTACAGAATCTGGTAGTCCTGCTAGAAATACTTTGAAACCTCCTCTCCCGGGGGAGCAACAGAAACAGATGTAAAGTGGCTGTGTGGGGTCTCTAACAATGCTTTGAGCTCTAAACACATAGCTTATAAGCAGTATCCTGAATAACAGGAAGTGATCTTCCTATAATCTTCTTGGCTGTCCTTACCACTCTCTGTATGGACTTTCTGTTTGAGGCACTGCTGTCACCAAACCAAACAGTGACACAGTTTGTTAAAAGGCTCTCTATTGTGCCTCTGTAAAAAGTGGCCAAGACAGAAGAAGAAAGATGTGCTCTCCTCATCTGACACAGGAAATGCAGATGCTGGTTTGCATGTTTCACTAAGGATGATGGGTGTAGAGACCAATTTAGATTGTTAGTTATCTGCGCTCCCAGATACTTAATACTGTTGACCATTTCTACAGCTGCATCTTTGATAATGAGTGGAGTATGACTATGCTGGCTCTTTCTAAAATCTACAACGATCTCCTTTGTTTTATTAACATTTAGAACCTGGTTACTTTTATTGCACCAGTCCACCAGAGTCTTCACCTTTTTTCTATAAGTATCTTCATTGTCGTCCTAGATAAAACCCACCACTGACGTGTCATCCTCATACTTCACAATATGATTTGGAACAGATTTGGCACAGCAGTCATGGGTCATCAAGGTGAACAGTAGCAGACTCAGGACACAGCCCTGTGGGGAACCTGTACTCAAGGAGATGGATTTGGAAACTTTGCTTCCAACTCGTACAAACTGGGGCCTATCAATAAGGAAATCCAGTATCCAATTACATATTATTAGTATTAAAACCTAATAGGTCCAGTTCAATAATGTCTTTCATAGTTCTTTTACATTCTGCAAATAACTTGATAAAATATCCTCTACCATACAGTGAAGAACACTCAGATCAGCAAGATTCTAAGCCTTATTTGTGACACTGATGGAGGGAAAGCATGATAACATCTTTTGCACAAAGCATTTTGCATATCGACTTCATGGATATCAAATCAATAGGCAATATTTTACTACATTACAACCAGTCTACTATATTTAGTGTGCAGGACTCAAAGCTCTTTTTCTTATTCATTGTGTGGATTGCTCTAAATACATGTAATTTGCATTTTACTTGTTCACTTTGCCACTCTATTTTCCAAGAATGTAGTAAGGTTTTGTCTATGGAGATTCTCAATCATCCAAGTCATTGGTTGTCCCAAAGGTGCTTTTCAAAAAGCAACTGGACCAGTTGCCTTTTGAAAAGCATCTTTGGGGTAGCAAAGTTTTGTTCAGTTGTGAATTGCTGTTGGATTCTTATGCTGGTTAAAGGCACTGATTCTATTCTATTCTATTCTGTTCTGTTCTATTCTATTCTATTCTATTCTATTCTATTCTATTCTATTCTATTCTATTCTATTCTATTCTATTCTATTCTATTCTATTCTATTCTATTCTATTCTATTCTATTCTATTCTATTCTATTCTATTCTATTCTATTCTATTCTATTCTATTCTATTCTATTCTATTCTATTCTATTCTATTCTATTCTATTCTATTCTATTCTATTTCACTCCACCCCTCCATTCCACTCTACTCTCTCATCCTCTCCTCTCCCATCCCACCCCACCCCACCCCAACACCAAACTACAATTTCATTTCTTGTTTGGTGTTGATTCTGTACATGGGATGGCAAATTTCTTTGCCAAGATGGGCTGAAGAATAAATTGGAGAAAACTGCTCTAATGTTTTATGAAAAACCTGAATCTTTCCCATTGTTAGATCAGTGCCATCATTTATTGTGTTGTAATAGATAACAGTAGTCTGTACATCTGCATTTTGGTATTATTTAAATAGACCACGACTGATGACTAAAGTAAAACATTAAAAAACAACAACAAGCAAACAGTAACACTTCCCTGAGCACTGGGCTAAATTAAATAAATTTTAAAAAACGGTTACCAACAGATTTTCCATTAAACCCCTCTTTCTACAGCTCACTAATTTTTATCCCAATGGAGGTAAAGTGGCAGATGCACTTAGAAACATATTTGCTATATAGAAATAACAGATAGATCTGCAGGGAACAGTGAATGTTTGCTGAAATGGACGCCTCAGCTATGTATGATTTTGAGTTAAATGCATTAATTTTGATCTCTTTGGTGTAGTTTATGTATTTCAATCTAACCAGTCAAATGGAAGAAAGACTGAGCACCTGTTTCCTTAGATCATTGACGGAAACAAATAGAATCACACAAACATTAATGCCACTTGGGGACTAACATTTCAAATGGCTTTCTTTTCTAAATGAAACTAAAAAAGACTATGTTCTTCTCAATTTCTCTCTTGCATCTTACCCTCAAAAAGAAAAAAAAATCTAATTAAAAAAGTTAGAGAGGATTGTCTATTTAATGGAACAGCACCTTCAAGTCAAGGATCATTACCATTAAAACAAAAACAATTACTATTGACAAACACCCCCAAATAACAAAAAAAAAGGGGTCTATCCTTTAGAAAACAAGTTTTGGATAACGTTATGAATAGGCAATGCACAAATTCCTGTTGGAAATGAAGATAAGTGCCAGAATGTGTACATAAATACACATATCTTCACAAATTTCTAAACTATAATCTTAGGCAAAGCAATATATGCCAAAATGCAAGAACTTAACTCAAGCTTTTATTTTCTTCTTAAGGAAGGCTTAACTATCCTTTCACGAAAGACCGAGCTGTGAAAATAAGCATGGACCATTTTATCTGTCTGTCCATCCACTCACCCACCCACCCATCTATCTATCTATCTATCTATCTATCTATCTATCTATCTATCTATCTATCTATCTATCTATCTATCTATCTCCATCTGAGTAATAAGTTTGGCTGAGTATCAAAATGTTCTCAGTCTTCTGTTTCTGTAACCACTTTCTGAGATGGTACTCTATTCTGTACTGTTATTAATAAAATGCAGGGAAGGTAAAAAAAAAAGCAGTTGTTCTGTATTTGTTTTTAAATGACTGCTGTGTTTATGGTGATTAATAAACATTTGCTGTCCTCTAAATTGATTATCATGTCATGCTGGAGGTGGAGGAAAGGTCACACGAAATGTAGTTTTTAATCTCTGCTATGATCCATTTTTAATGAATCTTTGCAGAAAATAAGCTGAGTTATTTACCTAAGTATAATAAATCTACATGGTTACTGTAGACTATCAGAGAGGCTGTGCTCTTTCTGCTGTTTTTGAACACGTCATAGAAGATATATTTTTTTTAAAGTCCTGAAATTCAACCTCCTTGTGCATTCTATTACCGCTTTCGTTGCAACAACATTCATTTGGCAAATTGCTTAGGGTAGAACATGATCCAAATTAGCTTGTGAGTATTGAGGTCAGCTTCCCAAAGTTCTAATGGGTTAATAGGCACAGCAATCCTAAATCTTTTGGGTCAGAATAAGAAGATGAAGAAAGCAAGCTGCCTAAGGTTTTACAAACTGCTTTCTGATCTCCAAAGCCCTAGTCTGAAGCAGAGAGTTGTGTGGCTTATGAGATGCTCATGTCTCTGGAGATATACCTCTTTGTACTCTTAGGTAAACAAATGATGTGAATGTAGCACAGTATAGTAATCTGCTGATGGCTGTTCTGATTAGTTATCTAGTGTCTCTTTCTTTCATTTTCAGACTGTTGTAATTCTTCACAGTCATCTACCTTAGTCACCATTCCCCATCCTACCCTCCCACCCCCGATAAAGTGACATAGAATCATAGGGCTGAAAGGGACTTTGGAGGTCTTCTAGTCCAGTCCTCCGCCCCGGGCAGGAGGTTTTATATCATCCCGGACAAATGGTTGTCCAATCCTTTCTTGAAAACTTCCAGCACTCTGGGAAACAAGCTGTTCCATTGATTAATTGTTATCACTGTCAAGAAAGTTTCTTCTTAGGTCCATGTTGCATCTCTTTTTAACAAGCTTAAAAGAGTTTGTTCTATTGCCTCTCGTTCTACTCTAAGGAGCTTGGAGAATAAGTCAACACAAATACCTCTCCATGCCAGCCCTCATGTACTGGAAGACAGCTATCATGTCACCCCTAATTCTTATTAGGCTAGATATATCTAATTCCCATAAACATTCCTCATAGGATTTGACCTGCAGATCTAAAATCTCATAAACGTTCTGAGATCTGAAGTCACATCTGGAGGGTAACAGATTATGGAGAGAGAAAGTGATATTTCAGGGATGCTGTTTTCTATATTGGAGGGGACAACTCATAGCCCACAGGTCACAAGTGACTCTTTTTTGTCCTCCAAGATTGTGCCAGTGGATAATATCAGCACTATTTCTTACCAACCCTTAAAGGAAATTAAAGTGAATCAATATATTCAGTCTCTGATAAATCCAATGGTCCTGTAATCTTTTATGTTATAAAAGGGATCTTTCTTTCCTCTTTCTCCTATTGCTGTGCTATTTTACTGTAATGCTTGTCATGGGACCTTGGAGAACTAAAGAAAGGTTGTTCAGCTGTAGTCTCTCCTGCCTCAAACAATTCTTCAAGGTGTCAGGCAGACTTTCAGCCTCTCATAAGGTAGCAGGGATCTAATTTGAGATTTTTGTACGTAAACTTGTAATGGTCTCTCTTGCCCACTAATTAAGAATTTAGATGGAGAATCCTCTAACTGTAATATTTCATTCTGATTTTACTATATGTCCATTAGCAGAATACTTAGAAAGGGCTAATAATGGTCTTTTGCACTGACCTTCCTTGAATGGTTGGCTTGGTTTCAGTGGTGGGATTCTGCCGGTTCTAGGGGGTTCAGCTGAACCCTTTGTTAAATTGCTGGCTCGCCCCGCCCCTTGCCCCGCCCCTCTGCACTACTATTTATTGCCAATAAAATAGGATGAGCGAGCCAGCAATTTAACAAACGGTTCGGTGTTTTTTTGTAATTTATTGGCCCCGCAGCACACCGAACCGTTTGTTAAATTGCTGGCTTGCCCGCCCCTCGCCCCGCCCCGCCTCCCACCCGTGCGGCGCCAGCCTACCCTAGCCAGGGGTAGGCAATTGTGGCTCTTTTACAACCTGTGGACTTCAACTTCCAGAATTCTGGGAGTTGAAGGCCACAGGTTGTAAAAGTGCCACAACTGCCCACCCCTTCCCTAGCCTGAGTTCCGCTGCCTGGGATCCACGTGGGCTGCCATGTGGTTCCCCACCGGCTCCGGATGCAAGAGAGCAGGGTAGAGAAAGCAGCTTGCCGGAGAACATGTGAAGGGCTCCATGTGGTCTGCAAGTCAGTGGCTGCTGCTTCTGTCCCCTGCTGCTTCTTGCCTGGGAGAGAAAAACTTCCAGAGCATTAAACAAAGGTAAAAGGGAAGCAGGGGGAGGAGGGGAGAGAAGGAGAGAAAGAGGCTTTAATTTGCTTCACATCGGAGACTGGAGGCTTTTTGTTTTCATTCGCTGTGTTCCTCTTTCATGCAAAAAAAAAAAAAAAAAAAAAAAAAAAGCCCGATCTGATCTGGAGCCGAATGTCATTAGAAGCAATGCTGTCAGCTTGGAGCATTTCATTTCAGTCTTCCAACTGGGCAATGAATTGAACCTCCTCCCCTAAAACAGATGCAATGTGGGTTGTTTGTTTGTTTTAGCAACGTGGATTGTTTTCCTAGGGCAGGGGTCTCCAACCTTGGCAACTTTAAGATTTGTGGACTTCAACTCCCAGAGTTCCTCAACCAGCTTTGCTTTTCTTTGCTGGCTGAGGATTTCTGGGAGTTGAAGTCCACAAGTCTAAAAGTTGCCAAGATTGGGGACCTCTGCCCTAAGTTTAAAATAGCGGCGAATTAATACACGGAGAGAGGGAAAAAAACCAGAAACGAAAAGGCGGAAAAAGCCCAAGAGAAGTTATAAAGTACAGAAAGCTTGGAAAAAAGTTCAAATAATTTGAAAGTGATTTTAGGGAGAAATTACTTGTTTATTTGAATTTTTAAACCCTCTGGATTTATTGGATTATCAGCTGTTTTTGACAGATTGCTTAATGTTGGATTTGGGAATAAGAGAGCCATCTACTGGAGAAAGAGAAGTATTACAATGCTATAACTGCAGTATATTCAATGAAAGCTAATCTAATACATACAAAGTCTAATACACAGAATAGAAGCAACAACATCTGGTGAATGGCCTGACCTTGACTCCGTTGTTAGAAGATGACTGGAAAATCTGAGAACATTCAAAGATGTTTTTTTCCCCTTTTGAAGAGATATAAAAGGAACTAATTTGCAAACAACCAAACTTTATTAAAATTGTCGATTGGATTATGGATTGGAAAGATTGGAGAAATTTAGTGGATTAATTTGGATTAATGTGGACTTGGACTATTAATGTTATTTAATATAATATTCTATGAGGCAAAAGAAAAGGGTCAGAAGAAAAGAGAGAAGAAGGAAATAAAACTGTAAAATTTGGACAATTGGGAGATATATAATTGGGGAACAATAAGGCTCTAAACTATTATGAAATAAAATGTGGGGTTTTGGAGGTATAATTGATGTAATTTGATTAAGCAGTTTCTTAAATATTGAGGTATTGGAATAATAGAAATATACTTTATATAATTTGTATTAAATTACTATAAAATGGATTTAAAGATGTATGAAGAAATATTGTTTATGTTCAAAATATGTGTGAATGACGACAAAGAGACAAAGAGATTATTTAAAGATACAAAAATGAATGTAGAAGCTACTCAACAACTGGGAGAAAAAGAGGAACACAATAAAGAAATAGATGAGAAATTAGAAAAAACAGGGGAAGGGGAAAACAAAATTGAGAAGCAAGAAGTTAAGAACAAAGAGGAGAAAAGATTAATAAATAGAAGACAATTACATAACCTCTCAATTTATAATGGTATAGAGAGAAAAGAGAAAAACCTCTTAAAAAAAAAACAAATGGAAGTCTTGTGGATGAGTGTTCAAACAATGCAACAGAAAGAGACAACAGGCACCCAGAAGAGAAAGATTAGTAGGCACAAAAAAAAAAAAAAAAAAAAAGAGAGAGAGAGATACACGATTCCAAGAGAGAGAGATAAAAGGCTGACCAAAAAATCAATAAATGATGGAATTTTAGAAAGATCAAGAGATGACGGATAATGAGAAAATATATTAATAAAATGGAAAAATACCATAACCCCAATAGGTTTAGGTTAGTAGATGGTAAATTAAGAGTAGGCAATTTAACTATAGTATTAATGTTAATTTGTATTATTATTGTTAATGTTGTATAAAAAAGATTCAACCCAACCAATGCACTGTCCACAAAATATGTATGTTTATATTGGAAAAAAAAAAAAATTCAAAAAAAATTGCTTGTCCCAAAAGTGATTAGCATGATGAGTATGTATGTAAACGTACCTATACAACAAGACAACTTACGTCATAGCGTAGTGTATAAATTCAGCCAGTATTTTGGGGTGGTGTCAACTTGTTAGTGACAAGGGAATCAAGTTCTAAAGGAGTACAAATAATGATGGTCTCTGCTAGTATGTCCTTGTTACCATGACAACCACCATTGTTGCTTTTCCCGTTGGATTGAATTGCAGCTTTCCATTCAATCATCATTTTTCTATCACTTTGTGCTTGTGTGGCTATAGCTAGAGGGACTTGGCAATTTCTAATAGTGTCAGTAGAGTCTTTTTGTGCTTAATAACTAGAAACAAACACATGTCAGTAGAACGTGGAATTTATAAAATTGTTCAGATATTTGATGGGAGTCTCAAAGAAATTGCATCCATTTACAATTGTGTATTTGTGACTCAAATGTCTTTTACACCCTTGAAACGAATACCTTGCTCAGAGAATATAAGGAAAATATCAAATCCAAGATTTGCTATCGGACCCTGAACAGTACCAGCAATTTGAATTGCTGACAACTGATTTCACTAATGTGTAAGCCTTTGAAAAATATGACTTGTATAATTATTTGCTCTCTCTTGCAGTTTGAAAATTAAAATGACAGAAAAAGCATGGGAATGATCAAATGGATTATGAATCCAGATACTAATATGGAAGGCTTAGTTTTTGAGCCTTTGAAAAAAAATTTTTAACACCCAGGTTAAAAAATAAATTTCCTTATCTGGCTTGTCTTACTTGTTGAATATGATGGGAATTCTAGTCCAACACTTGCATGAGGACAGCTAAAATAATTGTGTTTTGTTTAATTTGAAGTTTAATGAAAGTTAAATATAGGGAAGAAGCTACATCCCTCGTTTTTTCCTGAGGCAATTGTTTTATGATGAGTAACAACATGCAAAACATAAATGGTTTGAAACTTTTCTTAGCATGGCTGTTCACTGATTAAAGATTGCTGGCTGACTAATTTGACATCACTTTGCATATATAGTAATGAATTGCAGTATCTCATTCTATTACATAGTTAAAGAAAGAGAAGCTATCATTCCATTAGTGCTTTATCTGGAATACTGAAGGAAAGACAAAGAGTAGATTCAACTTCCTTCCCACAAATCTTGGTCTCCCCAAATATGTTTTGGGTGCTGGTGCTAACCACAAACATTTCTTGATGTCTTTTCCTTCTGTTAAAAGCAGTTCCTGGGATATATTTATACAGCTTACCTTTTTGCCTCCCAGTTTACTAGCTATTAAGAAAAGATAGATAGATAGATAGATAGATAGATAGATAGATAGATAGATAGAGTCAGGGTTCCAAGGGGCAGGCCTGAAGGTCCAATGCAAAAGATGGCTTCCAGGCCTGACAGACAGACAGACAGACAGACAGGCAGGCAGGCAGGCAGGTAGGTAGGTAGGTAGGTAGGTAGATAGATAGATAGATAGATAGATATAGACAGACAGACAGACAGACAGACAGACACTAACACAACTTCAAGGAGCAGGTGATTTGGATTAAGGTTGTGGTATTTTAGGAAAGACTCCCTTGAGTGTTGCAGAAGAGCAATCTCAAAAAGACATCAAGAAATGCATTCATATACTTTGCATTTCAGGTTTTGATTGGGTCTCAAGATTTTATTTTTCCTGATTGCTAAGGGAAATCTTTCCATTAACTATGTGATCATTTCCCATCCCATGCAAGTTTTTCTGCTGAAAAAGTATAGGATTTAGCAGCATTGAGTTTTAAAAGTGAGCCATATAAAGATCCTTTATTAAAAAAAGCAGACATATTGTACGTACATACTCTATCCTTCTAAGTAATAGAGAATAGCTACAGCATTGTAGTGCAATTCATCTTTTAAAATGTGCTAAACTATAGGTACGTGGCTTTTCATATAACAAGAGTATGACTTGGGGATTAATCTGTTGCAGGCTGTATGTCAGTTTATGTTAAAATAACCATAATCTCTCTTTTAGGGTATCCTTAGAATGGGGAAAAGGATTATGGAATTTTTTCAGCTCTTCTTGTGTGCTGTCCTGTTGTGAAGTTTCACAAATAATTAGAAGCAATTCTGAATAAACCGGTATACTTTCTTCTCTCCTCTTTCTTTCTGACAACATCTTCTCATTTTCTTTGTCATGCCATGTGCAACGGTCTGCCACAGAGAAGGAAGATTGCTCAAATCACTTAGAGACACCTTTTGAAGTTAGACTAAGGACTACATGTTAGGTTCATGCAGAGATGCTTTGATTTGATTAAGCTTTGACTGAAGAACCCCTTTGGAGCATTGCGTCAGCGCAGCTGCCTTGCTTCGATCCATGGGACTTGTGCCTGAGATGATTCGTGGTATCAGGGCAGAGCAATTCAATTTTCCAAGATAAAACATTGCCTTGAATAGAATCACAGTAATGATTTGAATGAAGGACAGAGCCATTTTGTGTACAATCCTAGGATCACAAGATTGTGCACCCTTGCAGGACAGAATTAATAATACAATGTTCATGTTATATTTACAGATAAATATAGCTTAGGTGGGCAGCTATATTCATTTGATTGATGAATGAATGAATGAATGAATGAATGATAAGTAGTTGTTCCACTGTTCTCAAACTGTGTTTCTGCTATAAAACACACTCCTCATTATAACTGTAGGTATTAGTAGATATTTTTCTACAATTTAACAAATTTAAAATGCTGTAGCGTCAAGAATTACTTCCTGTCTATAGAAATAGGTTACAAGATGAACATGGTGTATCTCTTCACTGACAGCCAATGAATCATAGTTCTTAGTTTCCCATGCTCCAGAAAACCAGTAGATTTGTATATGTATAACTATAAACAGCTGCTTATAAACACTGGCTTTTGTTTTTTTCTCCTGAATATTTTGGGATCTGTTTTACATTATCCCTAAGTGATGAGAAGATCCAGAGAAAACTGGATAGTTTCTATGGAGGCAGAAATAATTCATTCTTTTGCAATGTTTTGAATTTATTCATAAGCATTGGCCAAGTAAATAGTCAGTAGTTAATTAATTTTATACGCACTTATTTAAAGTAACTTGCCCATTTTAACAAAACCTATCCTATCTTCTTATTGAAAGTACAAAGTTTTGCTTGTAAAAAATTCACTCCATTGCCATTTACAGTATTGTCGAACGCAAAAGGTCATTTGGTGAACATTAAGTTTATTAAATGGATTTTAGCAATCGTGAAAATGAAAACATTTAATATCTAAAGGATATTCTTTGTGGAATCAAAATAAAACTTTTTGTCTTCATGCCCCAGTGGGAGATGGCAATGCAGAGAATATCCTCAGATGCTACACTCTTCTGAGTTCTCTGCAAGAGGTTGACATATTCTTAGAATCTTATTGCTCTTCTAATTAGATCATTAGCAATAGAATAATAGTTAGTGTTAAATGACTGAGATAATAACTTATTCAGCAATCCATGGAAAGTTACCAACTATTTCAGTCACTTAAAAAGTTACTCTTGTAAGTTACAACATTTCAACTTAATTTTGCAGTCGATATCACAATTTTTCCTCCTTATTCATGCTGAACATGAATCATGAAAATAGATGGGAATTGCCTTTTAAAAAATTGGGTAGTGAGTTCATGAAAACTGGTGCTGGTATAAGATGTGCTTTGGATTCCAATTAAAAAATATAGCCCAATTTAACAGCATGATTCTGAAATTGCTTTATTGAACTCAAATCTTTAGGTGGAAATTCAAAGTGTTGCGCCTGTTATTAACTACAATTAAAAATTAATGAGGAGCTCTCACTTTTTGAAAAACTGAATGATTTTTTCAGGAAATCTATTCTTCATGAAGGGAGAAAGCCAGTCTCAATCCAAGATAAGGGACTCAAGCGTGACAGATTTCAAATGAATTGGTTTAGTAGTTCTTTTTCATGAGCAGCTCTACATTTAGGAAGCAGGCTCTGATAAAGGGAGTATTTATCCTCCTACAATGTTTGTCAGAGGTAGTTATGAAAATGATAGATAGCACACTGATGAACCATGGAATGCTAAAGGAGAGAAATATGAATAGCTAGGATTTTCCAAGAGGTTTTTTTTTAACTAAAACCTCTATTAATATTACTGCTCCTGACAAAAAAAAGCATAGAACAATATATTATTCATATATACATAGAGCTTTTATATGTTACTTAAGAAGATTTCTGCAAAAAATTCTTCTATGTATGAAGCAGGGAATTCTGGGAAGAGACCTGGAACACATATGTTGGAACTGGACATGGATCTCACATAATCCTGGCAGAGATAATTTGGGCCAGAGGAAGCAGAGAAATAAGAAAGGTGTAATGGTCTGTGGGAAAGGCTCTGGGAGACAGGAGGAAGAGCCACAGCCTAATATCAGAGGTCTCAAACTTGGCAACTTTAAGACTTCTGGACATGCTGGCTGGGGAATTCTGGGAGTTGAAATCCACAAATCTTATAGTTGCTAAATTTGGAGACTCCTGGTTTAAACAACTGTTATGCAAAAATTATCTCAAGCAACAGAAGGAAAAGAGACATAGTAAGCATCTCAGAAGGAGATATAATTTCCTGGAAAGTATAAGTAAAGTGCAGGAGAAATGCTTTGGGACTTGCAAGAGTCTGCTACTGTAACCTTACATTAAAGGTAGTATTAGTTCTCACTGTTTGTGCTTCTTATCTGGATCTACCTCAAAGGACTGATAGAAGAACACTGATGGTGAACAAAGGAAGGTAATACAAGGAAAGTTGAAGGAAGGTCATGGAAGAAGAGACAGATTAATTGGTTAATTAGAGATGCAAAGGGAAACAGAGGGAAGAGAAAGTTAAGGAAGAAGGGGAAGTGGTATCTCAAAAGTCATATGGAAGAAAGGAGGCAAGTTCATTCATTGATCTGTACTCATCATGAAAGACTCTTCTAAATTTGCTTTGATAGCAATTCAGGACAATCAAAATGTTCTCAATTTGGTTGATTTGGCCAAATTGTGACCTGCTCTGGAGCTCTTTGAGTGAACTTCTGTATGAAACAAAATACATTTTCTAATTTATGGAACACCTTTGTAGTTAAGCACAGTCTGTGAAACCAGTGTGATTAGAAGCTACAGCTGTCAGACACAAAACTGTGCCTTCTTTATTTCTACCCTTCCTACTTATATAACACTCTTTAAATGAAGAGCTGGAGAAGAAATATTTCAATTTTTGTGGATACACTCCCTGTACTTCTTGCTTTTCTGAACTTCTTAATTAATGAATTACACATACATATATAGCCAAGCTTCATACAAAAACATGACTCCAAGTGGCAGACAACATAACAGTTAAAAACTCCATAGCAATCTAAAAACAATAAATATATGGTATATATAAAATAAACATATAAAATAAGCCAAAGAGAAGAAACATAAATGACATTGAGGTATAATATACTTTTCCAGGCTTTCTTAATAGGTCAAATAAAAAGTCAGAAAAAGTATATTATATATCAATGTTAGTAAGGAATATGATTTATTTAATACTATTGGATTGACATCAGAAGATAGGGAAAAACAATAAATATAGCATTTATTTATTTATTTATTTAGTTAGTTATAAATTTAACTTCTTTAATTAGAGTAAAAACAGAATAAACACATTTATTGGTGGTGGGAAATTTATGGACTGTAAAAATGAAAAAAATGAACTTGTAATTTGATGATTAGACAGGATAGATTATAGAAAGAAGAATATTATGATGTAACTTTAGAGAGAGTCAAAATATAATTGCATTTATAACTATTGTGAAGAATATCAAAAGCCACATTTTTGTATTTGTTTTCTTTTCTATTTTTTCTTATTTTTTATTCTTTTCTTGTACTTTATGCTTTGTTCTCTTTGTTTTCTTTCTTTTTGTTTTTATATTAGATTAAATCAATTTTTAACTTTTTTAAAATAAAAGATTCAATAAAAATAATACAAATGACAGCTTAAACAATAATAGTATGAATGACAAGTCATTAGATTCTATTTTCCCCCCATTAAGGAACAGATATTAAACTATATTACAGTTTTTCCATTGATTTAGAGATGCTTTGATAAGGCACTGCTTCCAAATTGTACAGCATGGTATCTTATTAAAATGAACAATTACCCAGGTTTAGCAATGGCATTTCTCCCTATTTTCCGAGCTGCTCTTTTATCTAAGACTCAAATGATGGCAGGAAAATGAAGGACAAAATTGCTCACACACATAATTCAGCTTGCAACTTTTGAGAACTTAAAATTTTAAAAAGTCAGAAAGGTCTTGAATGAGCAGAAGGAAATGGAACAGATACGTTATGTTCTAGAAATCTTGCTATAGTTCATTATAAAGCAATTCAGACTGTTTGAAAATTGAGAACTTCTCTAATAGCAAAAAATAAAATGGATTTCTGGCAGAGGTGATATTCAGTAGGTTCTGACCAGTTCTGGAGAACCGGTAGCAGAAATTTTGAGTAGTTCGGAGAACCAGTAAATACCATCTCTGACTGGCCCTACCCCCATCTATTCTCTGCCTCCCGAGTCCCAGCTGATTGGGAGGAAATGGGGATTTTGTAGTAACCTTCCCCTGGAGTGGGGAGGAAAATGGAGATTTTACAGTATCCTTCCCATGCCATGCCCACCAAGCCACACCCACAGAACCGGTAGTACAAAAATTTGAATCCCACCACTGGTTTCTGGCAATACTTCTTACATGGCCTCATGAGTCATTTTAGTCTAGTGGTTGAAGCACTGGACTAGAAAGTGGGGGAACATGACTTCAAGTTCCACCTTAGCGCTGAAAACCAGCTGGGTGACTTTGAGCCCATCACGTTCCCTCAGCCCAACTCACCTCATAAGATTGTTATTGTGTGAAAAATAGGAGGAGGGTGTGTTGGATATGTCTACTGCCTTGAATTATTTGTAAAATAAAATAAAGGCAGGATACAAATAAATAAATACATAAATAAAATTCTCTGTTTTTTTCCTGTGTGAGTGATTTGCATTTCTATTCTTGCAGTTCCTGTTTATATAAGGTTACTGTATTTAGGTTTCTGAAATGAAAATACTCTAGGCTGGTGCCTGTTTTACACATTGTGTCTCTTGCATACATCATCTGCACAAGCCCCAAAGCATGGATGGGCAATTATGGCCCCTTTATATCCTGTAAACTTCAACTCCCAGGATTCCTGAGCCAGCCATGCTCAAGGGCCATAGGTGCTCACCCCTGTCCAAATGGGATGGGGCTTTGATTGTGATGTTGTCCCTGCTACCTTGTGGATTGGAACAATATCCTCCATCCCAGTCCTAAAGGGTATGCCCCATGATATAAGACATTATCAATTTGCCTGAGGCTGTGTTTTCCTGTTTGGGAACAGCCTTCACCTAAACCCATACTTAAGCACAGGTCCAGATAATGATTGAGGATTTCCTGCAAGTGTATGTCTGGGGACATACAATACTATAACTCTAAACTCAAATAACAGAACCACCATGACCGATAATCAGATAATCCAGATCAGGAAACAGGCACTTCAAGAATAAATAGAATTCTACTTTATTGTTTGTAGAGCACAGGTGTCAAACTCGCCACATCACGTTGATGTCACATGACGTATTATGATATTTTCTCCTTTCGCGGAGCTGGGGTGGGCGTGGCCAGCACATTACACATCCGGTCTGAGGGCTGCCACTTTGACTTTGTAGAGTATAATAATAGAAACCCGAAAGACCTTCCCTTTACCTGCTTTTACAGTAAAGTTTGTCAAGGCAGAATTGTCTTGAGGGATTTCTTTCTCATCTCTGTTTCCTTCCCGGGCTTACCTGATGTTCAACCTTTCTTATATTCCTGCTTTGTCCTCCTCTATATCAACTATCATGATGGTGATGATTGAATGGTTTCTGTTACTATAGTACAGTTTGGCCAGTGGTTTCTTTTCTCTAGTGAAAGCAGTGCAGGAATACAGTATCACCATTACAACTGAACAATCTTTTTCTTTTCCAGTTGTCTTTCTGCTGTTGTAACTTACCTAGCATCTCCTTATCCTGGCTGACCAACTTCTTTGCAGTCTGCTTTCCAGCTGCTTTAATCATTGTTTCATATTTATGTAAGCTGTGTGTGCTTTATTTTAGCTTTTTTTCTCCCAAAATGACTATTTTTGCAGTAATTTGCAAAGGTCATACCCTGACTTTTTTTTTTTTTTACAGTGCTAGAAATTCACTCTGTAAAGCGATAATGTCATAACTGTATATTGCAAAGTCTGGAGATTAGAAAGGTATGTTCCCTTTAGCAGTTTTCTAGGTATGACTTCAGATTGAAATCCTGTCTTTTTGCTATTGTTATAGTTCTGGAACGGGGTGAAAAATGGGGACATTTATTTTTCTTTACAGAAAAGGAAGGTTCTTCACCGCTGCCTCAGGTGCCTCAGAAAATCTTTGATTCTGAACTCTAGGTCTAGGGGATCAGTCTGAGTAGTTACCTTTATACAGTAGCCAGACATTTCTAAGGCTGGAAAAAATGTTTTATCTGTGTAAACAACTTCCACATCAAAGAACAGTCAGAATAGGTGGAGTGTGAGTCGTAGATACCAATGTGCCTGTGGATATTTTGTTTGCTACCTATCAGTTGCCTACCTGAATTCATTTTGTTAAAGTTTTTTTTTTTAATGAAAGAGAAACCTGAAAGCATTAACTTCATGCATCCTTGTATAAAACGTTTGTTTCTGGGCATCCTACATGTGCCATGGGTACTGTAATAATAGTGATTGCACTATTTACCTTTACTACCTTTACTTACCTTTACTACCGGTTTGCAATGGGGCTGCGCATGCACGCTGTTCTGCGCAAGCACAGAAGCTTCTGCGCATGCACAGAAATATTCTGATGACATCGGGGTCGGTGGGCAGAGCCTCCCACCGGTTTTACTACCGGTTCTATAGAACTGGTGTGAACTGGGGGCAACCCACCACTGGACTGCAGACCACTGTTTTATTTTGAGATATCCAGCCCAGATAAAAGGACAAAGATAAGCTAGGATAGTACACAGCATCATGATTTGATGGCCTTGAACACCGGAACCATTTTTGTTGCTAGGCGAATGGGGCTCCTCTACAGGTAGTCCTCAACTTACAACAGTTCATTTAATGACCATTTAAAGTTGCAATGGCAGTGAAAAAAGTGACTTATGAACATTTTTCACCCTTATGACCATCCCCATGATGCTGCAATGTGTGATTTTACATTTGGATGCTTGACAACTGACTCACATTTGTGACGGCTGCAGTATCCCATGGTCATGTGATCACCTTTTGCAACCTTCTGACGAGCAAAGTCAATGGGAAAGCCAGATTCACTTAACAACCAGGTCCTCTTAACAACTGCAGGGATTCACTTAACAAATGTGGCAGAAAAGCTGCAAAATGAGGCAAATCTCATTTAACAGATTTCTCACTTAGCAACATAAATTTTGGGCTCAGTTGTGGCCATAGGTTGAGGACTACCTGTACTTACTGATTTTGGCTAATTCAAAAAAGGGGAAAAAAAAGAAAAAGTCAAACAGAATTGCATTTGGTTAGTATTTTAGTGGGACACTACAAGGAAACTCCAGGGCTGTAGATTGGGTTAGGTATCTGAAAAAAATATATTCCTGAAGGCAAATTGCTAAGAAAAGATATGGATGAGAATCTTGGGAACCTCTATCTTTTTTTCTATTTAATATTTTGGGACTGGTGAAAGCTGTCATGGCTGCCATTTTGTGAATGTTGCATATAGATATGTGAGATAATAGAGAATATTTCATTGTTAAGACCCAGATTCTGTGGATAAACTTACCCATGTAGTGAACTCACAAAAGAGGCATATGCTGAATCTATAATCCTACAAGGAAATTCCATCCAAGATATAATGATTCTTGCATTTAAATCTGACTTTATTTTAGTTGTTGTTATATTGAGTTAGCCTTTTGCCTAGACTGAAAAGGCTGAGAGCCACAAGAATTCTTAGGAGGAAGCTTTTATGAGAATTGTTATTTTAAATGTTATCCAAAGCATGGCAAAGCAGTGGGGTTTTCTGCTGCTGGCTCTTGAAACTCAGTGAGGATTTATCTTCAATGATAATTGATCTCTGGATTTGTTTTTATCCTAACTCTGGGAACAGATTGCAATCCCAATGAAACTAAAAGGCCCCAGATTCCTCTGTACCATAGTCTACAAACCCTGGAAAGTATTGTAATTACATTGAAGTCATATTTTAGTGATACATGTTAGCTAATAGAAACTAGGTCCGTGATGGCACACAGAGCCATCTCTCCGGGCACGCGAGCCATTGCCCGTTGCTCTTCTGGGTTCCAGCATACCAGCCAGCTGGTCTTTACATGTGTGGGAGCATTGGAAACCGGAAGAGCAGCTGCCCGGTGCGCACATGCGCTCTGAGCGGCTGCTCTTCCGGTTTCCGGCATGCACATGCGCACACACTCCCGTTGTAGCACTCAGTGCCAAAAACGTTCGCCAACAGGTCAACTATTTCATAGGAATTACTGTATACAAGACATTAAAAAAACACTATACCAGTACCTATAACTCTTAGTTTCACACACTAATATTAAGAGCCAGTGTGATGGAATATTTACACTATCCAAGCAAAAAGTTAGGAATTGTGTGGACATAACTTGAATGTGTGGGGTCTCCAATCACTGCAGAACAACAGTCCCAGTTTCTCTCACTACTGACCATGCAAGTCGGCTAGCAATAAATGGTGCATCCAGGTGCCATATTCAAGATTTAGGTCTAGGACTGTTTTGGCTTCAAAAGAGATAATACTGGAATATCATATTTCCTTTGTAAAAGAAAGACTGTTTCTTTCCATTCACAAACACAACTGTTTATATCAGCTGTTAAATAGACTGTATGTAACATTCTCTATGTCAAACTTTCACAAATATTGATAAAACTCAAGGGCCCTATCATCTCATTCTCCTGCCAGCGCAGTCTAGCAATACCACTATAGATCAGTGTCTATGAATGGAGCAGGCATATTCCACGTTCCCTTTCATTGACCCCTGTGGATGAGAAAATATGATTGTTTAGCCCTGACAAAACCTACTTTCCTTACTGAGCAGAACTTTTCAGGATTTCTCAGCCAATAAACCATGGGTAAAACATCCCTGAAGCTAAAACAAGTAGCCAAAGGGGGAAAAAAGATAACTAAATCAACAATGTATACAGATATCCTTGCAAATCTAATGAGCTAATTTAGTTAGGATTTTTGCAAAAACACTTAATTAATTGATTGTTTCTGATGATTTTAATGAAAGTATCAAAGCCTCATTCACTCACTAGATTGGATTGAAAAACTAATACCCAAAGAGCCCAATTATGGAACTAATACAATTATTCTTAGTTTTCTTTAAAAAAAAATTCCACTCTATATTTCAGTGAAATAGGTCTCACACAATTATCCAACCTCACAACTGTTCTACACTGTTGGAAGAGATAACAAAAAGAACTAAATAAAATATGCCTGAAAAGATGCTGATAAATAACATAAGAATGGTAATTACTTCCTAGAGGAGTTGCTTAGAATTTGTCCACCACTAATTTATTGTTTCTATTTTCCATTTTTATTGTATTGCTGGGATGGCTGTTTTTTCTCCTCTAAAGACAAAAATTCTCAGGATGATAGGTGAAATGTCAGGCATAATTTGACAGCATGGTGCTGTAAACTCTTGCCAAAAGAAATACATCTTTTCTTAATTACCTTGGTTGTTTTCCAACCTAGCTTAGACTTCTAGATAAATAATTTGATAAAGCAAATTAATTTAGCCAAATGTTTATCAATTGCTTTTCCAGAGGGAAAATGGGAAATAAGAAGAAATAAAAGAGAAAAATATATTGCCCATTTTGCTTGTTAGCTTCTGATTAAGCAGATGGATCTACTAAATGGGTTACATATTGAAGTTGATTCTGATACAGGCCATCCAATATGTTATTTACTTTGAATTGTGAAAAGGTGGCATGTGTTTAATCCCAGTTGAAATGAATAAAATATTAAGGAGCTCAGCTGGCTTTCTCAATTGTAGCTGAATAAGTAGAGGTGAGACTAAATGCTTTTCATAACTCCTGCAACTTGTCACAAGCTGAGGAAATTTTCAGCCTGTATATTTCACATGTCCTTGGTATCAGGGGTGAAATGCTCCCAGTTTGGACTGGATCACTCGATCCTGTAGCGATGGCGATGGGTGGTTCGGAGAACTGGTGGCAAAAATCTCTGTGTCCCCACCCCCCATGCCCAGCTGAGCCGCGCGATCATCAGAGGCTTTTTTTTTTACTTTTAAAAGCATTTTTTCTACAACCTCTTCGGCTGAAAAAATGCTTTTAAAAGTAAAAAAAAAAGAAGCCTCTGACGATCAGGCAACTCAGCTGGGATCGCCAGAGGCTTTTAAAAGCATTTTTTTCTGCAACCTCTTCAGCCGAAGGGGTTGTAGAAAAAAATGCTTTTAAAAGCCTCTGGCGATCCCAGCTGAGTTGCCTGATCGTCAGTGGCTTTTAAAAGCATTTTTTTCTGCAACCTCTTCAGCCGAAGAGGTTGTAGAAAAAATGCTTTAAAAAATAAAAATAAAAACCCATTGGCCACGCCCACCCAGTTACATTATCCCCCACCCCCACCACTAAGCCATGCCCACAGAACCAGTAGTAACAAAATTTACATTTCACCACTGCCCGGTATCTCTATGTTTGGTCTTCCTGGATGGAAATATTGAAAGCATGGGCAGGTCCTTAGGTTGCAAATTTGATGTCACTGATTGTGGTAGATCTCATAGTTCTAGTTGGTTATATTTATGATTCAGCTTATTAGAATGCATACCAAGTCACAAAAGAGAGCTAAGGCCAATACCAATACCTGCAATACAAATATAAACTTTTCCTTGTCTTCATTTCGTGTAGATTTGAAACACAGCACTCCACCAAACTATCAATAGAGGATAGTCTGATTTGTGATTACTTCAGTTTGTAGGGTTAAAGGTTTTGCACAATTGGCCTTGCATAATTATTCTAACCAATTAATCATATATATGCTTGTTCCTTAGCCCTCAAAGTTGAAACAAATGCCTTCTTCCAACAACCTAAATGACAACTATATATGTTTGTCTCTAGATAAATCATATTGAAATAAAACTGATTATATATATTGTAAGCAAAGGTGTAGAAATTCCATTCAGTCAGCAAAAGCAAGACCCGATGTTGACTGTGGCTCAGATAATGAACTGTTTATATAGAATTTCAATTAAAAAAAGAAGCAAATCTTTAGAATAACAAGATATAATTCCAATAATACTGCATATGCAATGAAGGTAAATCATATATTTAATGCATTAGATTTGATGCATTAATGCAGGGGTAACAAAATCAAGGTCCAGGGGCCAGATCTGGCCACCAGGTATTTAGATCTGGCCTGAGGGGCTGCCCTGGAAATAGTGAAGGACCGGCCCTCAGTGCCTCTGCCAGCGAAAATGGGACCCTCCTGTTGTTTCAGATTGGCATATTTTTGTTGTACCAGATTGTAACAGCTTTGGAAACTTTTTCAGAAATAGTTATAAAGATGGATAAAGATACCAACTTAGAACTAGAGTCTAAAATGAAGGAAGCTGATCATAAGATTTATAATCTGGACAATAAAATACAAAGAATTGAAAATGATTTGATAAATTTCAAGACATTTGCTCAGAAGTAAAGTCTAAAAAGGAAGCTGATCACGAGACTTATAATGCAGATAATATAAAACAAAGGATTGAAAAAGAAGTCACAATGATGCAATACAGGTCCATGCAATTTGTGGTCAGAATGAGGGGACTACAGGAAAATAATAGAGATGATTTGAGAAAGATGTCTGCTGAAGTTCTGGCTGTGATTTTAAAGGTTAGTCCTGAAGAGGTATCCTGTAAGATTGACAAGGCCTACAGAGTAAATTCTTGGGTGGCAAAGCAAAAGCAGTTGCCTAGAGATGTGGTGATTTACTTTACTGATAAAGGAATAAGAAATGATATTGTGCAAAAGTCTTTTAACTCCACTCTAGAAATGAACGGAAGGAAGATTTGGATATATAAAGAGCTGCCATCTAAGATATTAAAGGACAGAAAGGAATTTGGATTTTTGGTGACTGAGCTAAAGAAACAAAACATCCCATTTAGGTGGGATGCTCCAGTTGGCATAATATTGAGATACCAAGGAGAAAGATATCAATTAAATACTGTTGGAAAAGCGGAAGAATTTTACTACAAGGTTCTTAAAAAGGATTCAACATCTCCATGTAGGCCATCAGTGTTAGGACAGGACAGGAATAAAGAAATGCGAAATGAACAAGAGATCGAAACCCAGGCTAAGCAGATGGAGATGAAGGTAATGGAAAAACAACAAGTCATAGAGGCCCTTTCGGATGAGTTGCTTTTGGATTCTCCTTCAGAGGTTATAGCTGGATTATCTACAAATACAAGAGAGGCGGCTTTGGATTTTAATGTGATGTCTTATCATGTTACAGACCAGCATGGAAATCAATCAGCTGATATACAAGTCCTAGAAAGGCAACCAGGATGGAGAGCTAAACCACAAAAAGTTAAGAAGAGAAGAAGCAGGTCCTACAAAACTAAAAATTTTTAGACTAAACAACAGTCTAATGCCAGTTACTTAAGAGACGATTAAATATAATAAGCGGGACTTATAGACGGATGATACATGAAAATATAGCTGAGGCAAATTATTGACTTATACTATTTTGAGAAGAATAACAGATCTCTGCAGTGCTGTGTTTTTGGGATGTGGAAGATGGCCTCCAACTGAGTGGATTGGAACTTTCTATTCTGGACTCTTTGAAAAATCGATTACGTATATGTTGAGCTATAAGGCACGAGAACTATGGGATTGGGGCATGCAGAAGATCTGGTTGTTACCCTAACACGGTGGTTGGAATGAATAATCTAGATGAAGGACACTACAGAAGATACTATATGGAATACAAATATAAAGTCACTCGGGTGGTTTTTTATACACGAAAACATTCATTATTGATGGGGGCAGATGGTAATTGAAGATATTGAACATACTGTTGGAACCAGAACTTGATGTTATCCTTACATGGGCGATGGAATTAATAATCTAGTTGAAAGATATTACAGAAGATGTTATATGGATTACTTAAAGTCATTTGAGGATTTTGTTTATATATGGAAATATTTCTTAGTGGTGTGGTGTGGGCAGAAGAACAAAGATATTAAAATACTATGTATGGTAGACCTGTAGGAAAAGGGGTGGAGATAGGTTAGGTTACTGATTGTTTAGTTTAGGAAAAGGGATGTTAGGTTTAGATATTAATATACATAAAAAATTTGAATTAAGAGATATATTTATGGGGGTGGAGGAAATGGGTAGATTTTGAGTTGAATAAATGCTAAATTAGGATTTATTATATAGTTTTATAGCTGGAGGTTGCTTTGAAATGTATAGTATAAGGGGGATATAATAACAATGTTAGAAAGAAATGGTTAGCATGTGGGGGGTGGTGTAAAAGGATGGTAAAGTATTACTTAATTTGATATCAATGATTTTATCTTGAAGAAGCCATGGGGGGAGGGGAGGGGAAGGGTTAGAGTTAGGGGGGGGTTAGGGAGGAGGGGGGGGGAAAAAGGGGGAAAAATCTGTATTTGAAAAACTTTTTCAATAAAAAAAAAAGAAAAGAAAGAAAACGGGACCCTTCTGAGCTCCAATTTTGCTGGCAGAAGGTTGCAGGAGGCTGTCCCAGCCAAAAATGGAGCTCGGAAGCCCATTTTCTCTGGCAGAGTACTCAGTCCACAAGCACCCCCGACACAAGTGATGTCAAGCTGGCCACAGCCACCCTGGCCACAGCCACCCCAGCCCGTGAGGTCAAACACAACCCTGATGCAGCCCTCAATGAAATCGAGTTTGACACCCCTGCATTAATATGTTTGGAATTTCAGGGGAAGAAATGATGAACTGAAGATGACTTTGTGAAAGCATAATAAGAGCCAGTGAATAGACCAGAACTTTATAATTCCTCACTGGACAAGGAGAGGACCTGAATGAATGAATGAATGAATGAATGAATGAATGAATGAATGAATGAATAAAACTTTATTACGGTCATCGACTAGCAATAGACATACAATAAATTAAAATTAATTCTGACATTAATCGTGAATAACATCTCTGTTATAAAAATATATGATCTCAAACCTAATTTACATGTGTGTAAGTATGTGGGTAAATGTATTGTTATACATCTCAAAAAATTGGCACCAGTTGATATTATAATTCGGTAACCAATTTTTTTCTTGTAGACATTGCAGCGACACAGAATTTTGCCACTGCACACGTGGTAGCCGGATTAGAGTCTTGGAGGAGAAAGCCTACATAAAAGTCATCTGTCCTCCCTGGCAATCTCTCTAGTAAGGGGAGAATGTATATTGACCTACATACTCTGTATAACTCACAGAGGATGTGAGCGCGATCTGGCTGCGACATCTGTCACCTCATTGATTGCCAGGGTTGATTCGGCTAATCTGGCTGGCTAGGCAGGTGTCCCCTTCCTCCCTCACTGCTCCATGTGCATCCCTCCCGAAGCTGCACGCTTGGTGGAAGAAGATGACCATCCCAGATAGAAGGAGTGTACCGATCTTCGGTCAAGGGTATACAATAGCTGCGCTCCCCTGCTAGAACCTCCAAACAAGCTCAAGGAGAGGACCTGAGATAGCCCACAAGTGCTCCCGACAGTTGTCCCCCATAATATACTGCAAGACAGCAGTCTCTGGCAAATTTATATGGAATGGCCATCTTACTCAAATGGTGGTTGGTGCCTTCAAAAGGGTTAGCATACATCTTTTCCTAGTCACTTTTGACAATTGCTTGTCAATTCCCGTTCAACTATTAGGGTTGAACTTTCGGTTGGTATGTTTTACAGCACTGGGTGAGTTTCCTTCAATCCTTAGAAAAAGAATTTTTTTTATATATATATATATTATTAACATAAACAGACGTAAAACACAAATACATACGAACACATATACATTAACACAGTACTAGAACAAAAATGAAACAAGAAGTCTATCGACTAGCTCTTAAGAAACTCTCGCATCAGTGGTTAATTTCTATTTCCCTTATTTTTCCTTTATCTTACAGTTTTCAGATTAATTTGCTTTCACTTTGATATGCCTTATACATTTTGAGCTATATCTTTCTACAGTCATGTTAACCATTTGTTTATACCATCATACAACTCTTCTCATGTGACTAGTTCTATGTTTCTTAATTTGAGTTCTCCTGATATCCTATGTTGTTGGCCCTATCCTTCCCTCTAGCCATAGGTACCATCTTTGCCAAACTAAATAATAATCGGTATCCTCTTTTTCTTGAAGCTCCTTAGTGAGCTTATCCATCTCCGCACATTCGGTTATTTTTGCAATTATTTTTTCTTCTGTTGGTAATAGTTCGGATTTCCAATTTTGAGCGTACACTATACGTGCCGTTGTCAAAATGTGGATGGTAAGATATTTTATCTCTTTAGTGTATTGTGGTGTAGTCATTCCAAATAGGAAAAATTCTGGTTTCATTTCTACTTTTTGCCTTGTTATTTCTTCAATTATTCTCTTAATCTCCTGCCAGTAGTGTTGTGCCTTCCTGCACGACCACCAGAGATGGTAGTATGTCCCCTTTTGTGTCTTGCATTTCCAACACATTGGTGATGTACTTGGAAACATTTTAGCCAAACGTGCCGGTGGGAGATGCCATCTATAGAATATCTTGTACAGATTTTCTTTGTATGGGATTGACATTGTCATCTTGAGATTTTCTGTCTATAGCTTATCCCATCTGTCCAATTCTATATTGTGACCTATATTTCTTGCCCAACTTATCATGTTTTCTTTCACCATTTCCTCCTCTAATTTATATTTTATTAAATATCCATAGATTTTTGATATCATTTTCTCATCCTTGCCTTTTAATATTTTATCCAATTCGTTCGGTTTGCTTTGGAATCCATATTGTGTCCGGTCTGCCGTAAATCTTGATTCTATTTGGAGATATGGCCACCACTCGATAATTATACCCCGTCTTTCCAATTCTTGTCTCGTATATAGGTCTCCTTCACTATTCAGCAGCTCTTGGTATTTCCTCATCTTTTCTATTTCTATAGTATTTGGGTAGATTAGTGCTTCCATGGGCGACCACCATCGCGGGATTTTACTATAGTGTTGTCTTCTGATACCTTGCCACATTTTATAGAGTGAACCTCTGATTAAATGTCTCTGAAAGTACCCATGTTGCTTGTCTGTACCTTCCCACAAAAAGGCATGCCAACCTCGACTCAAGTCAAATCCCTCTAAATATAGAGTTCTCCTGTCTGATAGGTCAATCCATTCTCTGATCCAATTTAACGCCGCCGCCTTGTAATATAACTCCCAGTCTGGTAAACCAAGGCCTCCCTTCTCCTTTGTGTCCTGTAAGCATTTTATTTTGATTCTGGCCTTCTTTCCTTGCCAAATGAATTTCCTTATCGTCTTACTAAGATCTTTAAAAAAGTCTTTTCCTGGGCCAATTGGTATTACTTGAAAGAGGTAGAGGAGTCTTGGTAATATGTTCATTTTGACTGACGCTATTCTACCTAGAAATGACAGTTGTACCTTATTCCATCTTTCCAAATCTTTTTTAATTTGTTTCATCAATTTAACATAATTGTCTTCTCTAATAGTTGTTACTTTTGTGGTGAGCCAGATTCCCAGGTATTTTACTTTCTTTACAATTTGTATTCCTAGTTCCTCTTCTAATTTTTCCTCTTGTGTCGTTGTCATATTTTTAGTCAGAACTTTGGTTTTTTGCCTGTTAATTTTGAGTCCCGCCACTTTGCCATATTCTTCTATCTTCTCTAATAGTTTAATTCCTACTTCTTCTGGTTGTTCCACTATGAAAACCACGTCTGCGAAGGCCTGTAATTTAAAATCCTCTTTCCGAATCCTCAGTCCTTTTATTTCTTCTTCTTTTCTTACTTCGTTTAGAAGGACTTCCAATGAGATTATAAACAATAGGGGCGATAGCGGACATCCTTGTCTTACCCCTTTTTGTATGTTTATTTTTTCAGTCATGTCCCCATTAATTGTGATTCTCGCTGTCTGAGAAGAATATACTTTCTTAATCATTTTTAAAAATTTGTCGCCAAAATCCATAGTCTCTAATTGTGCTATAAGAAATTTCCAATTCAAATTGTCGAACGCCTTTTGCGCATCGAGAAAGATTAAGGCTACCTGTTTGTTAATTTTTTGCTCGTAATACTCTAAAACGTTTATTATTGTCCTCATGTTATTTTTTATCTGCCTCCTTGGGACGAAGCCATTTTGGTCGGGATGTATATAATTATGTATAATTGTTTTCAGTCTCTGTGCTATAATTGTCGTGAATAGTTTATAGTCAACATTTAACAGTGAGATAGGTCTATAATTTTGGACCTTAGTCGGGTCTGTATCTTCCTTAGGGATAAGTGAGATGATTGTTTCAGCCCAAGATTTAGGTGTTTCTGCTTCCAGTAATGCCTCATTGAGGACCTGTAGTAGTAATTCATCTATTGCAGACTGGCAGTTTTTATAAAATTCCGTTGGAATTCCGTCTGGGCCTGGGACCTTGTTGTTCTTCTGTTTCTTTCGGGCTTCCATCAACTCCATCATTGTTATCGGTTTATTTAATATATCTCTGTGGGTTTCCTCCAATTTTGGGATATTTGCCTTTTGTAGATATTTCTTAATATCTTGGTCTTGAATCTCATTTTGTGAGTAGAGGTTTTGATAGAATTCCTTAACTATACGTTTTTTGTCGTGGTTCATATTATATGTTTGTCCTATTTCATCTTGCAACTGATATATTATTCTCTTTTCCCTCTCTTTCTTCAGTCTATATGCCAGCCAACGACCTGTTTTGTTTGCATGTTCGAAATATTTCTGTTTGGCCGTTTTCATTTTCTGTGCGATTTCTGTTTGCGTAATTAAATTCAATTTATGTTTAGTGAGGTTCAGTTTTGCCCTTATTGTTTTATCTTCAGGTTTTTCCTGTAATTGTGACTCATATATGCTGAGTTCTTCTAATAGATTCTTCCTCTTTTGTTGTTTATCTTTATTTTTTTTTGTTGTATATGCTATTGTGAGGCAGCTTATATAGGCCTTAGTAGTATCCCACAGGTTCTGTACTGAGGTTTGTTCCTTTGTATTTATTTGGTAAAATATTTTTAGTTCACTCTCCATCATCCGTACATACTCCTTCTCTTTTATTATTCCAGTGTCCATCATCCACCTCTTCTGTTTACGTTGTCCTTTCCATATTATTTTATAGGGTTGTGATCTGCCCATGTATTCATCATGATTTCAATATCTTGTAATTCTTTTCTGAGATCTGGCATCATCCAGGCCATGTCAATCCGAGACCATGACTGGTGTGAATTTGAGTAAAAAGTGTATTGTTTAGTTTGTTTGTTGGCCTCTCTCTACCCATCATATAGTTGTAATTCTTCAGTCATGTCCTTAAATGTATCCGGTAAGGTTTTCTTTCTGGTCTTAGTTTGTTTATTACTTTTATAGTCTTCTTGTATATTCATGATTGCATTAAAATCCCCGACAATGCAGATGTTCTCATACTCCAAGTCTTTGATTATATTGTGTAATTTCTTATAGAATTCCCTCTGGTTTCCATTAGGTGCATAAATAGATGCTAGCAGTATTATCTTTGTTTCTGTTTGTATTTCCATGATTAAAATACGCCCTTCCGTGTCTGTGTATATCTGTTTCGCTTTTAAGTAGTTTCTGACATATGTTGCCACTCCTCTCTTTTTACTCTTTTTTCTCCTAGGGATGAATATAGTCTTCCTAATTTTTGGTTCTCCAGCAGTATTTGTTGCTGTCTTTTAATATGTACTTCTTGTAGTGTTACAATATCAAAGTCCAATTTTTGCAGTTTGGTAAATATATGTTTCCTAGAAAAACTAGAGTAACAACATTCTTTATTTTTCTGTGCTCAAAAATCCAGGCTGCATCCAATTAAGGGATGTTTGCTATGGACAAGAAAATTTGTAACAGATACAGTCAGGTCCAGAAATATTGGGACATAGACACAATTCTAACATCTTTGGCTCTATACACCACCACAATGGAGTTGGAATGAAACAAACACAATGTGCGTTAACTGCAGACTGTCAGCTTTAATTTGAGGGTATGTACATCCAACTCAGGTGAACGGTGTAGGACTTACAGCAGTTTGCATATGTGCCTCCCACTTGTTAAGGGACCAAAAGTAATGGGACAATTGGCTTCTCAGCTGTTCCATGGCCAGGTGTGTGATATTCCCTCATTACCCCAATTACAATGTGCAGATAAAAGGCCCAGAGTTCATTTCAAGTGTGCTATTTGCATTTGGAATCTGTTGCTGTCAACTCTCAAGATGAGATCCAAAGAGCTGTCACTATCAGTGAAGCAAGCCATCATTAAGCTGAAGAAACAAAACAAACCCATCAGAGAGATAGCAAGAACATTAGGCGTGGCCAAAACAACTATTTGAAACATTCTCAAAAAGAAGGAATGCACCGGTGAGCTCAGCAACACCAAAAGACCTGGGAGACCACGGAAAACAAGTGTGGTGGATGACCGAAGAATTCTTTCCCTGGTGAAGAAAACACCCTTCACAACAGTTGGCCAGATCAAGAACACTCTCCAGGAGGTAGGTGTATGTGTGTCGAAGTCAACAATCAAGAGAAGACTTCACCAGAGTGAATACAGAGGGTTCACCACAAGATGTAAACCATTGGTGAGCCTCAAAAACAGGAAGGCCAGATTAGAGTTTGCCAAACAACATCTAACAAAGCCTTCACAGTTCTGGAACAAGATCCTATGGACAGATGAGACCAAGATCAACTTGTACCAGAGTGATGGGAAGAGAAGAGTATGGAGAAGAAAAGGAATTGCTCATGATCCTAAGCATACCACCTCATCAGTGAAGCATGGTGGTGGTAGTGTCATGGCGTGGGCATGTATGGCTGCCAATGGAACTGGTTCTCTTGTATTTATTGATGATGTGACTGCTGACAAAGGCAGCAGGATGAATTCTGAAGTGTTTCGGGCAATATTATCTGCTCACATTCAGCCAAATGCTGCAGAACTCATTGGACGGCGCTTCACAGTGCAGATGGACAATGACCCAAAGCATACTGCAAAAGCAACCAAAGAGTTTTTGAAGGGACAGAAGTGGAATGTTATGCAATGGCCAAGTCAATCACCTGACCTGAATCCCATTGAGCATGCATTTCACTTGCTGAAGACAAAATTGAAGGGAAAATGCCCCAAGAACAAGCAGGAACTGAAGACAGTTGCAGTAGAGGCCTGGCAGAGCATCACCAGGGATGAAACCCAGCGTCTGGTGATGTCTATGCGTTCCAGACTTCAGGCTGTGATTGACTGCAAAGGATTTGCAACCAAGTATTAAGAAGGGAAAGTTTGATTTATGATTATTATTCTGTCCCATTACTTTTGGTCCCTTAACAAGTGGGAGGCACATATGCAAACTGCTGTAAGTCCTACACCGTTCACCTGAGTTGGATGTACATACCCTCAAATTAAAGCTGACAGTCTGCAGTTAACGCACATTGTGTTTGTTTCATTCCAACTCCATTGTGGTGGTGTATAGAGCCAAAGATGTTAGAATTGTGTCGATGTCCCAATATTTCTGGACCTGACTGTATATACCAGTACATAATAAAATCCTTATACATTGCATTGATGCAAATATACAGATTATTAAGGCAATGGCTTTCCTTGTTTTAACACAGGCTATAAAAGCTGGATCATCAGAAAGACTGTATAAAGAAATTTTAATGAAAGTTTGAACAGTAGTCCTGAGAAGATTGTAGAGAATACCATGAACTGCAAGAACAAATAATTCAATATTAGATGAAAGAGACTAGATTGTTCACTGGAAGCACTAATAATGAAGCTAAAGCTTAAATATTTTTGACATGTAAGACAAAAGCACGAGGCACTAGAGAATCAAAGTGCTTAGAAAAATCAAAGGCAATTGAAAGTGAGGCCGACGGAAGCTGAAATGGCTAAATACTATCATTGATGATCTGAGTTTGAGGGTGTAAAAACTCAAACAGTTATTGACAGCCAATTTAGGCCAAATGATGTCCATTAGATGACAAAGAATTAAAAACCACTACAACAAAGACAGAGCTACAATGTCTGAATAGAAGAAGTTGTCAATTTCTTTTAACAAGCAGAAATAGTCTCATGAACACATGTGAGATTTTCATCAAGCAGGGCAATTTTTCTAGTGCAGTGAT